>NC_091475.1:216147099-216447099 GCF_036971445.1 Narcine bancroftii
GACCCAGAAGGGTGAGGGTGATCAGGACCCAGAAGGGTGAGGGTGATCAGGACCCAGAAGGGTGAGGGGAGGGGAATGAGCACCAAGAAGGGGGAGCGGACGAGGACACAGAAGAGGGAGGGGTACCCAAGATGCTGAGGGGGGACGGGGACCAAGGCGGCTGAGGAGGGACGGGGACCCAGAAGGCTGAGGGGGGACGGGGACCCAGAAGGCTGAGGGGGGACGGGGACCCAGAAGGCTGAGGGGGGACGGGGACCCAGAAGGCTGAGGGGGGACGGGGACCCAGAAGGCTGAGGGGGGACGGGGACCCAGAAGGCTGAGGGGGGACGGGGACCCAGAAGGCTGAGGGGGGACGGGGACCCAGAAGGCTGAGGGGGGACGGGGACCCAGAAGGCTGAGGGGGGACGGGGACCCAGAAGGCTGAGGGGGGACGGGGAACCAGAAGGCTGATGGTTGACCCGCGAGGCTGAAGGTGGGGGTGGGAACCCGAGTGGTTGAGGGGATCCGTGTGGTTGAGGCGATCGGGGAACTGCGAGTGTGAGGTGGACCCGTGAGGGTGAGGGAGTCCCGGACCCATGGATGGGAATGAGCAGGAAGGGGTGCTGGTCAGTGGGATGAGAATATCAGTTCACCACAGACTGAAAGCTTTCAGTTCTGTAATGAGACGTCATTAACTATGACACTGTCAGCCCAACCCTCTTTCTCCCAGTTTCACTGCAGACATTGGAAGACGGTCCTGTTTAAAATAATCCAAATACCCCTGGGCGCGGACCCGCCGAAGCCACAGATTAGTTCCTGCATCTCAGATGGTGAAGTCTTCAGATTTTTCTTTAAAATATTGTTTACATTGTAAAACAATTTGGAAAGTGCATTAACATATATTGTAATGTTCAATTCAAAAGGAAAAACTAATGGAAAAATCTTAATTCAAACACCTAGCACTAAGCAAGGTTAAAAAAAACATACAGGAATAAAGTGCCAACATCCTGGAGATGGATTTCACAGTGACTAAGGACAAGATTTGTTCTTGTCTCTAGCTGTGCACACACGAGGATGAGAACAGTGTTTGAGATGCTCTAGCCAGAAAGAATTCCGATCCATATCCCCACGGTTTTATTCCTCGGGCTGAGGGCAAGGTTCAGACTGAAATAGCAGAGGATGAGAATCCAGGCAAAAGGACGGAAGCCCAGACCAAGCAACAATTTGAGCAGAAGGATTTAGTTCCACCGGTAGAGAGAGAGAGAGTGGAAGGATACTGTCAGAATGCCCATAGGATTTAACCTGTTTAAAAGCAGGTGGCACAAATCTGTGCAGAGGGGCACAATTTAAAGGCAATTGCAGATGTTTGATTGGGAAGCTGCAGGAATTCAGCCCATCAGAATGAAGTAAATGCAATATCCAGAGAGAGAAAAACCTTGGGCTTTTCTCTGGAGTGATGCAGGAAGCTCATAGAGTGAATGGATTTGTGGCAGAGCTTGGTGGAGGAGCAGGCAGTGCTGAGGAAACACAAGGCTGCTGAAGGACTTGTAGAAAGAGAACGTGCAGAAGTCTGCGGGTGCCTGGAGCGCATGGCCGGGCAGGATGGTGGAGTCTGGAATAATAGGGACCTTTAACATTTAGACAGGCACATTGATGCAAGAAAAATAGTGGGTTTACGGGTGTGAGGGGTGAAAGGTTCAGTTTGTAGTAGGTTTGATCAGTTGTCTTGTGACACCAATACCCCTGAGCAAAAAGCTCTGCAAAAGTATGGACACCGCCCAGGACATCTCAGGTAAAAACCCTCCACCATTGAGAACATTTGCAGGGAACGCTGCTGTCAGAGAGCAGCAGCAATCAAGGATCCACATCACCCGCTCTGTTCTCACTGCTCCCATATGGAAAGAGGTATAGCCAGGTTCAGGAACATCTGCTTCCCCTTCACCACGAGACTCAACACACATTCAGGGACTCATTTAAAGACTCTCCCTTTTGCACTTTGAATTTTTTTCTCTCTGTATTGCAGTTTGTTTTCATATCCACATTTTCAGAGATTACAAGTAGATGAGACCAGTTGGGGAAACTTGGTTTTGGTCTATATAATGGTTACTTTTATCCCCTTTTATTGTTCATTTATATTAGTGTCTGGGCCCCTATGTGGTCCAGGTACAGCTGACAGACCTTTACCAAAGGGTCACGTTTATGTGATTTTTTTTTTTCCGTAGGTAACATCAGTTCATTTCCACAGCCCAGCGTGCTATCGGACATCCAGTTGATCGTGATACATCTTTTCGCGAAGGCCAGTGCTATTTTTATAAATGAGTTTATATATTTGGTTAAGTTGTCGCTTGTTTCCATGAAGATATTGCTCCAGGTATCACGTGGAGGTCACTCCTGTGACCGTGGTTAATTTTTCTGCGCTTTCCTGCCAAAATGGCCTCACTTTCACGCACGACCATGTAGAAAAGTTTAATGAAGCTCATCATCCCATTGGCCTTCATTTCGGTTGAAGCACTGCATGCAGATTTTACAAAGCAGTCTGAAACCCTTTTTCCATGGGAATCCCAGTTCATTGGCCATGCAGTGTCTCAGGTTAGGAAGCCCTTGGTGCCATTTCCACTGGGACACACGATTGCTTTTCCACTGAACACAACTCATCCCCGGGGTGCGGAGTATTCTGCCTTCGACTGGAAACGGGTGATTCTCTGCTGTCTCTCTTCCACTGGTTTTACCATCAGGCCGACATCGGCAAACGCCGAGGATATGAGTAGGGTTAGAGGTGGCGTGAAATGACATCATTTGACACTGGCATTTGGACAGTGTCCCTTTTCCACTGGACCCTGTCCCAGTAAATTCCCGGGATTGGCCATGAGGGGCTGTACTTTTGAAGTTGAAACACTTTGCAGAGCAAAGTCTTGGAATTTAATTTCTTCAACTATGTTCGCTATTCTGGCGCTCCATCCTGTAGGATGTAGGTGGTTCCTTTCATCGCACCTGAATCAATCCCTGACTAATCACAGAGCACTTCTGGTGTAGGGATTGCTTCAAGTGGAATTTGAGTTTGAGAGCATTTTGAAAACCACAGGTCTAAGTTATAGGGAAAGGTTTAGCAAGATTTTTATTCTGCGGAGCAGAAAAGGTTGAGGTTGGATTGAGTTGAGGTTTTTAAAATTATTGGGGTATAGATTGGACGTGGGTTGAGAGAAAGGGGCAGAAGTTTCGAGGAAATGTGAGGGGGGACTTTCACTCAGAGTGGTGGGTGTGTGGAATAGACTTGCAGATGAAGTGGAGGAGGCAGGCTCAATATTAGCACTTAAGGAGAAGTGGGATATGTATTTGGACAGGAAAGGAATGGAGGGTCAAGGGGCGAGTGTAGGTCAATGGGATGAGGTAGGACAAAGTGTTCGGCGTGGACTCGAAGGGCCAAGTTGGCCTATTGCGATGCTGTAATGGTTAGAGAGGTAAAACGTGTACGTGAACATTTTGGGTCCAGTGACCATAGATTAGTTTCCAATCAATTATGGATAAGAGTGGGGTCTGCTGCAACAGCACCACTCAATCAATGCACCGGACACAGTTAATCAGGAAAGATGTTTATTCAGACTTGTTCCTCTCTTAGGTCTCTTGCCCACGACCTTACCAGAGAGAGGGGGATCTTTTTCTCTTCTATCCATTAGTGACTGGTGTCATCCTCTGTTCTGCTAATATTTCAAAACAGCACTGAGCCCACGTTAAATGTTCCACTTGAAACTCAAACATGTTACAGACTAAACCAAGCCAGTCATCTTTGCTAAAATTAATGATGAGGGAGAAAATGAAGGGAACAGAAAGCAAGGGAGTAACAGGGAGAGGATGCAAAAAATAATGCAGGCTGAAAGAGAGGGGAAAGAAATCAGGCTCCAGATGATTAAGGAAGACGAGGCGAAAGAAGGAGACCCTAGGACACTGCCACCCTATGTTGAGAATGAGGACTCAAAAGATTCCTTGTGGGCAAGGCTATCTGCATGTGCTCCCCAGCAGCCACCGTGACCAGTCCTGCATCTCACTTGGTTCAATAAAAGGTGGTTTCAGACTTGGCTCTGACGTAAACAATTTGCTCATTTTCAAACCAACTTTCCTCCCTCCGTCATTGACGGCCGTGACACTGTGCACGAGTGAGGAAGATGGGGTGAAAGACCTTGAACTGAAAGTTACCTGCAGTAATTGGAAACCTGCCTTCCAGAGAGCTTCAATCATGTCAATGTTTCACCAGTTGTTGGACTTTACCAGCGATGAAACAGCGTCCCACTCCCACAGTGTTTCCTGTTACTAACTTGGACAGGAGTAAAAAAATGATTCACACAAAGAATTATAAACCAGGGGAAAGATATTCTCTGAAAACAACAAGAAATGTTGTTCATAGCCCACTGTGCTCCCGACAGAAGTCAAAATCCAGTGGGCTTCATGAACTATATCAGATCAACTCAAAACACATACGGAACTTAGCCCCAGATTATTCCCCCACCCCCCCGTCCTATTAAATGTTGAATCCTGTTGCGTGAAGAAGGAGTTGCCTGGAATGTTAGCCCATCCCAGAAAGCTCACCAGACTTGGACTGCAGATCAACACTTAAGGATGACCAGCCGCAGCTTCATTTAATGCAATGCTTATTTCCCAACACCCCCCCCCCCCCCCCACCAAAAATCTTCAGCATTGCTTCATTGAAACTGGTCTAATTCCAAATAAGATCAGCAATGTCTTTTGGACCGAGTACAAAAGAGAGAGAGCTGAGGTACCTTCGAAACCCAGAACCAAATACATGCAACATTCAGTGGCAGCTCTCCTTGCATCTAATCAAGCACTTTTGAGCCACTATGAACTCTTCCCCAAGAGAATTCGTCCGACCATCCATGACTGCATTACTGTCAACTTGAAAGCCGAGAGGGGATTTGGTAGAGTATTTAAAATTACAAGAAGGATGGATAGAGTTGATGTGGATAGGCAATTCCATTGCAAGTGGGAGAGATTGAAACAAGAGGTCTTGAGTTAAGAGGCAAAAGTTTAGAAGTAACATGAGGGGGAACTTCTTTACTCAGAATGGTGGCTGAGTGGAGTGAGCTTCCGGGAAAAATAGTGGCAGCAGGGTCCATTTTGTCATTTAAGAGAAAATTGGAGGGGAGGGGAATGCAGAGAGGTGGTACTGGAGGAGAGTATTTAGTTCAGTGCAGACAAGAAGGGCCAAATGACCTGTTTCTGTGCTGTAATTGTTATAGGGTTAAAATGTGTGGCAGTAACTTGGAAGTCCGATGCGTATTTGGGAATGGGTCGATGGCCACACTGAAATAGGTCATTGTATCCAACTTGAAATAATTACATCATTCCCTGAAGGTAGAAACTCACGTGAATAGGGTGGTGAAGAAGGCTTTTAGTATGCTGGCCTTTATCAATCATTGCATGGAATATCAGAGTTGGGAGGTGATGTTGAGACTGTATAAGACGTTGGTGCGGCCTAATTTGGAGTTCTGTGTGCAGTTCTGGTCGCCTAATTATAGGAAGGATATAAACAGAGTGGAGAGAGTGCAGAGAAGGTTTACCAGAATGTTACCTGGGTTTAAGCATCTAGAGTATAGGGAGAGATTGGACAGATTAGGTCTTTATTCTTTGGAGCGTAGAAGGTTGAGATGGGATTTGATAGAAGTATTTAAGATTATGAAAGGGATAGACAGAATGGATGTGGATAGACTATTTCCGTTAAGAGGAGGAAAGATTAAAACAAGACGACATGAGTTAAGAATTAAGGGGCAGAGGTTTAGAGGTAACATGAGGGGGAACTTCTTTACTCAGAGAGTGGTAGACGTGTGGAATGAGCTTCCGGGAGAAATAGTGGCAGCGGAGTCAATTGTATTATTTAAGAAAAGGTTGGACAGGTATATGGATGAGAAGAAGATGGAGGGTTATGGGCATTGTGCAGGGAGGTGGGACTAGAGAGGGGTGTTTGGTTCGGTGCGGACTAGAAGGGTCTAATGGCCTGTTTCCGTGCTGTAAATTGTTATGTTATGTTATGAATTCACGGAACAAATTTGAATTTTTTTGAAGATTTGGGATGTGTATTTACCAATTGTAGGAATTAAGTTGTAATCACCCAACATGAACCTTCCGACTCCTAAAATCAAGAAAATTAAGATGTTAGATTTTATTTGAAACGTTTGGTAAATTTTTATAAATACTCTCCAGATGTGTTTTTCTTTTTTCTTTACATCAGCAAAAATTAAATGAAATGCTTCTTGCAGTCAAGAGCAAAAGAATTCCCTGCAGACTCCAAACCAGCCCTTGCCCACAAACACCCCCCCCCCCCCAATCTGGGATCAACCCATCAACAGCCTTCACTTCAGAGACAAACCTCAGGCACAAACATCCTAAAACCATCATCCCAAGACAAGGGGTTAATATTTTAAATCACTATGCATTATTTGATATTATTTCAAATAAAAAATTAGTTTTTAATGCATATGTGAAATTAAATAATTAAAAAAAAATAAGATAAATAAAGAATTATTTCAGGAATTATCAATCATCCACTACTCCCATTAACCCCAGACACCAGTACTGAATCAAAAACTAAACTGGCCAGATTGACTGAGTAAACACAGCTAAAATTGACCAAAAGGTGCTGATGCCATCATTGATTTTTCCTGGAAGAGACTAAAAATATTTGGATTAAACGGGATTTTTACAGGTTGCTTTAGCTGTTTCATATTTGGAGGACCTCGTCACCAAATTTCAGAATCCATGTTATTGAAGGAGTGCAGAGATTGGTTAGGATATTGCTGGGACTTGAAGGTGAACCCACCAGGGCCTACAGCTGGTCCTCAATGTTGTCGACACATTCTTGGAAAGTGTGACTTGAAGTGAAATGAAGGTTTTACCATGGGCTCAATGATCAAAAATAAGAGAAGTTCCTATTTTGGACACCAAATATCATCATTCAGGTGCCTTACCGTCCAGCGAGGGCGATCCTGTCTCTCAATCCACCACAATCTCTGAACCTCTGAATTGTAGTTGTGGCCTCCCCGTTCTTTTCTGAGCTGAGACCAATATTGACGTTTAGGTCATGGTTACAGATGGGCTGGTCTGATGAACCAGGAGAGTGGGGAAGTCCAGCAGCCTGAAGGCCACCGCCAGAAGCTCTAAAGGCTGTGTACGGCCCCTCACCCCAAGTCCAAAGCCCGCTGCGCAGCTCAGACGGCAAAGTCCTCCTCAGCGACAAGATCTCCATCCTCAACCGATGGTCAGAACACTTCCAATCTCTTTTCAGTGCCAACCGCTCAGTCCAAGATTCCGCCCTGCTCCAGCTCCCTCAACAGCCCCTAAGGCTAGAGCTGGATGAGGTTCCCACCCTGGATGAGACATATAAGGCAATCGAACAACTGAAAAGTGGCAAAGCAGCAGGTATGGATGGAATCCCCCCAGAAGTCTGGAAGGCTGGCGGCAAAACTCTGCATGCCAAACTGCATGAGTTTTTCAAGCTTTGTTGGGACCAAGGTAAACTGCCTCAGGATCTTCGTGATGCCACCATCATCACCCTGTACAAAAACAAAGGCGAGAAATCAGACTGCTCAAACTACAGGGGAATCACGTTGCTCTCCATTGCAGGCAAAATCTTCGCTAGGATTCTACTAAATAGAATAATACCTAGTGTCGCCGAGAATATTCTCCCAGAATCACAGTGCGGCTTTCGCGCAAACAGAGGAACCACTGACATGGTCTTTGCCCTCAGACAGCTCCAAGAAAAGTGCAGAGAACAAAACAAAGGACTCTACATCACCTTTGTTGACCTCACCAAAGCCTTCGACACCGTGAGCAGGAAAGGGCTTTGGCAAATACTAGAGCGCATCGGATGTCCCCCAAAGTTCCTCAACATGATTATCCAACTGCACGAAAACCAACAAGGTCGGGTCAGATACAGCAATGAGCTCTCTGAACCCTTCTCCATTAACAATGGCGTGAAGCAAGGCTGTGTTCTCGCACCAACCCTCTTTTCAATCTTCTTCAGCATGATGCTGAACCAAGCCATGAAAGACCCCAACAATGAAGACGCTGTTTACATCCGGTACCGCACGGATGGCAGTCTCTTCAATCTGAGGCGCCTGCAAGCTCACACCAAGACACAAGAGAAACTTGTACGTGAAGTACTCTTTGCAGATGATGCCGCTTTAGTTGCCCATTCAGAGCCAGCTCTTCAGCGCTTGACGTCCTGCTTTGCGGAAACTGCCAAAATGTTTGGCCTGGAAGTCAGCCTGAAGAAAACTGAGGTCCTCCATCAGCCAGCTCCCCACCATGACTACCAGCCCCCCCACATCTCCATCGGGCACACAAAACTCAAAACGGTCAACCAGTTTACCTATCTCGGCTGCACCATTTCATCAGATGCAAGGATCGACAATGAGATAGACAACAGACTCGCCAAGGCAAATAGCGCCTTTGGAAGACTACACAAAAGAGTCTGGAAAAACAACCAACTGAAAAACCTCACAAAGATAAGCGTATACAGAGCCGTTGTCATACCCACACTCCTGTTCGGCTCCGAATCATGGGTCCTCTACCGGCACCACCTACGGCTCCTAGAGCGCTTCCACCAGCGTTGTCTCCGCTCCATCCTCAACATCCATTGGAGCGCTTATACCCCTAACATTGAAGTACTCGAGATGGCAGAGGTCGACAGCATCGAGTCCACGCTGCTGAAGATCCAGCTGCGCTGGATGGGTCACGTCTCCAGAATGGAGGACCATCGCCTTCCCAAGATCGTATTATATGGCGAGCTCTCCACTGGCCACCGTGACAGAGGTGCACCAAAGAAAAGGTACAAGGACTGCCTAAAGAAATCTCTTGGTGCCTGCCACATTGACCACCGCCAGTGGGCTGATAACGCCTCAAACCGTGCATCTTGGCGCCTCACAGTTTGGCGGGCAGCAACCTCCTTTGAAGAAGACCGCAGAGCCCACCTCACTGACAAAAGGCAAAGGAGGAAAAACCCAACACCCAACCCCAACCAACCAATTTTCCCCTGCAACCGCTGCAACCGTGTCTGCCTGTCCCGCATCGGACTTGTCAGCCACAAACGAGCCTGCAGCTGACGTGGACTTTTTACCCCCTCCATAAATCTTCGTCCGCGAAGCCAAGCCAAAGAACAAAGAACAGATGGGCTGGAAATACTGAAGAAGTTTCCTCTTGCCTTACTCAGTTGCAGTGTCCATACTGGATGGGTAACCCTGGCCATTGATCAGCAGATCCAGAGAACACCGCACAGTACAGGCCCTTCAGGCCTTGATGTTGTTCTAGCCCATATATTCACTCCTTAAATATAACGTACTAAACCAATGGTTCTCAACCTTTTTCCTTGCACTCACATACCACTTTTAGTGGTAAGTGGGTGGAAAGAAAGTTCAAACCCTATTTTAAAATAATCATATGAACAATCTAGAATCGTCATTCTCAACCTTCCCTTCCCACTCACCTACCACATGAAGCAATCCCTTAATGTTCAGAGATTACTTAAGGTGGTACGGGAGTGAGAAGATGAAGGTTGAGAACCTCTTTCTGCAGGCAAACTAATTCTGAATCCACACAACCAAGGTTCCACAGATCCTTTGCCTCATGACTATCAGAATGAATCTACCCTGGGCAACCCTGTCAAAGGCCTCACTAAAATCCACACACCCCACATCCACTCCCCTGCCCTTCATTTGTTATTTCATTGTTTTCAAACACTTTCTTTCCCCCCCCCCCCAACTTTTTAGTCATCCCTGACTAATCATGGAACCAACAGTCAAAGGACAAGGCCAGTGCCATTTTTATAAATGAGATTTGATATTTGCTTAAGTTGTCGTTTGTTTCCATGAAATTACCTCAAAGATATTGCTGCGGGTCGCCTGTGGAGGCCACTCCTGTGATCGCGGTTAGTTTTACTGCACTTTTTTGGCCAAAATGGCCACACTTTCATGCACGACCACGCGGTACATTGAAAGATTAATGATGCCTATCCCATTGGCCTGAAATATTCTATCAGCCTGTGTGGCAACGTTGAGGGGTGTTTGGATTTGAACCCCAAGGCACCTCTGTTCATCCACACTCTTAAGTAACTGACCATTAACCTTGTACCCAGCTTTCCGGTTTGTCCTTGCAAACTGCATCACCTCACACTTTGCCAGATTGAAGCCCATCTGCTACTTTTCTGCCCAACGCTGCATCCTGTCTCTATCCTCTTGTAACCTTTTTCAACCTCAGCTCCATCCACAACTCCTCCATCCTTTGTATCATCAACAGACTTACTGACTCATCCTTTTGCCTTGTCATCCAGGTCATTTATAAAAATCACCAAGAGCAGGCGTCCCAGAACAGATCCCTGTGGCACTCCACTGCTCTCTGCTTTCTTCCTACAAGACAATTTTTTATCCACAGCCAAAATGACTCTGATCCTTTGCCAAATTACGTTCTGGATGAGTCTCGTCAAATTCTTGCTAAAATCTATGTAGACCACATCTACCACCCTATTGATTTCCTTTGATACCCCCATCAAATAAAACTAATTTAGACTCATGAGGCATGACCTTCCCTTCACAAAGCCATGCTGACTGTCCTTGAGTAGTTTGTACTTCTCTCCAAATGCTCATAGATCCTATACTGGTCTATAATTCCCAAGAATCTCCCCATTACCTTTTTTAAACAAGGCGACTGCATTTGATGGTTTGGGCTGGATTGGGGGGTGTGGGGGCAGTGGCTGGCTGCTTGTAGGCAAGGGCTGGGTTTGGGGGCTTCAGTGTCTCATGGAATTCTCTTCTGACTGAAAGAAGCACTTCATTTAACTTTCTGCTCATGTATCTCTGTTTTATGTCTGAATGAAGTGAATTTTGTGTAATATTGCACTTTGTAACATGATAATTGAATTTTGATTTTGGCATGTTTGGCAGAATGTTCTCAGTGACAGTGACCCAGGTTCAAATCTGTCCCCGTGTAAGGAGTTTGTGTGGGTTTGTTTTTCCACCCTTGTTAAAGTTGAGCTTCTTTAAGGGTACAAAAAAGGTTCAGTAATGAACCACAAAGCCCAAAACACAGTCTTTATTGAGTTACGCAGCGGGAATGAGGGGTAGCAGTGGTGGGTGGACAGACTCACCTCACTTGTTCTGTTTGAACCTCGGGTAAAGAACACAGTCACAGGGTACTGCGTTTAAGGCCTTTTCCGGCAAACAAATTGGATAATATTTCTTGGAAGGTATTGCTACAGCTTATGTTTTACATTTTGCATATCCTCCTCCTGAAGACATGAAAAGGCAAATTTCGACAGAGATGTGGTGGAAAGTGTGCTGACTGGCTGCATCATGGTCTGGTATGGGGACACCAGTACCCCTGAGAATAAAGCCCTCCAAAAGGTCGTGAACACAGCCCAGGACATCACAGACAAAACTCTCCCCACTATTGAGTTTATCGACAGGGAATGGTGCTGTCAGAAAACATCAGCAATCATCAAGGATCCACACTCTCTCTTTCTCTTCTCACTGCTGCCATCAGGAAAGAGGTCTCGGTGCCTCAAGACTCACACCCCCAGGTTCAGGAACAGCTGCTCCCCCTCCACCTTCAGACTCCTCAACAACAAACTCAATCAGGAACTCATTTCAGGACTCTTGCAGCACTTTATTGATTTTCTTTGTTTTCAATTCTTTTATCTCTCCAGGTTTCCACTGACCCGTTTATTTTTGCACGGCCCATTCGTGGTAATTCGGCCGTGTCCACAGGAAAAAGGGAATCTCAGGGTTGGATGCGATGTCGTGTATGTTCTCCGCCAATCAATGGGAAATCTCTAAATCTTCAAGCTTGGTGCAAGAGCCCACGAGGTACAAACCAACCATCTCCTGTCCAAGTTGCAGATTGCAAGGGCTGTAAAGTGCTGCCACCACCTGTTCACACCGAGTACTGCATGCATGAAGCGAGGGAAAGAGATCTAGGTATAATACCACCACCTGGTGTCCGGAATCGCAAACTACAGGGTACATGATTTTTTTTTCATGGGAGTGTTGGAGAATGAGAGGAGACTTGATTAAGGTTAACAAAATAGAGCAAGATGGATAATATGGAGCTCCAATGCACAGGGAGGTCTCACCTGTGAAGGAGCAAGTGTGAGATTTCCCAGTTCATTCTTGCTCGGGCAGTGGTGGCCAATTGCAAGACAGCGCCAATTAGGGGAAGAGAATATGCTGTTTCAGGTCATGGGTTTGAAATGGTTTCCCCAGTTGTGCCATTCAGACTCAAGAGAGCAGATGCTTGCAGACAGGAAGGAAACCTAGTTTTATTGTGGAGAATTGCTTGTTTTTCGGGGTGAAGGTTGTTTGTGGTCTGAGATTCGTAAATACTTTACAATGGAAGCAGCAATTTTCCTTGTGCCTGATTGCTACATAGTGGGTAAAATGTCTCAAATCTATCGCTCAGCCAGTACTTTTGGTCATTGATTTGGAAAGAGAGTGATGGCTTGGCAATATTTATAGCATGGTGAATCCAAAGCTCTCAACGTGACAGTGTGGAAGGAGTTTGTCTGTTCTTTGTGTTTTCTGCCACCCTTGAGAACATAAAAAGTGTCCGTGAATTGTGGTATTGGTGAGACACAAGCTTGTTTTGCCCTCTTTTTGTTCTGTATGTCTATAAAGTTTCAGTTTAGGGATAAAATGTCCAGACACTGTTCTGTTCAAAAGTCTAGTAACTAAATCAGATTCTCCCGAGTTCTTGTCATGGATATTCCTCATGAAGCCTGTTTAGCAGCAGTCGTGCTGCATTAGAGGTGCACATACAATTTTCAAAAATAATGAGTTTGAAACCAGAAAAAGATCAGGTCGTGCCCAAAGGTTCATCCGTGCAGTTGAATTGAATTGATGCCCCCAGGACCAGAATGTGCACTTCCACCCCATGGCCTTGAGCTTCCCAAATCGCCAATGAACTTACGGCCCCCTTGAGCTGTGGAGTGTGGGAGGAAATCCACACAGACACCAAGAGGATGTAGAAACTTCTTGCAGTCAGTGCTGACTTGATCCTGGGGTGACTCGTGCTGGAGAGGTGGGACTACTGTCCTGCCTTCACCTTGTGATGGCTGATTTTTGTCTGTTGGTGGATGGAGGTCTGACATGATATTCCCTTGGCCTTGAGGGAAAGAAGAGTAGACATTGCAAGGGCTCTGACAGGAATATTTAAAACCTGTTTATCCATGGGTGAGGTGCCAGAGGAATGGATGTAATCTAATGTTCCTTTGTTTAAAAACAGCTTCAAAAGCCAAGCAGGTGAGCCTGACCGTGATAGGTTAATTATTGGAGGGTAATCAGAGAGTACCTCGAAAAGAATCTGTTCAAATAGCTGGCCTTGATCAACCATCGCATAGAATACAGGAGTCGGGCAGTGAGGTTGAGACTAGACAAGGTATTGGTGAGGCCCTGTTGAGAGTACTGTGTGCAGTTCTGGTCACCAAATGAGAGGAAAGCTATCAACAAAGTAGAGAGGGTGCAGAGAAGATTTAAGTCAATGTTACCTGGATATCAGCAACTGGATTACAAAGAAAGATTGAGCAAATGAAGTCTTTATTCTTTGGATTGTAGATGGTTGAGAGGGGATTTGATCGAAGTCTTTAAAATTACTAGGAGGATAGAACGAGTTGATGTGGATAGACTTTTTTCATTGCGGGAGCAGAGATTGAAACAGGAGGTAAAAGTTTGTAATTAACATGAGGGGGAACTTCTTTACTCAGAGTGGTGGCTGAGTGGAGTGAGCTTCCGGGAGAAATAGTGGCGGCAGGGTCCATTTTGTCATTTCAGGGAAAATTGGAGGGGAGGGGAGGGGAAGGCAGAGAGATGGTACGAGAGGAGAGTATTTAGTTCAGTGCAGACAAGAAGGGCCAAATGACCTGTTTCTGTGCTGTAATTGTTATAGGGTTAAAATGTGTGGCAGTAACTTGGAAGTCCGATGCATATTTGGGAATGGGTCGATGGCCACACTGAAATAGGCCGTTGATTCCCACTTGAAATAATGACATCGAAATCACGGAACAAATTTGAATTTCTCTTTTGAAGATTTGGGATGTGTATTTACCAATTGTACGAATTAAGTTTTAATCACCCAACATGAACTCTCTGACTCCTAAAACCAAGAAAACCAAGATTTTATTTGAGAGTTTTGGTCAATTTTTATAAATACTATCTAGATGTTTTCTCTCTTTTTTTGTTTTCTATTGGGCAGCTGTGGGAGGGGTTACTTTTTAAATCACTATGCATTAATTTTATCTTATTTTCAAATAAGAAATTTAAGTTTTTTAATGCATATGTTAAATTAAATGTAAAAATGTTACAAATAAGATAAATGAAGAATTGTTTCAGGAACTGGTGATCTTCCACGAGTGCCGTGAACCCCAGGCAGCAGGAATGTGTGAACGAAACACAAAATGACCAGAACAACTGAGGAAACACGGGTAAAAGTGCCCAAAAAGGTGCTGATGCCATCTTGATTTTAATGCAGGTGACAACGAGGAATGCGTTGGGGCAGAGATGGTCTATGGACAGTCAATACGGACGCCTTGGGGAACAAAGCCCGCACCACCAGTCGGGATGGATAATGGTGGGTAATGAATAAGCATATATTAGAGACACCGAGAGAGAGCGACACACACATACCCAGACAGACAGACAGACAGACAGACAGACAGACAGACAGACACACACACACACACGCACGCACACACACACACACACACACACACACACACACACACACACACACACACAGACAGATACACACACACACACAGACACACACAGAAACACACACAGACAGAGACAGAGAGAGAGACACTGACAGTGAGAGAGACAGACAGAGACACACACAGACAGACAGACACAGACAGATAGAGAGAGACACACACAGACAGATAGAGAGAGACACACACAGACTGAGAGAGAGACACGCACACAGAAAGAGACAGAGACACACATAGAGACAGAGAGACACACAAACGACACAAAGAGACAGACACACACACACAGCCAGAGACAGACAAACACACGACACTGAGAGACAGACACACACAACACAGAGACAGATACACACACACAGACATAGACAGAGAGAGACACAGACACACAGAGACACACAGATATAGAGACACACACAGAGACACAGACAGAGAGACACACAGACAACGACACACACAGACACAGAGAGAGAGACACACAAACAGAAAGAGAGAGACAGAGAGAGAGAGAGACACAGAGAGAGAGAGAGACACAGAGAGAGACACAGAGAGAGAGACACAGAGAGAGAGACACAGAGAGAGACACAGAGAGAGAGAGACGCAGAGAGAGACGCAGAGAGAGACACGCAGAGAGAGACACACAGAGAGAGAGACACAGAGAGAGAGACAGAGAGAGAGAGACAGAGAGAGAGAGACACAGAGAGAGAGACACAGAGAGAGAGACACAGAGAGAGACACAGAGAGAGACAGAGAGAGAGAGAGTCACACAGACACACACAGAGACACACACACAGAGAGACACACACATACAGACACAGAGAGACACACATTGTGACACAGGGAGAGAGACACCCATAGACAGCGACACACAATGAGACACAGACAGAGACACACAAACAGACACAGAGACACACACACAGAGGGAGATACACACAGAGACACACACACACACAGAGACACACACACACACACAGACACAGACAGAGAGAGACACAGACAGAGAGAGACACAGACAGAGAGAGACACAGACAGAGAGAGACAGACAGACAGAGAGACACAGACAGACAGAGAGACACAGACAGAGAGAGAGACACAGACAGAGAGAGAGACACAGACAGAGAGAGAGACACAGACAGAGAGAGAGACACAGACAGAGAGAGAGACAGACAGATAGAGACACAGACAGAGAGACACAGAAACAGAGAGACACACACAGTCACAGAGACACACACAGACCGAGAGACAGACAGAGAGAGAGACGCAGAGAGAGAGACGCAGAGAGACACACAGACACAGAGAGACACACAGACACAGAGAGACACACAGACACAGAGAGACAGACACAGAGAGACACACACAGACACAGAGAGACACACACAGACGTAGTGACACACGCACACAGACAGACAGAGAGAGACCCCTTGATTGTGCCCTTCACCTTCGCACTTAACTCCCTCATCTCTCCTGGCAGGGTCTCATCACCTTTCCTACCCGTGGACCATGACATCTGTCTGCTCATTCTCCTTCCTGAGAATGGTGTGAACTCTACCCTAGAAACCCCACAGCAAAGAAAAGAGACCCTTCGGCACTTCTCGTCCATGGTGAAATATCATTTTGCCAGTCTCATCGACCTGCACCCAGTCCCTAACCCTCCTGACTTCCCACATCCATGGATCTCTGCGATTGATTCTTAAAACGTAAGAGTTTGAATGTTAAATGGCAGACCATTGAGGAGTGTTGTCAAACAAAGGGATTGAGGAACTGTGGTACAGACCTGCCCGAAAGTGGAGTCACATGTAGAGATGGGGGGGGTGGGGGGGGTGAAGAATGCTTCTGGTATTTTGACCTTCAGAAATGAGAGGATTGAGTGCAGGAGGTGGGAGGCCACGAGGAAGTTGGACAAGTCATGGGTGAGGCCAACTTGGGAACATTGTGTGCCGTTTGGGTGGCCGGAGGAGAGGAAGGATAGGAATGAGACAGCGCGTCGAGGAGAGGGACAAGAAGGTGGTCTGTCTTTCGGGGTTTGAGTTCCAGGGGAAGGTTGGACAGGCTGGGAATTTATTCCCTGGACCGTAGAAGATTGAGGAAGATTTCAAAATTGTGAGGGGGGACGGATCGTGTCCATGGGGACAGGTTATTTCGAAGGAGAGTGGGAGAGATTCAAAGAGGAGGACATGGATTGAGATTGAAGGGGAATTTTTTTTCCCTCAGTGGGGGGTAGGAGCGTGGAATGAGCTTTGGGCCAAGGTGGTGGAGGTGGGATGGACTGGAATCTTGGGGGGGAATGTGGTGCAGGTCCTGGTGTGGAAATGTGCAGCCTGAAGGGGAGATGGACTGGAGGCCCGAGGCAGCTCTCGGACCCTTCCCCAGTGGGACGAGGTTCTCAGGACAGAGGGGGCTCCAAAGGGCTGGACCTCGAGCCCTGGGGCTCCATCCAGGGGTTCGGGGTGGTGGAGAGGGTGGCGCGAGAGCGACCCCTGGGGGCCGCCATGTTGTTGATCTTTCCCGCCTTTGGAGCAGTTGGTCACGAGCGGGAGGGGGAGAGAGGTTCGTGTCGGTGCTTCACGGGCGGGAATCGGGGCATTTTGGGAGCGAGACCAGGGAGGAGGTAGTTTCCACGGGTCGCCCTTTGGGTCTGGGGTGGCCGGAGCTCGGAGGGGAATGGGCGGGGAGATGGTTGTGAGGTGGGGCCGGGGAACCGTGAGCGACTTTGGGTCGGGGCCCGCGAGGCTGAGAGGGGTCAGGGACCCGTGAGGCTGAGGGGGGTCAGGGACCCGTTAGGCTGAGGGGGGTCGGGGACCCGCGAGGCTGAAGGGTGTCAGGGACCAAGAATGGTGAGGGGGCATCAGGGACCGGTGAGGCTGAGGAGGGAGGGGGAACCAGAAGGGTGAGGGGGCACCAGAAGGGTGAGGGGGCACCAGAAGGGTGAGGGGGAACCAGAAGGGTGAGGGGGAACCAGAAGGGTGAGGGGGAACCAGAAGGGTGAGGGGGAACCAGAAGGGTGAGGGGGAACCAGAAGGGTGAGGGGGAACCAGAAGGGTGAGGGGGAACCAGAAGGGTGAGGGGGTACCAGAAGGGTGGGGGGGGTTGGGGACCTGTGAGGTTGAGAGGGGGGTCGGCGATCCTCGAGGCTGAGGGGGGTGTCGGAAACCCAGAAGGGTGAGGGGGGATCGGAGACACGTGAGGCTGAGGGGGGAGGAGGGAGGGGGGCCCAGAAGGGTGAGGGGGACCTGAGAGCCTGAGGCAGACCCGTGAAGCTCAGGGGATTGAGGACCCAGAACGGTGAGGGGGTTTGGGAACTGCGAGGGTGAGGAGGACCAGTGAGGGTGAGGGGGTCGGGGACCTTGGATGGGAATGAGCGGGAAGTTTGTGATCGATGTGAGGGGGCTGGGGATGGGGACTTGCAAGTGGGACATGTGGTCGGGGCCAATAATAGAAAGCTTCCACTTTTCCACAGGACTCTCTGTTCCTCAAGTAGATGCGGCAGTGATGTTCCCCCCACCCCATCCAGCGCCAGGATTCCAGGGGTGGGGGTCAATGAGGGATCAGGGATGCTATGAGGGCAGTCGACAGTCTGACCCGTTTGGGGACCCCTGACCTCAACCATCAAGTGTTACTAAAAGGAATGCATGAAGTTCTGGCAGAGGATGAGGTTTGTCTTCATTTTGGTGCGGCATTTGATAGGCTCCACAGACTCAGTCATAAGGCTTGGGATCTATGGATGTGTGGATTCAGAAATGGCTTAACTGCAGAAAGCATTTGGATATGGGCATGGATGGGAGGGGTATGAAGGGATATGAAATGGGTGCTGGTCAGTGGGATGAGAAAATCAGTTCACCACAGACTGGAAGGTTTCTGTGCTGGAATGAGACGTCATTAACAATGACACCGACAGCCCAATCCTCTTTCTGCCAGTTCCGCTGCACACATTGGAAGACGGTCCTGTTTAAAATAATCCGAATACCACTGGGCGTGGACCCACCGAAACCACAGTTTAGTTTCTCCACCTCAGATGGTGAAATCTACAGATTTTTCTTTAAAATTTTGTTTACATTGTAAAACAATTTGAAAATTGCATTAACATATACCGTAATGTTCAATTCAAAAGGAAAAAAATAATGAAAAATTCTTAATTCAAAGCCCTAGCACTAAGCAAGGTTCAAAGCAAACACACAGGAATAAAGTGTCAACATCCTGGAGATGGATTTATCAGTGGCTAAGGACCAGATTTGTTCTCGTCTCTAGCCGTGAACACACGAGGATGAGAGCAGTGTTTGAGGTGCTCCAGGCTCCGTGTTACAATGTGTACCCAGCCAGAAAGAATTCCGATCCATATCTCCACGTTTTTATTCCTGGGGCTGATGGCAAGGTTCAGACTGAAATAGCAGAGGATGAGAATCCAGGCAAAAGGATAGAAGCCCAGACCAAAGCAACAATTGGAGCACAAGGAGCCTCAAGACTCACACCCCCAGGTTCAGGAACAGCTGTTCCCCCTCCACCTTCAGACTCCTCAACAACAAACTCAATCAGGAACTCATTTCAGGACTCTTGCAGCCCTTTATTGATTTTCTTTGTTTTCAATTCTTTATCTTTCCAGGTTTCCACTGAACCGTTTATTTTTGCACGACCCATTCGTGGTAATTCGGCCGTGTCCACAGGAAAAAGGGAATCTCAGGGTTGGATGTGATGTCGTGTATGTTCTCTGCCAATCAATGGGAAATCTCCAAATCTTCAATCTTGGTGCAAGAGCCCACGAGGTGCAAAGCAACCATCTCCTGTCCAAGCTGCAGATTGCAAGGGCTGTAAAGTGCTGCCACCGCCTGTTCACACCGAGTACTGCATGCATGAAGCGAGGGAGAGAGAGAGAGATCTTGGTATAATACCACCACCTGGTGTCCGGACTCGCAAACTACAGGATACATGATTTTTATTTTTCATGGGAGTGTTGGAGTATGAGAGGAGACTTGATTAAGGTTAACAAAATAGAGCAAGATGGATAATATGGAGCTCCAATGAACTGGGAGGTCTCACCTGTGAAGGAGCAAGTGTGAGATCTCCCAGTTCATTCTTGTTCGGGCAGTGGTGGCCAATTCAAGACAGCTCCAATTAGGGGAAGAGAATATGCTATTTACAACCACATCCCATTACTGCAATTTTTGGATTACCTATGATAGATTTGACTTATTTATCTCTTCCTGCGGATCGTATGATTGCTTTTCTTACACTAATGGCTAGAAGATCTATACTATTGAATTGGAAAGAGGTTAATCCTCCCACTGTTTTCCAATGGTTTACCCAAACTATACTATGTTTAAATTTAGAGAAAATTAGAAACTCTGTCTATGAATCCCCTTTTAAGTTTGAGTTAACCTGGCGACCATTTATTCAATATTTTCATTTGTGGTGAGTTGATCTGGCTCTGATTTCTTTCTATGATTATGTATGATAATTGGGCTGTAAGATGAGATCGGAGTGATCGGCGTGGTTTAGCTATATCTGTAGGTTTTTTTTAAAGTTTTTTTAATTCAGATTTGTTTTTTCTTCTTTTTTGGGTTTTTTTTTCTCTTTTTTCATATATTGTTATTAATTATATCTTTTTTTTAGAGAGATAGTTCACACCCTAAACTGATCTAAATTTTTTTTGATATATTTTTATTCTGTAATATTATTGTTTAATATCTCTGTATTAATTCATTACTTAATATGTATTTTTTATATCTCTTTGAACTGTATGTGTTTATAAATTATAATAATAATAAAAAGATTGAAAAAGAAAAGAGAATATGCTGTTTCAGGTCATGGGTTTGAAACGGTTTCCCCAGTTGTGCCATTCAGACTCAAGAGAGCAGATGCTTGCAGACAGGAAGGAAACCTAGTTTTATTGTGGAGAATTGCTTGTTTTTTGGGGTGAAGGTTGTTTGTGGTCTGAGATCCCTAAATACTTTACAATGGAAGCAGCAATTTTCCTTGTGCCTGATTGCTACATAGCGGGTAAAATGTCTCAAATCTATCGCTCAGCCAGTACTTTTGGTCATTGATTTGGAGAGAAAGTGATGGCTTGGCAATATTTACAGCATGGTGAGTCCAAAGCTCTCAAAGTGACAATGTGGAAGGAGTTTGTCTGTTCATTGTGTTTTCTGCCACCCTTGAGAACTTAAAAAGTGTCCGTGAATTGTGGTATTGGTGACACACAAGCTTGTTTTGCCCTCATTTTGTTCTGTATGTCTATAAAGTTTCAGTTTAGGGATAAAATGTCCAGACACTGTTCTGTTCAAAAGTCTAGTAACCAAATCAGATTCTCCCGAGTTCTTGTCATGGATATTCCTCATGAAGCCTGTTTAGCAGCAGTCGTGCTGCATTAGAGGGGCACATACAATTTTCAAAAATAATGAGTTTGAAACCAGAAAAAGATCAGGTCGTGCCCAAAGGTTCATCTGTGCTGTTGAATTGAATTGATGCCCCCAGGTCCAGAATGTGCACTTCCACCCCATGGTCTTGAGCTTCCCAAATCGCCAATGAACTTACGGCCCCCTTGAGCTGTGGAGTGTGGGAGGAAATCCACACAGACACCAAGAGGATGTAGAAACTTCTTGCAGTCAGTGCTGACTTGATCCTGGGGTGACTCGTGCTGGAGAGGTGGGACTACTGTCCTGCCTTCACCTTGTGATGGCTGATTTTTGTCTGTTGGTGGATGGAGGTCTGACATGATATTCCCTTGGCCTTGAGGGAAAGAAGAGTAGAAATTGCAAGGGCTCTGACAGAAATATTTAAAACCTGTTTATGTAATAGATGTAATCTAATGTTCCTTTGTTTAGTAGGGAGAGGAGAGGAGAGGAGAGGAGAGGAGAGAGAAGGACAGAAAAGGAAAGAGTCCGGGGCAGGTAAGAAAACTTTTAAAAAAGTCTCTTACCAGGGTGTGCGGGGAGGAGTCGGTGTCGGAGGCGGCCATTGGTCGAGCGAGCGTACAGGAGAGTGTGACGGGAAGGTAAGGTCTTTTTAAAGACTCTTACTGGGGACAGAGCCTAGCAGTAGGGAGAGGAGAGGAGAGGAGAGGAGAGAGGAGAAGGACAGAAAAGAAAAGAGTCCGGGGCAGGTAAGAAAACTTTTTAAAAAGTCTCTTACCAGGGTCTGCGGGGAGGAGTCGGCGTCGGAGGCGGCCATTGGTCGAGCGAGCGTACAGGAGAGTGTGTAGGGGTTAATTGGTAAAAGGCCAATAAATAAGAGGGACAGCGAGTGGCCCAGCAAGTGAGTGGCCCAGTGAAGGAGTGGGACTTCCAGGCTTTGGCTCATCAGGCTTCGGCGAAAGCAGGCGGAGAGAAAGCTAAGATAGTCTTTATTACTACTTCATTGGGGTAAGGGATGAGTGTTAAGGCTGTGTGTTGTCGGGAGTGCCGGATATGGGAGGTCCTGGAGTCTTCCAGACTCCCGGATGTCCATATCTGCACTAGGTGTGTCGAGCTGCAGATTGTCAGGGACCGTGTTAGGGAACTAGAGCTGCAGCTCGATGACCTCAGGCTGGTTAGGGAAACAGAGGTAGTCATAGACAGGAGTTACAGCCAGGTGGTCACGCCAGGGCCACGGGAGGATGAAAGGTGGGTAACTGTTAGGAGAGGGACAAAAGAATTTAAGGTGCCAGAGACGAGCCCTGTGAATGTAACACTCAGCAATAAGTACACCTCTTTGAGCACTGTTGAGGGGGACATCAAGGTTGGGGGGAGTGACAGTGGCTGTGCCTCCGGCACGAGGTCGGCTCCTGTAGCTCAGAAAGGGAGGGAAAGGAAGAGGAGGGCAATAGTGGTAGGGGACTCCATAGTTAAGAGGACAGATAGGGGATTCTGCGGACGCAGCAAGGAGAACCGGATGGTGGTTTGCCTC
Organism: Narcine bancroftii; assembly: GCF_036971445.1. NCBI lineage: Eukaryota > Metazoa > Chordata > Chondrichthyes > Torpediniformes > Narcinidae > Narcine > Narcine bancroftii. The sequence goes on from NC_091475.1 coordinate 216,169,706, forward strand.
CCTGGTGCCAGGGTCCGAGATGTTGCTGCTCGTGTCCCGGATATCCTAAAGTGGGAGGGACAGGAGCCAGAGTTCGTGGTACATGTAGGTACCAATGACATAGGGAGAATCAGAGAAGAGGTCCTAAAAAGTGAGTACAGGCAGTTAGGTAGGGAGTTAAAAAGAAGGACCGCAAAGGGGGTAATCTCTGGATTACTCCCTGTGCCACGTGACAGTGAGAATAGAAATAGAATGAGGTGGAGGATTAACACGTGGCTGAAGGGGTGGAGTAAGGGGCAGCGTTTTAAGTTTCTGGATAACTGGGACCTTTTTTGGGGGAGATGTGACCTGTACAGTAAGGACGGGTTACACTTAAATCCCAGGGGGACCAGAATCCCGGCAGAGGTATTTGCTAGGGCTACTCAGGATCCTTTAAACTAGAATGGTTGGGGGAAGGGAACAAAATAGTACAGAGCAGTAAGGAGAGGGTTAGAATGCAAACAAAGAAAGTTTGTAGTAAGTATTTGAATATGGATGGGCAGGTGATAGAGAAGGGAAATGCTCTGGAAGAAGATGAAGGGCAATTGGCAGGAAAAGTAAATAATGTTGTTATTAAAGATGAGGGAAAACAGGGATTAAAAATTGGAAAATCTCTGAAATTCATCTATTTTAATGCCAGGAGTATTGTAAAAAAGGTGGATGAGCTAAAGGTGTGGATTGATACTTGGAAGTATGATGTGGTAGCGATTAGTGAGACATGGTTGCAGGAGGGATGTGATTGGCAGCTGAATATCCCTGGGTTTCGTTGCTTTAGGTGTGATAGAGTCGGAGGGGCAAGAGGAGGTGGGGTTGCATTGCTTGTCAGGGAAAATATTACAGCGGTGCCGAGGAAGGATAGATTAGAGGGCTCATCCACGGAGGCTATTTGGGTGGAACTGAGGAGTAGGAAAGGAGAGGTTACACTTGTAGGGGTGTATTATAGACCACCCGGAGGGGACCGAGACCTAGAGGAGCAAATCTGTAGGTAGATGGTGGATATTTGTGATAAGCACAGGGTTGTAATTATGGGAGATTTTAATTTTCCACATATAGATTGGGAAACACATTCTGTGAAAGGACTGGATGGGTTAGAGTTTGTGAAATGTGTGCAAGATAGTTTTTTACAACAATATGTAGAGGTGCCGACCAGAGAAGGAGCAGTGTTAGATCTACTGTTGGCAAATGGGATGGGTCAAGTGACGGAGGTTAGTGTTGGCGAGCACTTCGGGTCCAGTGATCATAATGCCATCAGCTTCAATGTCATTATGGAAAGAGAGAAGTCAGGGCCAAGGGTTGAGGTTTTTGATTGGGGAAAAGCTAGATTTGAGGAGATGCGAAAGGACTTGCAGGGTGTGCATTGGGACAATTTGTTTTATGGGCAGGATGTAGTAGAGAGATGGAAGTCTTTTAAAGATCAGATTTTGAGAGTGCAAAAGCTTTATGTTCCTGTTAGGTTAAAAGGAGGGGCAAAAGGTTTGAGAGAGCTGTGGTTTTCAAGGAATATTGGAAACTTGGTTCGAAGAAAAAGGGAGGCGTACATTAGATATAAGAAGCATGGAGTTAAGGAGATGTTTGAAAGATACATTGAATGTAAGAGGAATCTTAAGAGAGGAATTAGGAAAGCTAAAAGAAGGTACGAGAAAACTATGGCAAACAGGGTGAAAACTAATCCAAAAGAGTTCTACAAATATGTTAATGGTAAGAGGAAAGGTATAGACAAAATTGGTCCCTTAGAAAATCAGAGCGGAAAACTGTGTGGTATTCACTAAGGAGAAGGATATTGGGAGATGTGAGATAAAAAAAGCAAATTGGGTAAATATGGGGAATATGGAGATTACAAAAGGTGTAGTTTTAAGGCTTTTGAAGAATATAAAGGTGGCTAAGTCTCCGGGACCAGACGGGATCCTCCCCAGGACATTGAGAGAAGTGAAGGAGGAAAGAGCAGAGGCTCTGGCGGTAATTTTCCAAATGTCATTAGATATGGGGATCGTGCCGTAGGATTGGCGCATTGCGCATGTGGTTCCGTTATTTAAAAAGGGTTCAAGGAGGAAGCCTGGCAACTATCGGCCTGTAAGTTTGACGTCTGTGGTAGGTAAATTAATGGAGAAAATTCTTGGAGATAGTACTTATAAACATCTGGATAGACAGGGTCTGATCAGGAGCACTCAACATGGATTTGTGTGAGGAAGGTCATGTTTGACCAATCTGATTGAATTTTTTGAAGAGGTGACTAGGAATGTGGATGAGGGTAGCGCAGTGGATGTTGTCTAAATGGACTTCAGTAAGGCCTTCGATAAGGTACCACATGGAAGGTTAGTTAGGAAGGTGCAGTCTTTGGGTATAAATTTTAAGATAGTCAAATGGATTGAACATTGGCTGAAAGGGAGAGGCCAGAGAGTGGTAGTGGATAATTGTCTGTCAGGTTGGAGGCTGGTGACCAGTGGTGTGCCTCAAGGATCTGTATTGGGCCCATTGTTGTTCGTTATATACATTAATGATCTAGATGATGGGGTGGTGAATTGGATTAGTAAATATGCAGACGATACTAAGATAGGTGGAATTGTGGATAATAAAGAAGGTTTTCAAGGATTGCAGAGGGATTTGGACTGCTTAGAAAAGTGGGCTGAAAAATGGCAGATGGAATTTAATGCTGATAAGTGTGTGGCAGATGGAATTTAATGCTGATAAGTGTGAGGTGCTTCATTTTGGTAAGAAGAATCAGAATAGGACATACGTGGTAAATGGGAGAGCATTGAGGAATACAGAAGAGCAGAAAGATTTAGGAGTAACGGTACATCGTTCCCTGAAGGTAGAAACTCACGTGAATAGGGTGGTGAAGAAGGCTTTTAGTATGCTGGCCTTTATCAATCATTGCATGGAATATAGGAGTTGGGAGGTGATGTTGAGATTGTATCAGACGTTGGTGCGGCCTAATTTGGAGTTCTGTGTGCAGTTCTGGTCGCCTAATTATAGGAAGGATATAAACAGAGTGGAGAGAGTGCAGAGAAGGTTTACCAGAATGTTACCTGGGTTAAAGCATCTAGAGTATAGGGAGAGATTGGACAGATTAGGTCATTATTCTTTGGAGCGTAGAAGGTTGAGATGGGATTTGATAGAAGTATTTAAGATTTTGAAAGGGATAGACAGAGTGGATGTGGATAGACTATTTCCGTTAAGAGGAGGAAAGATTAAAACAAGAGGACATGAGTTAAGAATTAAGGGGCAGAGGTTTAGAGGTAACATGAGGGGGAACTTCTTTACTCAGAGAGTGGTAGCCGTGTGGAATGAGCTTCCAGGAGAAATAGTGGCGGCGGAGTCAATTGTATTATTTAAGAAAAGGTTGGACAGGTATATGGATGAGAAGAAGATGGAGGGTTATGGGCATTGTGCAGGGAGGTGGGACTAAAAAGGGGTGTTTGGTTCGGTGCGGACTAGAAGGGCCTAATGGCCTGTTTCCGTGCTGTAATTGTTATGTTATGTTATAAAAACGGCTTCAAAAGCCAACCAGGTGAGCCTGACCATGATAGGTTAATTATTGGAGGGTAATCAGAGAGTACCTCGAAAAGAATCTGTTCAAATAGCTGGCCTTGATCAACCATAGCATAGAATACAGGAGTCAGGCAGTGAGGTTGAGACTAGACAAGGTATTGGTGAGGCCCTGTTGAGAGTACTGTGTGCAGTTCTGGTCACCAAATGAGAGGAAAGCTATCAACAAAGTCGAGAGGGTGCAGAGAAGATTTACGTCAATGTTACCTGGATATCAGCAACTAGATTACAAAGAAAGATTGAGCAAATGAAGTCTTTATTCTTTGGATTGTAGATGGTTGAGAGGGGATTTGATCGAGGTCTTTAAAATTACTAGGAGGATAGAACGAGTTGATGTGGATAGACTTTTTTCATTGCGGGAGCAGAGATTGAGACAGGAGGTAAAAGTTTGGAAGTAACATGAGGGGGAACTTCTTTACTCAGAATGGTGGCTGAGTGGAGTGAGCTTCCGGGAGAAATTGTGGCGGCAGGGTCCATTTTGTCATTTCAGGGAAAATTGGAGGGGAGGGGAGGGGAAGGCAGAGAGATGGTACGAGAGGAGAGTATTTAGTTCAGTGCAGACAAGAAGGGCCAAATGACCTGTTTCTGTGCTGTAATTGTTATAGGGTTAAAATGTGTGGCAGTAACTTGGAAGTCCGATGCATATTTGCGAATGGGTCGATGGCCACACTGAAATAGGCCGTTGATTCCCACTTGAAATAATGACATCGAATTCACGGAACAAATTTGAATTTCTCTTTTGAAGATTTGGGATGTGTATTTACCAATTGTACGAATTAAGTTTTAATCACCCAACATGAACTCTCTGACTCCTAAAACCAAGAAAAGCAAGATTTTATTTGAGAGTTTTGGTCAATTTTTATAAATGCTATCTAGATGTTTCCTCTCTTTATTGTTTTCTATTGGGCAGCTGTGGGAGGGGTTACTTTTTAAATCACTATGCATTAATTTTATCTTATTTTCAAATAAGAAATTTAAGTTTTTTAATGCATATGTTAAATTAAATGTAAAAATGTTACAAATAAGATAAATGAAGAATTGTTTCAGGAACTGGTGATCTTCCACGAGTGCCGTGAACCCCAGGCAGCAGGAATGTGTGAACGAAACACAAAATGGCCAGAACAACTGAGGAAACACGGGTAAAAGTGCCCAAAAAGGTGCTGATGCCATCTTGATTTTAATGCAGGTGACACCGAGGAATGCGTTGGGGCAGAGATGGTCTATGGATAGCCAATACGGACGCCTTGGGGAACAAAGCCCGCACCACCAGTAGGAATGGATAATGGTGGGTAATGAATAAGCAAATATTAGAGACACCGAGAGAGAGCGACACACACATACCCAGACAGACAGACACACGCACACACACACAGACACAGAGAGACAGATACATAGACACACAGAGAGACACACACAGACAGACAGAGAGAGAGACACTGACAGCGAGAGAGAGACACAGAGACACACACAGACAGACACACACAGACAGACAGAGAGACACACACGCAGACGGAGAGAGCGACACACACACAGAAAGAGACAGAGAGACACACACATGACACAGAGACAGACACACACAGACAGACACACACACACACCCAGAGACAGAGACAAACACACGATACAGAGAGACAGACACACACACAGAGACGCACACACACAGACAGATACACACACACAGACATAGACAGAGAGAGACACACAGAGACACACACAAACAGACAGAGAGAGAGAGAGACAGAGAGAGAGAGAGATAGGGACACACACACACAGAGACACAGACAGAGAGACACAGACAGAGAGACACAGACAGAGAGACACAGACAGAGAGGTACAGACAGAGAGACACAGACAGAGAGACACACACACACAGACAGACTCAGGGACACACACAGATACAGAAACACAGACAGAGAGACACACACACACAGACAGACTCAGGGACACACACAGATACAGAGACACAGACAGAGAGAGAGGCACACTCATACAGACACAGAGAGACACACATTGTGACACAGAGGGAGAGAGAGACACACACACACAGACAGCGACACACAAAGAGACACAGACAGAGACACACAGACACACTCACAGAAGGAGACACAGATAGAGAGAGAGACACAGACAGAGAGAGAGACACCGACAGAGAGAGAGACACAGACAGAGAGAGGGACACAGAGAGAGAGAGACAGAGAGAGAGAGACAGAGAGAGAGAGACAGAGAGAGAGACAGAGAGAGAGACAGAGAGAGAGAGACAGAGAGAGAGACAGAGAGAGAGACAGAGAGAGAGAGACAGAGAGAGAGAGACAGAGAGAGAGAGACAGAGAGAGAGAGACAGAGAGAGAGAGACAGAGAGAGAGACAGAGAGAGAGAGAGACACAGAGAGAGAGAGACACAGAGAGAGAGAGACACAGAGAGAGACAGAGAGAGAGACACAGACAGAGAGACACAGACAGAGAGACACAGACAGAGAGACACAGACAGAGAGACACAGACAGAGAGACACAGACAGCGAGACACAGAGACACAGCGAGACACAGAGACACAGCGAGACACAGAGACACAGCGAGACACAGAGAGACACAGAGACACAGCGAGACACAGAGACACAGCGAGACACACACACACAGCGAGACACACACACAGCGAGACACACACACACAGCGAGACACACACACACAGCGAGACACATCACAGAAACACACAGACCAAGAGACAGACAGAGAGAGAGCCACACACACACACAGACACAGACAGACACACACAGACAGAGAGAGAGACACACACATATGGAGAGAGAGACACGCACACAGAAAGAGACAGAGAGACACACACACAGACAGACACACAGACACCCAGAGACAGAGACAAACGCACGATACAGAGAGACAGACAGACACACACACAGACACACACACACAGACAGATACACACACACAAACATAGACAGGGAGAGACATACAGAGACACATACACACAGAGACACAGACACACAGAGACACAGACACACAGAGACACACACACAGAGACACACACACAGAGACAGACACAGAGACACAGACACAGAGACACAGACACAGACACAGAGACACAGACACAGAGACACAGACACAGAGACACAGACACAGAGACACAGACAGAGAAACACAGACAGAGAAACACAGACAGAGAGACACAGACAGAGAGACAGAGACAGAAAGACACAGACAGAGACACAGACAGAGAGTCACAGACAGAGAGACACAGACACACAGACACAGACACACAGACACAGACACACAGACACAGACACACAGACACAGACGCTCAGACACAGACACACAGACACAGACACACTGAGACACAGACACACAGAGACACAGACACACAGACACAGACACACAGACACAGACACACAGACACAGACACACAGAGACAGACACACAGAGACACAGACACACAGAGACAGAGACACAGACACAGAGACACAGACACAGAGACACAGAAACAGAGACACAGAAACAGAGACACAGAAACAGAGACACAGACACAGAGACACAGACACAGACACAGAGACACAGACACAGAGACACAGACACAGAGACATAGAGACACAGACACAGAGACACAGACACAGAGACACAGACACAGAGACACAGACACAGACACAGAGACACAGCCACAGAGACAGACACACAGATACAGAGACACAGACAGAGAGAGAGGCACACTCATACAGACACAGAGAGACACACATTGTGACAGAGTGAGAGAGAGAGACACAGACAGCGACACACAAGGTGACACAGAGACACACACACAGGAGATACACACAGAGAGACAGAGAGAGAGAGAGAGACAGAGAGACACAGACAGAGAGAGACACAGACAGAGAGAGAGACACAGACAGAGAGAGAGACACAGTCAGAGAGAGACACAGTCAGAGAGAGAGACAGACAGAGAGAGAGAGACAGACAGAGAGAGAGACACAGACAGAGAGAGAGACACAGACAGAGAGAGAGACACAGACAGAGAGAGAGACACAGACAGAGAGAGAGACACAGACAGAGAGAGAGACAGACAGAGAGAGAGACAGACAGAGAGAGAGACAGACACCGACACAGAGAGACAGACACCGACACAGAGAGACAGACACCGACACAGAGAGACACACACCGTCACAGAGACACACACAGACCGAGAGACAGAGAGAGAGAGACACAAACAGAGAGAGAGAGAGACACACACAGACACAGAGAGACACACACAGACACAGAGACACACACAGACACAGAGAGAAACACACAGACGTAGAGACACACTCACACAGACAGACAGAGAGAGACCCCTTGGTTGTGCTCTTCACCTTCGCACTTAACTCCCTCATCTCTCCTGGCAGGGTCTCATCACCTTTCCTACCTGTGGACCATGACATCTGTCTGCTCATCCTCCTTCCTGAGAATGGTGTGAACTCTACCCTAGAAACCCCACAGCAAAGAAAAGAGACCCTTCGGCTCGTCTCGTCCATGGTGAAATATCATTCTGCCAGTCTCATCGACCTGCACCCAGTCGCTAACCCTCCTGACTTCCCACATCCATGCATCTCTGTAATTGATTCTTAAAACGTAAGAGTTTGAATGTTAAATGGCAGACCATTGAGGAGTGTTGTCAAACAAAGGGATTGAGGAACTGTGGTACAGAACTGCCCGAAAGTGGAGTCGCATGTAGAGATGGGGGGGTGGGGTGAAGAAAGCTTCTGGTATTTGGCCTTCAGAAATGAGAGGATTGAGTGCAGGAGGTGGGAAGCCACGAGGAAGTTGGACAAGGCATGGGTGAGGCCATCTTGGGAACATTGTGTGCCGTTTGGGTGGCCGGAGGAGAGGAAGGATAGGAATGAGACAGCGCGTCGAGGAGAGGGACAAGAAGGTGGTCTGGCTTTCGGGGTTTGAGTTCCAGGGGAAGGTTGGACAGGCTGGGACTTTATTCCCTGGACCGTAGAAGATTGAGGAAGATTTCAAAATTGTGAGAGGGTTACGGATCGTGTTCATGGGGACAGGCTGTTTCCAAGGAGAGTGGGAGAGATTCAAAGAGGAGGACATGGATTGAGATTGAAGGGGGATTTTTTTTTCCCTCAGTGGGGGGTGGGGGCATGGAATGAGCTTTGGGCCAATGTGGTGGAGGTGGGATGGACTGGAATCTTGGGGAGAATGTGGGGCAGGTCCTGGTGTGGAAATGTGCAGCCTGAAGGGGAGATGGACTGGAGGCCCGAGGCAACTCTCGGACCCTTCCCCAGTGGGACGAGGTTCTCAGGACAGAGGGGGCTCCAAAGGGCTGGACCTCGAGCCCTGGGGCTCCATCCAGGGGCTAGGGGTGGCGGAGAAGCGATCCCGAGGAGGGGTGGCCCAAGCTCTCGCAAGAGCGACCCCTGGGGGCCGCCATGTTGTTGATCTTTCCCGCCTTTGGAGGAGTTGGTCGCGAGCGGGAGGGGGAGAGAGGTTCGTGTCGGTGCTTCACGGGCGCGAATCGGGGCTTTTGGGAGCGAGACCAGGGAGGACGGAATTTCCACGTGTCGCCCTTTGGGTCTGGGGCGGCCGGAGCTCGGAGGGGAACGGGCGGGGAGATGGTTGTGAGGTGGGGCCGGGGAAACGTGAGGGAGTTTGGGTCGGGGCCCGCGAGGCTGTGGGGGGGAGGGGGACCCACGAGGCTGAGGGGGGTCAGGGCCCGTGAGGCTGAGGGGGGTCGGGTCCCGCGACGCTGAGGGGGGGACCCATGAGGCTGAGGGGGGGGACCCGCGAGGCTGAGGGGGGTCAGGGCCCGCGAGGCTGAGGGGGGACAGGGACCCAGAAAGGTGAAGGGGCCTCATGGACCGGTGAGGATGAGGAGGGAGGGGGAACCAGAAGGGTGAGGGGGAACCAGAAGGGTGAGGGGGAACCAGAAGGGTGAGGGGGAACCAGAAGGGTGAGGGGGAACCAGAAGGGTGAGGGGGAACCAGAAGGGTGAGGGGGAACCAGAAGGGTGAGGGGGAACCAGAAGGGTGAGGGGGAACCAGAAGGGTGAGGGGGAACCAGAAGGGTGAGGGGGAACCAGAAGGGTGAGGGGGAACCAGAAGGGTGAGGGGGAACCAGAAGGGTGAGGGGGGGTTGGGGACCTGTGAGGCTGAGAGGGGGGTCGGCGATCCTCGAGGCTGAGGGGGTTGTCGGGAACCAGAAGAGTGAGGGGGAGCGGAGACACGTGAGGCTGAGTGGTGAGGAGGGAGGGGGTCCAGAAGGGTGAGGGGGACCTGAGAGCCTGAGGCAGTCCTATGAAGCTCAGGGGGTTGAGGACCCAGAATGGTGAGGGGGTTTGGGAACTGCGATGGTGTGGAGGACCAGTGAGGGTGAGGGGTTCGGGGACCCTTGGATGGGAATGAGCGGGAAGTTTGTGATCGATGTGAGGGGGCTGGGGATGGGGACCTGCAAGTGGGACAGGTGGTCGGGGCCAATAATAGAAAGCTTCCACTTTTCCACAGGACTCTCTGTTCCTCAAGTAGATGCGGCAGTGATGTTCCCCCCACCCCATCCAGTGCCAGGATTCCAGGCATGGTGTTCGATGAGGGTTCAGGGATGCTATGAGGGCGGTCGACAGTCTGACCCGTTTGGGGACCTCTGACCTCAACCATCAAGTGTTACTAAAAGGAATGGATGAAGTTCTGGCAGAGGATGAGGTTTGTCTTCATTTTGGTGAGGCATTTGATAGGCTCCACAGACTCAGTCATAAGGCTTGGGATCTATGGATGTGTGGATTCAGAAATGGCTTAACTGCAGAAAGCATTTGGATATGGGCATGGATGGGAGGGGTATGACGGGATATGAAATGGGTGCTGGTCAGTGGGTTGAGAAAATCAGTTCACCACAGACTGGAAGGTTTCTGTGCTGGAATGAGACGTCATTAACAATGACACCGACAGCCCAATCCTCTTTCTGCAAGTTCCGCTGCAGACATTGGAAGACGGTCCTGTTTAAAATAATCCGAATACCCCTGGGCGTGGACCCACTGAAACCACAGTTTAGTTCCTCCACCTCAGATGGTGAAATCTACAGATTTTCCTTTAAAATATTGTTTACATTGTAAAACAATTTGAAAAGTGCATTAACATATATCATAATGTTCAATTCAAAAGGAAAAAAAATGAAAAAATCTTAATTCAAAGCCCTAGCACTAAGCAAGGTTCAAAGCAAACACACAGGAATAAAGTGCCAACATGCTGGAGATGGATTTATCAGTGGCTAAGGACCAGATTTGTTCTCGTCTCTAGCCGTGAACACACGAGGATGAGAGCAGTGTTTGAGGTGCTCCAGGCTCCGTGTTACAACGTGTAACCAGCCAGAAAGAATTCCGATCCATATCTCCACGTTTTTATTCCTGGGGCTGATGGCAAGGTTCAGACTGAAATAGCAGAGGATGAGAATCCAGGCAAAAGGACAGAAGCCCAGAGCAAAGCAACAATTGGAGCACAAGGAGCCTCAAGACTCACACCCCCAGGTTCAGGAACAGCTGCTCCCCCTCCACCTTCAGACTCCTCAACAACAAACTCAATCAGGAACTCATTTCAGGACTCTTGCAGCACTTTATTGATTTTCTTTGTTTTCAATTCTTTTATCTTTCCAGGTTTCCACTGAACTGTTTATTTTTGCACGACCCATTCGTGGTAATTCGGCCGTGTCCTCAGGAAAAAGGGAATCTCAGGGTTGGATGTAATGTCGTGTATGTTCTCCGCCAATCAATGGGAAATCTCCAAATCTTCAATCTTGGTGCAAGAGCCCACGAGGTGCAAAGCAACCATCTCCTGTCCAAGCTGCAGATTGCAAGGGCTGTAAAGTGCTGCCACCGCCTGTTCACACCGAGTACTGCATGCATGAAGCGAGGGAAAGAGAGAGAGAGATCTAGGTATAATACCACCACCTGGTGTCCGGACTCGCGAACTACAGGATACATGATTTTTATTTTTCATGGGAGTGTTGGAGAATGAGAGGAGACTTGATTAAGGTTAACAAAATAGAGCAAGATGGATAATATGGAGCTCCAATGAACAGGGAGGTCTCACCTGTGAAGGAGCAAGTGTGAGATCTCCCAGTTCATTCTTGCTCGGGCAGTGGTGGCCAATTGCAAGACAGCTCCAATTAGGGGAAGAGAATATGCTGTTTCAGGTCATGGGTTTGAAACGGTTTCCCCAGTTGTGCCATTCAGACTCAAGAGAGCAGATGCTTGCAGACAGGAAGGAAACCTAGTTTTATTGTGGAGAATTGCTTGTTTTTCGGGGTGAAGGCTGTTTGTGGTCTGAGATTCCTAAATACTTTACAATGGAAGCAGCAATTTTCCTTGGCCCTGATTGCTACATAGCGGGTAAAATGTCTCAAATCCATCACTCAGCCAGTACTTTTGGTCATTGATTTGGAGAGAGAGTGATGGCTTGGCAATATTTATAGCATGGTGAATCCAAAACTCTCAAAGTGACAGTGTGGAAGGAGTTTGTCTGTTCTTTGTGTTTTCTGCCACCCTTAAGAACATAAAAAGTGTCCGTGAATTGTGGTATTGGTGAGACACAAGCTTGTTTTGCCCTCTTTTTGTTCTGTATGTCTATAAAGTTTCAGTTTAGGGATAAAATGTCCAGACACTATTCTGTTCAAAAGTCTAGTAACCAAATCAGATTCTCCCGAGTTCTTGTCATGGATATTCCTCATGAAGCCTGTTTTGCAGCAGTCGTGTTGCATTAGAGGGGCACATACAATTTTCAAAAATAATGAGTTTGAAACCAGAAAAAGATCAGGTCGTGCCCAAAGGTTCATCTGTGCTGTTGAATTGAATTGATGCCCCCAGGACCAGAATGTGCACTTCCACCCGATGGTCTTGAGCTTCCCAAATCGCCAATGAACTTACGGCCCCCTTGAGCTGTGGAGTGTGGGAGGAAATCCACACAGACACCAAGAGGATGTAGAAACTTCTTGCAGTCAGTGCTGACTTGATCCTGGGGTGACTCGTGCTGGAGAGGTGGGACTACTGTCCTGCCTTCACCTTGTGATGGCTGATTTTTGTCTGTTGGTGGATGGAGGTCTGACATGATATTCCCTTGGCCTTGAGGGAAAGAAGAGTAGACATTGCAAGGGCTCTGACAGGAATATTTAAAACCTGTTTATCCACGGGTGAGGTGCCAGAGGAATGGATGTAATCTAATGTTCCTTTGTTTAAAAACAGCTTCAAAAGCCAAGCAGGTGAGCCTGACTGTGATAGGTTAATTATTGGAGGGTAATCAGAGAGTACCTCGAAAAGAATCTGTTCAAATAGCTGGCCTTGATCAACCATCGCATAGAATACAGGAGTCGGGCAGTGAGGTTGAGACTAGACAAGGTATTGGTGAGGCCCTTTGAGAGTACTGTGTGCAGTTCTGGTCACCAAATGAGAGGAAAGCTATCAACAAAGTAGAGAGGGTGCAGAGAAGATTTACGTCAATGTTACCTGGATATCAGCAACTGGATTACAAAGAAAGATTGAGCAAATGAAGTCTTTATTCTTTGGATTGTAGATGGTTGAGAGGGGATTTGATCGAGGTCTTTAAAATTACTAGGAGGATAGAACGAATTGATGTGGATAGACTTTTTTCATTGCAGGAAGCAGAGATTGAAACAGGAGGTATTGAGTTAAGAGGCAAAAGTTTGTAATTAACATGAGGGGGAACTTCTTTACCCAGAATGGTGGCTGAGTGGAGTGAGCTTCCGGGAGAAATAGTGGCGGCTGGGTCCATTTTGTCATTTCAGGGAAAATTGGAGGGGAGGGGAATGCAGATGGGTGGTATGAGAGGAGAGTATTTAGTTCAGTGCGGACAAGAATGGCCAAATGACCTGTTTCTGTGCTGTAATTGTTATAGGGGTAAAATATGTGGCAGTAACTTGGAAGTCCGATGCGTATTTGGGAATGGGTCGATGGCCACACTGAAATAGGCCATTGTATCCCACTTGAAATAATTACATCGAATTCACGGAACAGATTTGAATTTCATAACATAACATAACAATTACAGCACCGAAACAGGCCATTAGACACTTCTAGTCTGCACTGAACCAAACACCCCTCTCTAGTCCCACCTCCCTGCACAATGCCCATAACCCTCCATCTTCTTCTCATCCAAATACCTGTCCAACCTTTTCTTAAATAATACAATTGACTCCGCCGCCACTATTTCTCCTGGAAGCTCATTCCACACGGCTACCACTCTCTGAGTAAAGAAGTTCCCCCTCATGTTACCTCTAAACCTCTGCCCCTTAATTCTTAACTCATGTCCTCTTGTTTTAATCTTTCCTCCTCTTAACGGAAATAGTCTATCCACATCCACTCTGTCTATCCCTTTCATAATCTTAAATACTTCTATCAAATCCCCTCTCAACCTTCTACGCTCCAAAGAATAAAGACCTAATCTGTCCAATCTCTCCCTATACTCTAGATGCTTTAACCCAGGTAACATTCTGGTCAACCTTCTCTGCACTCTCTCCACTCTGTTTATATCCTTCCTATAATTAGGCGACCAGAACTGCACACAGAACTCCAAATTAGGCCGCACCAACGTCTTATCCAATCTCAACATCACCTCCCAACTCCTATATTCCATGCAATGATTGATAAAGGCCAGCATACTAAAAGCCTTCTTCACCACCCTATTCACGTGAGTTTCTACCTTCAGGGAACGATGTACCGTTACTCCTAAATCTTTCTGCTCTTCTGTATTCCTCAATGCTCTCCCATTTACCACGTATGTCCTGTTCTGATTCTTCTTACCAAAATGAAGCACCTCACACTTATCAGCATTAAATTCCATCTGCCATTTTTCAGCCCACTTTTCTAAGCAGCCCAAATCCCTCTGCAATCCTTGAAAACCTTCTTCATTATCCACTATTCCACCTATCTTAGTATCGTCTGCATATTTACTAATCCAATTTGTCAGAAATAAAACTTCTCACACATGAGTCTCTTTAAAACTGATGACACGACAAGCTTTTTACAAGTCTGCAGAGTTGGACTCAACTGGTTTCTCACCAGTTAAGCCCCGATACATACAGTGCATTGATTTTTATACCCTTATTATTTGCCCTTCCCCTTCTTATTAATACTGTTTTAATTGGTTAGTATTACAAAAGCATTTTAAGTATAACTGCATTTTTAATTATCACGTTCGTTACGTACGCTGTGAACTCTACATACACTAAATTCTGTTTCTCACCCTTCTTATCAATCCTTTGTCTCCTGTATGTCTCTCACTATGACCATGAAAAGATAGGTTTAAAAAAACATATTCAGCAGATCCTTTTGTCCTTGACTGCTAGTAAACTCTCTGTCCGTTCTGGCTTCCCTGTTTATGATTAATCATCACATTTTAACTTAAGTCTTTTTAACCTAAATTCTCTATATAACACAATTCACCACCCCATCATCTAGATCATTAATGTATATAACGAACAACAATGGGCCCAATACAGATCCTTGAGGCACACCACTGGTCACCGGCCTCCAACCTGACAGACAATTATCCACTACCACTCTCTGGCCTCTCCCTTTCAGCCAATGTTCAATCCATTTGACTATCTCAAAATTTATACCCAAAGACTGCACCTTCCTAACTAACCTTCCATGTGGTACCTTATCGAAGGCCTTACTGAAGTCTATATGGACAACATCCACTGCGCTACCCTCATCCACATTCCTAGTCACCTCTTCAAAAAATTCAATCAGATTGGTCAAACATGGCCTTCCTCCCACAAATCCATGTTGAGTGCTCCTGATCTTTTGAAGATTTGGGATGTGTATTTACTAATTGTAGGAATTAAGTTTTAATAACCCAACACGAACTTTCTGACTCCTAAAACCAAGAAAAGCAAGATTTTATTTGAGAGTTTTGGTCAATTTTTATAAATACTATCTAGATGTTTTCTCTCTTTATTTTTTTCTATTGGGCAGCTGTGGGAGGGGTTACTTTTTAAATCACTATGTATTAATTTTATCTTATTTTCAAAGAAGAAATTTAAGTTTTTTAATGCATATGTTAAATTAAATGTAAAAATGTTACAAATAAGATAAATGATGAATTGTTTCAGGAACTGGTGATCTTCCACGAGTGCCGTTAACCCCAGGCAGCAGGAATGTGTGAACGAAACACAAAACTGGCCAGAACAACTGAGGAAACACGGGTAAAAGTGCCCAAAAAGGTGCTGATGCCATCTTGATTTTAATGTAGGTGACACCGAGGAATGCATTGGGGAAGAGATGGTCTATGGACAGCCAATACGGACGCCTTGGGGAACAAAGCCCGCACCACCAGTAGGGATGGATAATGGTGGGTAATGAATAAGCAAATATTAGAGACAGCGAGAGAGAGACACACACATACCCAGACAGACACACACACAGACACAGAGAGACAGATATACACACACACACACAGACACACACGCACACAGAGACACACAGAGAGACACACACAGAAACACACACAGACAGAGGGAGACACTGACAGCGAGAGAGAGACACAGATAGAGGCACACACAGACACACACAGACAGATAGACACACACAGACAGAGACAGAGAGACACACATAGAGACAGAGAGAGATACACACATGACAGAGAGACAGACACACACACACAGACAGACACACAGACAGACAGACACAGAGAGACACACATAGAGACAGAGACAAACACAGAGACACGCAGATACAGAGACACACACAGATACACAGACAGAGAGAGACACACACACATACAGACACAGAGACACTCATTGAGACACAGAGGGAGAGACAGAGAGAGAGACACACACAGACAGCGACACACACAAACAGACAGAGAGAGACACCGAGAGAGAGACACACACATACCCAGACAGACAAACACACACACAGACACAGACACAGAGAGACAGATACACAGACACACACACACATACAGAAACACACACAGACAGAGACAGAGAGAGACACACTGACAGCGAGAGAGACAGAGAGAGACACACACAGAGACACACACAGAGACACACACACACACACAGACACACACACTGAGACACACACACCGAGACACACACACAGATAGAGACACACAGACAGACACACACAGACAGAGAGACACACAGAGAGTGACACAAAGAGAGAGAGACACAGAGACACAGGCAGAGAGAGAGACACACAGACAGGGAGACACAGACAGGGAGACACAGACAGGGAAACACAGACAGAGAGACACAGATAGACACAGAGAGACACACAGACATAGAGAGTCACACACAGTCGTAGTGACACACACACACAGACAGACAGACAGAGACCCCTTGGTTGTGCCCTTCACCTTCGCACTTAACTCCCTCATCTCTCCTGGCAGGGTCTCATCACCTTTCCTACCCGTGGACCATGACATCTGTCTGCTCATCCTCCTTCCTGAGAATGGTGTGAACTCTACCGAGAAACCCCACAGCAAAGAAAAGAGACCCTTCGGCCCTTCTCGTCCATGGTGAAATATCATTTTGCCAGTCTCATCGACCTGCACCCAGTCCCTAACCCTCCTGACTTCCCACATCCATGGATCTCTGCAATTGATTCTTAAAACGTAAGAGTTTGAATGTTAAATGGCAGACCATTGAGGAGTGTTGTCAAACAAAGGGATTGAGGAACTGTGGTACAGACCTGCCCGAAAGTGGAGTCCCATGTAGAGATGGGGGGGGGGGGTTGGGGTTGGGGGGGGGGTGAAGAATGCTTCTGGTATTTTGACCTTCAGAAATGAGAGGATTGAGTGTAGGAGGTGGGAGGCCACGAGGAAGTTGGACGAGGCATGGGCGAGGCCAACTTGGGAACATTGTGTGCCGTTTGGGTGGCCGGAGGAGAGGAAGGATAGGAATGAGACAGCGCGTCGAGGAGAGGGACAAAGAAGGGGTTGGCTTTCGGGGTTTGAGTTCCAGGGGAAAGTTGGACAGGCTGGGACTTGATTCCCTGGAGCGTAGAAGATTGAGGAAGATTTGAAAATTGTGAGGGGGGACGGATCGTGTCCATGGGGACAGGCTGTTTCCAAGGAGAGTGGGAGAGATTCAAAGAGGAGGACATGGATTGAGATTGAAGGGGGATTTTCTTCCCTCAGAGGGGGGTGGGAGCGTGGAATGAGCTTTGGGCCAAGGTGGTGGAGGTGGGATGGACTGGACTCTTGGGGGGGAATGTGGGGCAGGTCCTGGTGTGGAAATGTGCAGCCTGAAGGGGAGATGGACTGGAGGCCCGAGGCAGCTCTCGGCCCCTTCCCCAGTGGGACTGGGCTGGCGAAGAGATCCCGTGGAGGGGTGGCTCAAGCTCTCGCGAGAGCGACCGCTGGGGGCCGCCATGTTGTTGATCTTTCCCGCCTTCGGAGCAGTTGGTCGCGAGCGGGAGAGGTTCGTGTCGGTGCTTCACGGGCGGGAATCGGGGCATTTTGGGAGCGACACCAGGGAGGAGGGAGTTTCCACGTGTCGCCCTTTGGGTCCGGGGCGGCCGGAGCTCGGAGGGGAACGGGCGGGGAGATGGTTGTGAGGTGGGGCCGGGGAACCGTGAGGGAGTTTGGGTCGGGGTGACATTAGGGTGTGTGGTAGTCGGGGCCCGCGAGGCTGAAGGGGGGGGGGGTCGGGGCCCGCGAGGCTGAGGGGGGGGGGGTCGGGGCCCGCGAGGCTGAGGGGGGGGGGTCGGAGCCCGCGAGGCTGAGGGGGGGGTCGGGGCCCGCGAGGCTGAGGGGGGGGTCGGGGCCCGCGAGGCTGAGGGGGGGGGTCGGGCCCGCGAGGCTGAGGGGGGGGGGGTCGGGGCCCGCGAGGCTGAGGGGGGGGGGGGTCGGGGCCCGCGAGGCTGAGGGGGGGGGGGTCGGGGCCCGCGAGGCTGAGGGGGGGGGGGGGTCGGGGCCCGCGAGGCTGAGGGGGGGGGGGTCGGGGCCCGCGAGGCTGAGGGGGGGGGGTCGGAGCCCGCGAGGCTGAGGGGGGGGTCGGGGCCCGCGAGGCTGAGGGGGGGGTCGGGGCCCGCGAGGCTGAGGGGGGGGGTCGGGCCCGCGAGGCTGAGGGGGGGGGGGTCGGGGCCCGCGAGGCTGAGGGGGGGGGTCGGGGCCCGCGAGGCTGAGGGGGGGGGGGGTCGGGGCCCGCGAGGCTGAGGGGGGGGGGGTCGGGGCCCGCGAGGCTGAGGGGGGGGGGGTCGGGGCCCGCGAGGCTGAGGGGGGGGGGGTCGGGGCCCGCGAGGCTGAGGGGGGGGTCGGGGCCCGCGAGGCTGAGGGGGGGGTCGGGGCCCGCGAGGCTGAGGGGGGGGGTCGGGGCCCGCGAGGCTGAGGGGGGATCGGGGCCCGCGAGGCTGAGGGGGGGGGGGGTCGGGGCCCGCGAGGCTGAGGGGGGGGGGGTCGGGGCCCGCGAGGCTGAGGGGGGGGTCGGGGGCCGCGAGACTGAGGGGGGGGGGTCGGGGCCCGCGAGGCTGAGGGGGGGGTCGGGGCCCGCGAGGCTGAGGGGGGTCGGGGAACGGCAAGGGTGAGGGGGGGAGGGGAATGGTGAGGCTGCTGGGGGAGGGGAGGAGGACCCGCCAGAGGGGTGAGGGGGACCCGCCAGAGGGGTGAGGGGGACCCGCCAGAGGGGTGAGGGGGACCCGCCAGAGGGGTGAGGGGGACCCGCTAGAGGGGTGAGGGGGACCCGCCAGAGGGGTGAGGGGGACCCGCCAGAGGGGTGAGGGGGACCCGCCAGAGGGGTGAGGGGGACCCGCCAGAGGGGTGAGGGGGACCCGCCAGAGGGGTGAGGGGGACCCGCCAGAGGGGTGAGGGGGACCCGCCAGAGGGGTGAGGGGGACCCGCCAGAGGGGTGAGGGGGACCCGCCAGAGGGGTGAGGGGGACCCGCCAGAGGGGTGAGGGGGACCCGCCAGAGGGGTGAGGGGGACCCGCCAGAGGGGTGAGGGGGACCCGCCAGAGGGGTGAGGGGGACCCGCCAGAGGGGTGAGGGGGACCCGCCAGAGGGGTGAGGGGGACCCGCCAGAGGGGTGAGGGGGACCCGCCAGAGGGGTGAGGGGGACCCGCCAGAGGGGTGAGGGGGACCCGCCAGAGGGGTGAGGGGGACCCGCCAGAGGGGTGAGGGGGACCCGCCAGAGGGGTGAGGGGGACCCGCCAGAGGGGTGAGGGGGACCCGCCAGAGGGGTGAGGGGGACCCGCCAGAGGGGTGAGGGGGACCCGCCAGAGGGGTGAGGGGAGGGAAATGAGCATCCAGAAGGGGGAGCGGATTAGGACCCAGAAGGGGGAGCGGATTAGGACCCAGAAGGGGGAGCGGATTAGGACCCAGAAGGGGGAGCGGATTAGGACCCAGAAGGGGGAGCGGATTAGGACCCAGAAGGGGGAGCGGATTAGGACCCAGAAGGGGGAGCGGATTAGGACCCAGAAGGGGGAGGGATACCCAAGATGCTGAGGGGGGACGGGGACCCAGAAGGCTGAGGGGGGACGGGGACCCAGAAGGCTGAGGGGGGACGGGGACCCAGAAGGCTGAGGGGGGACGGGGACCCAGAAGGCTGAGGGGGGACGGGGACCCAGAAGGCTGAGGGGGGACGGGGACCCAGAAGGCTGAGGGGGGACGGGGACCCAGAAGGCTGAGGGGGGACGGGGACCCAGAAGGCTGAGGGGGGACGGGGACCCAGAAGGCTGAGGGGGGACGGGGACCCAGAAGGCTGATGGTTGACCCGCGAGGCTGAAGGTGGGGGTGGGAACCCGAGTGCTTGAGGGGATCCGTGTGGTTGAGGCGATCGGGGAACTGCGAGTGTGAGTTGGACCTGTGAGGGTGAGGGAGTCCCGGACCCATGGATGGGAATGAGCAGGAAGGTGTGCTGGTCAGTGGGATGAGAATATCAGTTCACCACAGACTGAAAGCTTTCAGTTCTGTAATGAGACGTCATTAACTATGACACCGACAGCCCAACCCTCTTTCTCCCAGTTTCACTGCAGACATTGGAAGACGGTCCTGTTTAAAATAATCCAAATACCCCTGGGCGCGGACCCGCCGAAGCCACAGATTAGTTCCTGCATCTCAGATGGTGAAGTCTTCAGATTTTTCTTTAAAATTTTGTTTACATTGTAAAACAATTTGGAAAGTGCGTTAACATATATTGTAATGTTCAATTCAAAAGGAAAAACTAATGGAAAAATCTTAATTCAAACACCTAGCACTAAGCAAGGTTAAAAAAAACATACAGGAATAAAGTGCCAACATCCTGGAGATGGATTTTACAGTGACCAAGGACAAGATTTGTTCTTGTCTCTAGCTGTGCACACACGAGGATGAGAGCAGTGTTTGAGATGCTCCAGCCAGAAAAAATTCCGATCCATATCCCCACGGTTTTATTCCTCGGGCTGACGGCAAGGTTCAGACTGAAATAGCAGAGGATGAGAATCCAGGCAAAAGGACGGAAGCCCAGACCAAGCAACAATTTGAGCAGAAGGATTTAGTTCCACCGGTAGAGAGAGAGAGAGAGAGAGAGAGTGGAAGGACACTGTCAGAATGCCCATAGGATTTAACCTGTTTAAAAGCAGGTGACACAAATCTGTGCAGAGGGCCACAATTTAAAGGCGATTGCAGATGTTTGATTGGGAAGCTGCAGGAATTCAGCCCATCAGAATGAAGTAAATGCAATATCCAGACAGAGAAACCTTGGGCTTTTCTCTGGAGTGATGCAGAAAGCTCATAGAGTGAATGGATTTGTGGCAGAGCTTGGTGGAGGAGCAGGCAGTGCTGAGGAAACACAAGGCTGCTGAAGGACTTGTAGAAAGAGAACGTGCAGAAGTCTGTGGTTGCCTGGAGCGCATGGCCGGGCAGGATGGTGGAGTCTGGAATAATAGGGACCGTTAACATTTAGACAGGCACATTGATGCAAGAAAAATAGTGGGTTTACGGGTGTGAGGGGTGAAAGGTTCAGTTTGTAGTAGGTTTGAGCTGTTGTCTTGTGACACCAATACCCCTGAGCAAAAAGCTCTGCAAAAGTATGGACACCGCCCAGGACATCTCAGGTAAAAACCCTTCACCATTGAGAACATTTGCAGGGAAAGCTGCTGTCAGAGAGCAGCAGCAATCAAGGATCCACATCTCCCGCTCTGTTCTCACTGCTCCCATCAGTAAAGAGGTATAGCCAGGTTCAGGAACATCTGCTTCCCCTTCACTACGAGACTCAACACACATTCAGGGATTCATTTAAAGACTCTTCCTTTTGCACTTTGAATTTTTTCTCTCTCTATTGCAGTTTGTTTTCATATCCACATTTTCAGAGATTACAAGTAGATGAGTCCAGTTGGGGAAACTTGGTTTTGGTTTATATAATGGTTACTTTTATCCCCTTTTATTGTTCATTTATATTAGTGTCTGGTCCCCTATGTGGTCCAGGTACAGCTGACAGACCTTTACCAAAGGGTCACGTTTATGTGATTTTTTTTTCCGTAGGTAACAGCAGTTCATTTCCACAGCCCAGCGTGCTATCGGACATCCACTTGATCGTGATACATCTTTTCGCGAAGGCCAGTGCTATTTTTATAAATGAGATTAGATATTTGGTTAAGTTGTCGCTTGTTTCCATGAAGATATTGGTCCAGGTCTCATGTGGAGGCCACTCCTGTGATCGTGGTTAATTTTTCTGTGCTTTCTTGCCAAAATTGCCTCACTTTCATGCACGACCACGTAGAAAAGTTTAATGAAGCTCATCATCCCATTGGCCTTCATAACTATCCTATCAACCTGAGCGGCAACCTTGAGGGATGTTTGGATTTGAACCCCAAAGTCCCTCTGTTTATCCTCACTCATGTAACCGACTGGTAACCTTGTACCCAGCCTTCTGGTTTGTCCTTCCAAAATGCATCACCTCACACTTACCTGGATTGAAATCAATCTGCAACTTTTCTGCCCAAATCTGCATCCTGTCTGTATCCTCTTGTATCCTTCAACAACCTTCAGCTTCATCCACAACTCCTCCAATCTTCACATCATCTGCAGACTTACTGACCCATCTTCTGCCTCTCCATCCAGGTCATTTATAAAAATCACCAAGTGCAGGGGTCCCAGAACAGATCTTTGTGGCACTCCACTGCTCTCTGCTTTCTTCCAACAAGACAATTTTTTATCCACAGCCAAAGATACCCTGATCCTTTGCCAAATTACTTTCTGATGAGTCTCGTCAAATTCTTGCTAAAATCCATGTAGACCACATCTACCACACAACCCTCATTCATTTCCTTTGTTACCCCCCTCAAATAAAACTCATTTAGACTTATGAGGCATGACCTTCCCATCACAAAGCCATGCTGACTGTCCTTGAGAAGTCTGTACTTCTGCAAATGCTCATAGATCCTATACTGGTCTATAATTCCCAAGATTCTCCCCATTACCTTTTCTAAACAAGGCAACTGCATTTGATGGTTTGTGCTGGATTTTGGGGGCAGGGGGCTGGGTGTTTGTGGGCAAGGGCTGGGTTTGGGTGCTGTAGGGGACTCAGGGAATTCTCTTTTCCTCTTGACTGCAAGGAACACTATGTCTAACTTCCTGCTAATGTGACCCTGTCTGCTTTATGTCTGAATGAAGTGAATTTTGTGTAATATTGCACTTTATACCATGACAATCAATTGAATTTTGATCTTGGCATGTTTGGAAGAATGTTCTTAGTGACAGTGACCCAGGTTCAATCTCTCACCATGTAAGGGGTTTGAGTGTTTTTTTTTCTCACCCTTGTTGAAGTCAAGTTCCTGTCAAGGTACAAAAAGGTACAGTAACAAACCACAAACTCTAAAACACAGTCTTTATTGAGTCATGCCAGCAAGAATGAGGGGTACCAGTGGTGGGTGAACAGACTCACCTCACTATTAATGTTTGAACGGGAGTTAAAGAACACAGTCACATGGTAGAGCTTTTAAGACATTTTCCTGCCAACAAATTGGATAACATTTCTTGGAAGCTATTGGTACAGCTTCTGCTTTACATTTTGCACATCCTCTTCCTCAAGACATAGAAAGGATTTGTTGTTGGCAATTTAATCTCATATGCCCGTTAAAATTAAGAACATCCTTCTGGTCTACAAAATTTCAGCAGAAATCTGGAAGGGTTGCTCACAGTACACATTGGTAATCATTCTCTGCCTGTCTGATTTCTGGTTTCCAATTTACATATGTAAATGTCTAGTTTCTTAGTAATTTTAAATTCTTGAAGTTGACAATGGTGGCTAACAGTTCAAAGCAGAAACTGCCATTCTGGGACTGAGTGGTGCTGAAGGCTTCTTGCAGCCTTTGGATCAGGCCTGATGAGCCTCCTTCAGGTGGCCAGAATACCACCGATGTAAAGTCACATATTCAACCCGAATGCTGCTGTATGGAGGCCATGTGAAAGAGCCTGATGCGGCTCGGAGGAGTACTTACCAATCTTCCTTCGGGAGGTATAATCTCTGTGTCTGAGCAATTCCCCCGAGGAACCTGAATGCAGCCGCCTGATGATAATCAGCCAGGGACCCAAATCCCCGCGCCTGACAGCCCCCCTCCTCATGCCCGACAACCCACCCTTCCCGCGTCCGACAGCCCCATTCACCTCACCCGAGAGCCCCCATCACCGTGCCCGACACCACCCATCACTGCTGCCTGGCAGCCTCTTCTGCCCCAACATCCTTAGCTAGCCACACCTGCCCTGATGTCCCGCGCTGACAGGAACTGGAGTGCACTCTGAGGCGCCTCTCCTGCAGCTGTCCCTTTCAGGCTGCCACCTGAAAGAACTTTCCACAGGGCTGTTTCCGCTTCTGCAGACTGATTCTTGATGTAGAATGCACCTGAAAGTGGCTCCATCTGTAGTCAATTCGCACTATTGTTTTAGAGATGAGGGAGGCATTAGGATATGAGACTCAAGTCGAGGAGTTGAAAATTGATTCCTGTCTGAAATGTCCTTGGTCACTCTCTCTCCTAGCTTCCTGGCAAAATCTGTGTGATGGTGTCTTCATCACAATTATCAGAACAAGATCCAGCTAATATTCTGCACCCTTCATCAAATTGGAAAGTGAATGGGGGGATTTGTGTGGTCAGGGCTTAATATGACACAGAATGATGCAGGTCTGTGTGGATTCAGTTGAAATGAGAGGGCAGATAACCTTTAACTTATCCCTGATCCCCCAACAAACCCACACCTTACCCCCAACCTTCAATACCTGACACTCCCCCAATACTAATCCCCCAAATGGCACAAGGTTGAACTGTGTCCTTTCAGGGTGAGAGGCAGAAGAGTGGCCTTTGTTCTGTACAAGGGCCAACAGATGCCAAGGACCGATCACCTCAAGGAGTGAACGAGGATTTAGAATAGGTTTTCCCCAACACAGAATAAAGTAGGAGCAGGAGGCTGTTTCTCCCCGTGAACCCATTCTGCCTTTAGGTGAAGGACCACCAGAATGAGGAATAAAGAATGAAGCTGGAGGAACTCAGCAGGTTAGGCAGTGTCCATGGAGAGAGATGGTCAGTTAATGATTCAGGTCCGTACACAGACTGAAGCGAGAAGGGGAGCTTGCACAAAATTGGGAGGGCCCAGTGCCTCGGAAGCCACAGAGGATCACAAGACCACCCGACAGGCTGAACCTGTGATGGACACTATGAACTATGTATGTCATAAAGTACAGTATGTGCTCTGTGTCGCCACATCATCTCGTTGGGTTTTATCTCAAAGAAGTGGTGAAAGGCTTTTATATAGATGTATGGACTGGCCAGTCCATATCTTCCTGACCTCCAACCTCTCCCT
The DNA here is from genome assembly GCF_036971445.1 of Narcine bancroftii. Taxonomy (NCBI): domain Eukaryota; kingdom Metazoa; phylum Chordata; class Chondrichthyes; order Torpediniformes; family Narcinidae; genus Narcine; species Narcine bancroftii. The sequence continues at coordinate 216,195,035 of NC_091475.1, forward strand.
TAGCTCCACCCTGGATTTCCCGGACTTGCCCCCTCTTGCTTCTGTTCATGGAACCTGGCCCAGTTGTGTATCAGTAATGCTCAGGTTTTTGGTCATTGAAGGTGTTTAATCACTCCATCCTATTTGACGTGATTATTGTGTGCACCACAATGCTGATCCCAAAGGCTTTGGGCAATGTGTACACCTGGTGTAACTGTGCCCAAAATGTCTGGGCTGCACACGTAGATGAGGAATCAAACTCCCACTTTGAGTTGACTCAGAGAATTAATGAAGAACACAGAGTTTCACCAAACCACACCCCAACTCTCTTTAGTTCTTATATGCAAGATTCTTTGCACAAAACAGAGAGAGAATTATTGATCGTATTTACACCAGCTTGACTTCAAGTCACAAGATGGTCTCGTGAGCCATTTACTTGAATGATGGCTCGCGTGGCAGCACCCACTCCTGGCGACTGTGGGTCACTCTGATTAGGGCGTCCGAGCAATGCCAGCATAAATGTTGCCAATATTTAGGGGAAGTGTTCCCCAGTTAAGGAATGGTTGTGGTGTTTTGGAGAATTTGTGTACAATGGTTGTTTTGGGAGAAGTGGAGGTTCTAATAAACAAAAACTGAAGGTTGTGTTTTGAAGGAAAGTATAGAGTGTTTTGTTTAAAAAAAGACAAAAGTTGTATTTTTCAAACTCTGTCCTGTTTTTGGGTCAAAACTGACATCTTTGCTGTGCAAAAATGTGTGCAATTTACATTTCAAAAGCCAAAACTGTGATTTACAAATTGGGGTTGAAAAAAACATCTGTGCTTTGTAAAATATGAGACAATAAGATACAGGAGCAGAAGTAAGCCATTTGGCCCATTGTGTCCATTCCATCATGAACTGATCCATTCTCCCACTCACCTTTAATACCTTGACTATTCAGATATGTCACGGAGTTGTGTTAACCTTTAATATTAATTTAATGTTTCTCATATATAAAAATGTCTTAGTAAAGTAAATCACAGAGGTAAAATATTGTACCTGTATTCTTGATCAGTTAGCTTTGATGTTTCAGGGGCACAGGGACAAAGCATTAGTATTTTAAACACACATTGTTCTTGGAGAAGGTGAAAAGGATTTATGATGTTCTTGAGATATTGAAAACAATAGGTGTTAGTTCAGAAGCACCTGTACAAATGCAGGCCATTTTAGTTCTGAGGAAAGCAGACTTCTCAGAGGCATAAATGGATTTAAATGCTTTTTAGCACATTCTTGTCAAAAGGTCCTTTAGTCCCAAACATAATTAAAAAGGTTGTTAGTTCATAGCATATGAAGGCTTGTCCTTGCGATTTGGAGTTTTGGGATCTGAAATCTTTGGAGTTTTTGTGATTTATTAGTAAACTCATTAAAAGGCTTATTTTGTGTGTGTATGGTTCAAGTACAGCGATGGATTTTGGTCTATGTTTGGCAACTCCAATCTGTGTCGATTTGAAAGTGGAAACTTTGTCAGTTTCTGCAGAATGTGAATGTTTTAAACCCCAATATGAAGTGAGATTCTGCACAAAGTACAGATGAGTGTGTTTTGGAAACAAAACTTAAGTGTGGGCCAAGTGAACTTGTCCAAATAGAAATTAAAAATGTGTTTGGAATCACTAAACTTTTCAGATCTGAAAAAGGAGGAGTTGTTGCTTATTGCTAAGGAGATGAAACTTCTGGAGGTTAAAAGTTGAACAATGGAAGTTGGCAGTTATGTTGAAAACCTTGGTCAGTGAAGAAGATATTGGACAATTGATTTCAAGAAAGCTTGAGAGATTCAGCAGCTGAAAGAAACAAGCTGTCAGGTACAGAAGCAAACTAATTAAGAGATCAAAGAGTCAAGCTGTGAATCACCAGTCATTTTAAATATTTTCTTCAGTCAGAATTCTGATTCTGATTTTAAATTTGAAAGTTGTGACAGTGAAGGCAGTGATGTCTAAAATGATTTAAAAGTTTGTGACAGTGAGCAGCAGTTGGAAAAAGGATTTTTCAGAACTTCGAGGAAAATTGATAGAAAAACAAAATGGAGATGGATAGAAACCATTCTCTGGTGAAGGAATTAAAAAGGGCCAGTTGGATATTATTTCAAAGGAGGTTTATTGATGAGAAAATATAATGCGATATTGGCTAATGAAGAATGGGCAGAGGTTCATTGGGTTATAGATCCTACAGCCTATAGAGATGAGATTTTGAACATGGCTCATAAAACACATTTGGGTGGGAACCTTTGGGTAAAGGAAATGATGAAACAATTCTACTGACCTAATTTGGAAAAGGATGGAAAGAGATTTTGTAAGACTTGTCACACTTGTCAAGTTGCAAAGAATTTTCTATTCTTTTGATCCCTTTTTTCTCCCATTCTCGAAAGGAAAGGTGATCTATTGTAAAAGGGATTAGCTGATTTTGCATCAGTATTAGTTTTGGTAGTTGGTAATTTGTTTTATTCCTTTCTACATGAATCTTCTTCCAAATATTGAGCAGATGATGTAATACTGGAGAATTTCTACGTTGTACCAATTTTTCATCCCATTTATATAATATATGTTCGGGTATCTTCTCCCATATTTGATCTAGTTCTAATCTAGTCCAATCTGGCTTTTCCCTTGTTTGATAAAAATCTGATAGGTATCTTAATTGTGCGGCTCTATAATAATTTTTAAAGTTTGGCAGTTGTAAGCCTCCTTGTTTATACCATTCTGTTAATTTATCTAGTGCTATCCTCGGTTTCCCCCCTTTCCATAAAAATTTCCTTATTATTTTCTTTAACTCCTTTAAGAATTTCTCCGTCAAGTGTATTGGCAATGGCTGAAATAGGTATTGTATCCTTGGGAAAATGTTCATTTTAATACAGTTTATCCTTCCTATTAGTGTTAGTGGTAAGTCTTTCCAATGTTCTAAGTCATCCTGTAATTTTTTCATTAGTGGATAATAATTGAGTTTATATAGATGGCCGAGGGTTTTTTTTATTTGTATACCTAGGTATCGTATTGCTTGCATTTGCCATCTGAATGGTGATTCTTTCTTAAATTTTGAGAAATCCGCATTATTCATTGGCATTGCTTCACTTTTATTTGCGTTAATGTTGTATCCCGACACTTCTCCATATTCCTTCAATTTCTTGTGTAATTCTTTTATTGATACTTCTGGTTCTGTTACGTATACTATAACGTCATCTGCAAATAAACTGATTTCATATTCCTTGTCTTTTATTTTTATCCTTTTTATTTTATTTTCTGTTCTTATCAATTCTGCTAGTGGTTCTATGGCTAACGCGAACAATAAGGGTGATAGTGGGCATCCCTGCCTTGTTGATCTGCTTAAGTTAAATTGCTTTGATATATATCCATTTACTGCCACTTTCGCCAATGGCCCCTTATATTAATCCAATTAATATATTTCTCTGGTAAACTGAATTTTTGTAGTACTTTGAATAAATAATTCCATTCTACTCTGTCAAAGGCCTTCTCTGCGTCTAAAGCAACCGCTACTGATGGAGCTTTATTTCCTTCTTCTGCATGAATTAAGTTAATAAATTTACAAATATTGTCTGTTGTTCATCTTTTTTTAATAAATCCAGTTTGGTCTAGATTTACTATTTTTGGTACATAGTCAGCTAATCTGTTTGCTAATAGTTTAGCTATTATCTTATAATCTGTGTTAAGTAATTATATTGGTCTATATGACGCTGGTGCGAGTGGATCTTTCCCTGTCTTTGGTATTACTGTAATTATTGCTGTTTTGCATGAATCTGGTAAGCTTTGTGTTTTATCAATCTGGTTGATTACTTCCAGGAGGGGAGGAATTAATAAATCTTTAAATGTTTTATAGAATTCTATTGTTCCTTTTTATTACTGTATCTGGGCCCCTTTTGTGGTCCAGGTATGGCTGACAGACCTTTACCAAAGGGTAATGTTTATGTGATTTTTTTCCATAGGTAACAGCTGTTCATTTCCACAGCCCAGCGTGCTATAAGTAGAGGGGAGTCGGACATCATGATCCATTCTTTCGCTAAGGCCAGTGCTATTTTTATAAATATGATTGGATATTTGGTCACGTTGTCACTTGTTTCCATAAAATTACCATGTAGATATTGCTCGAGGATGCACGTGGAGGCCATTCCTGTGATCGTAGTAATTTTCTGCGCTTTCTTACCAAAATGACCTCATTTTGATGCACGACCACGTAGAAAAGTTAATGAAGCTCAGCATCCCATTGGCCTTCATGACTATCCTATAACTAACCTGTGCGGCAACAACGTTGAGGGATGTTTGGATTTGAACCCCAAAGTCCCTCTGTTTATCCACACCTTCAAGTAATTGACTATTGACCCTGTACCAGCCTTCTCTTTCCCTACCTCATTTTTAACACCTCTGTTTCCACCCCTCCATTTCCCCAACTCTGTTTCTACCCCTCTTTCTGCTTCTCTTTTTCAACCAGTATAATTCCACACCTCTGTTTCTCCACCTTAGATTCCACCCATCTCTTATCACTCCTCTTTTTCCACCACACTCTTTCCCCACCTCTTTTTCACCACCTCTCCTACTCCTCTGTTTCCCTACCTTGATTTCTCCACCTCTCTTTCATCCATTCTTCTTCCAACCATCTGTTCCAATGCCTCTGTTTCCCTGCCTGTTTCGCCGCTGCCGTTTCCCCGCCTCTGTATATCTGCCTCCGTTTCCCCCCTCTGTTTCCCCGCCTCTGATTCCCCACCTCTGATTCTCCTCCTCCGATTCCCTGACTCTGATTCCCTGCCTCTCTTGCACTGCCTCTGAGTCCCCGCCCCTATGTAACCACCTCTGTTTCTCTGCCGCCGATTCCCCGCCTCTAATTCCCCACCTCTTTTTCCCCGCCTCAGATTCCTCACCTCTGATTCCCCGCCTCTGTCTCTCCGCCTCTCTTTCGCCTCCACTCTTTCCGCACCTCTCTTTCCCTCCCTCAATTTCAACAACTCTGTTTAATCTGTTTTGAGTCCCCACCTAATTTTGAACACCTCAGTTCAAACCACTACGTTTCGACCCATCTGTTTCCCAGCCTCTGTTTCCCCTCCACTCTTTCCGCTCCTCTCTTTCCGTGCCTCTCTTTCCCTCGCACAATTTCAACAACTCTGTTTCATCTGTTCTGTGCCACTTCCTCATTTTCAACACATAGGTTCCAACCACTATGTTTCGCCCATCTGTTCACCCGCCTCTGTTTAACTGCCTATGTACACCCGGCTGTTTGCCCGCCTCTGTTTGCCCGCCTCTGTTTGCCCGCCTCTGTTTGCCCGCCTCTGTTTCCCCGCCTCTGATTCCCCGCCTCTGATTCCCCGCCTCTGATTCCCCGCCTCTGTTTCCCCGCCTCTGATTCCCCGCCTCTGATTCCCCGCATCTGATTCCCCGCCTCTGATTCCCCACCTCTGATTCCCCGCCTCTGATTCCCCGCCTCTGATTCCCCGCCTCTGATTCCCCGCCTCTGATTCCCCGCCTCTGATTCCCCGCCTCTGATTCCCCGCCTCTGATTCCCCGCCTCTGATTCCCCGCCTCTGATTCCCCGCCTCTGATTTCCCGCCTCTGATTCCCCGCCTCTGATTCCCCGCCTCTGATTCCCCGCCTCTGATTCCCCGCCTCTGATTCCCCGCCTCTGATTCCCCGCCTCTGATTCCCCGCCTCTGATTCCCCGCCTCTGATTCCCCGCCTCTGATTCCCCGCCTCTGATTTCCCGCCTCTGATTCCCCGCCTCTGATTCCCCGCCTCTGATTCCCCGCCTCTGATTCCCCGCCTCTGATTCCCCGCCTCTGATTCCCCGCCTCTGATTCCCCGCCTCTGATTCCCCGCCTCTGATTCCCCGCCTCTGATTCCCCGCCTCTGATTCCCCGCCTCTGATTCCCCGCCTCTGATTCCCCGCCTCTGATTCCCCGCCTCAGATTCCCCGCCTCTGATTCCCCGCCTCTGATTCCTCGCCTCAGATTCCTCGCCTCGGATTCTCTGCCTCGGATTCCCTGCCTCTGATTACCCGCCTCTGATTCCCCGCCTCTGATTCCCCGCCTCTGATTCCTCGCCTCGGATTCTCTGCCTCGGATTCCCTGCCTCTGATTACCCGCCTCTGATTCCCCGCCTCTGATTCCCCACCGCTGATTCCCAGCCTCTGATTCCCAGCCTCTGATTCCCCGCCTCTGATTCCCCGCCTCTGATATCCCGCCTCTGATTCCCCGCCTCCCTTTCCGCGCAACTTTTCCGGCCTCCGTTTCCCCACATCTCTTTCCCCGCCTCTGATTCCCTGCAACTGATTGCCCGCCTCTGATTCCCCGCCTCTGATTCCCCACCTCTGTCTCTATGCCTCTCTTTCGCCTCCGCTCTTTCCCCTCCGCTCTTTACGTGCCTCTCTTTCCCTCCCTCAATTTCAACAACTCTGTTTGATCTGTTCTGTGTACCTCATTTTCAACACACAAGTTCCAACCAGTATGTTTTACCCATCTCTTTCCCCGCCTCTATTTATCCGCCTATGTTTACCCGCCTCTGGTTACCCGCCTGTTTCACCGCCTCTGATTCCCCGCCTCTGATTCCCCGCCTCTGATTCCCCGCCTCAGATTCCCCGCCTCAGATTCCCCGCCTCAGATTCCCCGCCTCAGATTCCCCGCCTCAGATTCACTTCATCTGATTCCCTTCATCTGATTCCCTGCCTCTTATTCCCCGCCTCTGATTCCCCGCCTCTGATTCCCCGCCTCTGATTCCCCGCCTCTGATTCCCCGCCTCTGATTCCCCGCCTCTGATTCCCCGCCTCTGATTCCCCGCCTCTGATTCCCCGCCTCTGATTCCCCGCCTCTGATTCCCCGCCTCAGATTCCCCGCCTCAGATTCCCCGCCTCAGATTCCCCTCCTCAGATTCCCTGCTTCTGATTCCCCGCATCTGATTCCCCGCCTCTGATTCCCCGCCTCAGATTCCCCGCCTCAGATTCCCCGCCTCAGATTCCCTTCCTCAGATTCCCCGCCTCTGATTCCCCGCCTCTGATTCCCCGCCTCTGATTCCCCGCCTCTGATTCCCCGCCTCTGATTCCCCGCCTCAGATTCCCTTCATCTGATTCACTTCATCTGATTCCCTGCCTCTTAGTCCCCGCCTCTGATTCCCCGCCTCTGATTCCCCGCGTCTGATTCCCCGCCTCTGATTCCCTGCCTCTGATTCCCCGCCTCTGATTCCCCGCCTCTGATTCCCCGCCTCAGATTCCCCGCCTCAGATTCCCCGCCTCAGATTCCCCGCCTCAGATTCCCCGCCTCAGATTCCCCGCCTCAGATTCCCCGCCTCAGATTCCCCGCCTCAGATTCCCCGCCTCAGATTCCCCGCCTCAGATTCCCCGCCTCAGATTCCCCGCCTCAGATTCCCCGCCTCAGATTCCCCGCCTCAGATTCCCCGCCTCAGATTCCCCGCCTCAGATTCCCCGCCTCAGATTCCCCGCCTCAGATTCCCCGCCTCAGATTCCCCGCCTCAGATTCCCCGCCTCAGATTCCCCGCCTCAGATTCCCCGCCTCAGATTCCCCGCCTCAGATTCCCTGCCTAGGATTCCCTGCCTCTGATGCCCCGGCTCTGATTCCCCGCCTGTGATTCCCCGCCTCTGATTCCCCGCCTCTGATTCCCCGCCTCTCATTCCCCACCTCAGATTCCCCGCCTCAGATTCCCTGCCTCAGATTCCCTTCATCTGAATACATTCTTCTGATTCCCTGCCTCTTATTCCCCGCCTCTTATTCCCCGCCTCTGATTCCCCGCCTCTGATTCCCCGCCTCTGATTCCCCGCCTCTGATTCCCCGCCTCTGATTCCCCGCCTCTGATTCCCCGCCTCTGATTCCCCGCCTCTGATTCCCCGCCTCTGATTCCCCGCCTCTGATTCCCCGCCTCTGATTCCCCGCCTCTGATTCCCCGCCTCTGATTCCCCGCCTCAGATTCCCCGCCTCAGATTCCCCGCCTCAGATTCCCCGCCTCAGATTCCTCGCCTCAGATTCCCCGCCTCAGATTCCCTGCCTCTGATTCCCCGCATCTGATTCCCCTCATCTGATTCCCATCATCTGATTCCCTGCCTCTGATTCCCCACCTCTGATTCCCCGCCTCTGAATCCCCGCCTCTGATTCAAGGCCTCTGATTACCCGCCTCAGATTCCCCGCCTCAGATTCCCTGCCTCAGATTCCCTGCCTCAGATTCCCTGCCTCAGATTCCCTGCCTAGGATTCCCTGCCTCTGATGCCCCGGCTCTGATTCCCCGCCTGTGATTCCCCGCCTGTGATTCCCCGCCTCTGATTCCCCGCCTCTGATTCCCCGCCTCAGATTCCCCGCCTCTCATTCCCCGCCTCAGATTCCCCGCCTCAGATTCCCCGCCTCAGATTCCCTTCATCTGAATACATTCATCTGATTCCCTGCCTCTTATTCCCCGCCTCTGATTCCCCGCCTCTGATTCCCCGCCTCTCATTCCCCACCTCAGATTCCCCGCCTCAGATTCCCTCCCTCAGATTCCCTTCATCTGAATACATTCATCTGATTCCCTGCCTCTTATTCCCCGCCTCTGATTCCCCGCCTCTGATTCCCCGCCTCTGATTCCCCGCCTCTGATTCCCCGCCTCTGATTCCCCGCCTCTGATTCCCCGCCTCTGATTCCCCGCCTCTGATTCCCCGCCTCTGATTCCCCGCCTCAGATTCCCCGCCTCAGATTCCCCGCCTCAGATTCCCCGCCTCAGATTCCCCGCCTCAGATTCCCCGCCTCAGATTCCCCGCCTCAGATTCCCCGCCTCAGATTCCCCGCCTCAGATTCCCCGCCTCAGATTCCCTGCCTCTGATTCCCTGCCTCTGATTCCCCGCATCTGATTCCCATCATCTGATTCCCATCATCTGATTCCCTGCCTCTTATTCCCCACCTCTTATTCCCCGCCTCTGATTCCCCGCCTCTGATTCCCCGCCTCTGATTCCCCGCCTCTGATTCCCCGCCTCTGATTCAAGGCCTCTGATTCCCCGCCTCAGATTCCCCGCCTCAGATTCCCCGCCTCAGATTCCCCGCCTCAGATTCCCTGCCTGTGATTCCCCGCCTTTGATTCCCCGCCTCTGATTCCCCGCATCTGATTCCCCGCCTCTGATTCCCCGCCTCTGATTCCCCGCCTCTGATTCCCCGCCTAGGATTCCCTGCCTCTGATGCCCCGGCTCTGATTCCCCGCCTGTGATTCCCCGCCTGTGATTCCCTGCCTCTGATTCCCCGCCTCTGATTCCCCGCCTCAGATTCCCCGCCTCAGATTCCCCGCCTCAGATTCCCCGCCTCAGATTCCCTGCCTGTGATTCCCCGCCTCTTATTCCCCGCCTCTTATTCCCCGCCTCTGATTCCCCGCCTCTGATTCCCCGCCTCTGATTCCCCGCCTCTGATTCCCCGCCTCTGATTCCCTGCCTCTGATTCCCTGCCTCAGATTCCCTGCCTCAGATTCCCTGCCTCAGATTCCCTGCCTCAGATTCCCTGCCTCTGATTCCCCGCATCTGATTCCCCGCATCTGATTCCCATCATCTGATTCCCATCATCTGATTCCCATCATCTGATTCCCTGCCTCTTATTCCCCACCTCTGATTCCCCGCCTCTGATTCCCCGCCTCTGATTCAAGGCCTCTGATTCAAGGCCTCTGATTCCCCGCCTCAGATTCCCCGCCTCAGATTCCCTGCCTCAGATTCCCTGCCTAGGATTCCCTGCCTCTGATGCCCCGGCTCTGATGCCCCGGCTCTGATGCCCCGGCTCTGATGCCCCGGCTCTGATGCCCCGGCTCTGATGCCCCGGCTCTGATGCCCCGGCTCTGATGCCCCGGCTCTGATGCCCCGGCTCTGATGCCCCGGCTCTGATGCCCCGGCTCTGATTCCCCGCCTCTGATTCCCCGCCTCTGATTCCCTGCCTCTTATTCCCCGCCTCTTATTCCCCGCCTCTTATTCCCCGCCTCTTATTCCCCGCCTCTTATTCCCCGCCTCTTATTCCCCGCCTCTTATTCCCCGCCTCTGATTCCCCGCCTCTGATACCCCGCCTCTGATTCCCCGCCTCTGATTCCCCGCCTCTGATTCCCCGCCTCTGATTCCCCGCCTCTGATTCCCCGCCTCTGATTCCCCGCCTCAGATTCCCCGCCTCAGATTCCCCGCCTCAGATTCCCCGCCTCAGATACCCCGCCTCAGATTCCCCGCCTCAGATTCCCCGCCTCAGATTCCCCGCCTCAGATTTCCCGCCTCAGATTCCCCGCCTCAGATTCCCCGCCTCTGAATCCCCGCCTCTGATTCCCCACCACTGATTCCCCGCCTCTGATTCCCTGCCTCTGATTCCCCGCCTCTGATTCCCCGCCTCTGATTCCCCGCCTCTGATTCCCCGCCTCTGATTCCCCGCCTAGGATTCCCCGCCTAGGATTCCCCGGCTCTGATTCCCCGCCTCTCATTCCCCGCCTCTCATTCCCCACCTCAGATTCCCCGCCTCAGATTCCCTGCCTCAGATTCCCTTCATCTGAATACATTCATCTGATTCCCTGCCTCTTATTCCCCGCCTCTTATTCCCCGCCTCTTATTCCCCGCCTCTTATTCCCCGCCTCTTATTCTCCGCCTCTGATTCCCCGCCTCTGATTCCCCGCCTCTGATTCCCCGCCTCTGATTCCCCGCCTCTGATTCCCCGCCTCTGATTCCCCGCCTCTGATTCAAGGCCTCTGATTCCCCGCCTCTGATTCCCCGCCTCTGATTCAAGGCCTCTGATTCCCCGCCTCTGATTCCCCGCCTCTGATTCAAGGCCTCTGATTCCCCGCCTCAGATTCCCCGCCTCAGATTCCCCGCCTCAGATTCCCTGCCTCAGATTCCCTGCCTAGGATTCCCTGCCTCTGACGCCCCGGCTCTGATTCCCCGCCTGTGATTCCCCGCCTGTGATTCCCCGCCTCTGATTCCCCGCCTGTGATTCCCCGCCTCTGATTCCCCGCCTCTCATTCCCCACCTCAGATTCCCCGCCTCAGATTCCCCGCCTCAGATTCCCCGCCTCAGATTCCCTTCATCTGAATACATTCATCTGATTCCCTGCCTCTTATTCCCCGCCTCTTATTCCCCGCCTCTTATTCCCCGCCTCTGATTCCCCGCCTCTGATTCCCCGCCTCTGATTCCCCGCCTCTGATTCCCCGCCTCTGATTCCCCGCCTCTGATTCCCCGCCTCTGATTCCCCGCCTCTGATTCCCCGCCTCTGATTCCCCGCCTCTGATTCCCCGCCTCTGATTCCCCGCCTCTGATTCCCCGCCTCTGATTCCCCGCCTCAGATTCCCCGCCTCAGATTCCCCGCCTCAGATTCCCTGCCTCAGATTCCCTGCCTCAGATTCCCTGCCTCAGATTCCCTGCCTCAGATTCCCTGCCTCTGATTCCCCGCATCTGATTCCCATCATCTGATTCCCATCATCTGATTCTCTGCCTCTTATTCCCCACCTCTGATTCCCCGCCTCTGATTCCCCGCCTCTGATTCCCCGCCTCTGATTCCCCGCCTCTGATTCAAGGCCTCTGATTCCCCGCCTCAGATTCCCCGCCTCTGATTCCCCGCCTCTGATTCCCCGCCTCAGATTCCCCGCCTCAGATTCCCCGCCTCTGATTCCCCGCCTCTGATTCCCCGCCTCTGATTCCCCACCTCTGATTCCCCGCCTCTGATTCCCCGCCTCAGATTCCCCGCCTCAGATTCCCCGCCTCAGATTCCCCGCCTCAGATTCCCCGCCTCAGATACCCCGCCTCAGATTCCCTGCCTCAGATTCCCCGCCTCAGATTCCCCGCCTCAGATTCCCCGCCTCAGATTCCCCGCCTCAGATACCCCGCTTCAGATTCCCCGCCTCAGAATCCCCGCCTCAGATTCCCCGCCTCAGATTCCCTGCCTCAGATTCCCTGCCTCAGATTCCCTGCCTCAGATTCCCTTCATCTGATTCCCTTCATCTGATTCCCTGCCTCTGATTCCCCGCCTCTGATTCCCTGCCTCTGATTCCCCGCCTCTGATTACCCACCTCTGATTCCCCGCCTCTGATTACCCACCTCTGATTACCCGCCTCTGATTCCCCGCCTCTGATTCCACGCCTCTGATTCCCCACCTCTGATTCCCCGCCTCTGATTCCCCGCCTCTGATTCCCCGCCTCTGATTCCCCGCCTCTGATTCCCAGCCTTTGACTCCACGCCTCTGATTTCCCGCCTCTGATTCCACGCCTCTGATTCCCCGCCTCTGATTCCCCGCCTCTGATTCCCCGCCTCAGATTCCCCGGCTCTGATTCCCTGCCTCTGATTCCCCGCCTCAGATTCGCCGGCTCAGATTCCGTGCCTCTGATTCCCCGCCTCTGATTCCCCGCCTCAGATACCCCGCCTCAGATACCCCGCCTCTGATTCCCCGCCTCTGATCCCCCACCTCTGTCTCTATGCCTCTCTTTCGCCTCCGCTCTTTCCCCTCCACTCTTTACGCGCCTCTCTTTCCCTCCCTCAATTTCAACAACTCTGTTTGATCTGTTCTGTGTACCTCATTTTCAACACACAAGTTCCAACCACTATGTTTTACCCATCTCTTTCCCCGCCTCTATTTATCCGCCTATGTTTACCCGCCTCTGTTTACCCACCTGTTTCACCGCCTCTGATTCCCCGCCTCAGATTCGCCGGCTCAGATTCCCTGCCTCTGATTCCCCGCCTCTGATTCCCCGCCTCTGATTCCCCGCCTCTGATTCCCCACCTCTAATTCCCTGCCTCAGATTCGCCGGCTCTGATTCTCTGCCTCAGATTCGCCGCCTCAGATTCCCCGCCTCAGATACCCCGCCTCAGATTCCCGCCTCAGATACCCTGCCTCAGATACCCTGCCTCAGATTCCCTGCCTCAGATTCCCTGCCTCAGATTCCCTTCATCTGATTCCCTTCATCTGATTCCCTGCCTCTGATTCCCCGCCTCTGATTCCCTGCCTCTGATTCCCCGCCTCTGATTCCCCGCCTCTGATTCCCCGCCTCTGATTCCCCGCCTCTGATTCCCCGCCTCTGATTCCCCGCCTCTGATTCCCCGCTTCTGATTCCCCTCCTCAGATTCCCCGGCTCTGATTCCCTCCCTCAGATTCCCTGCCTCAGATTCCCCGCCTCTGATTCCCCGCCTCTGATTCCCTGCCTCTGATTTCCCGCCTCTGATTCCCTACCTCTGATTCCCCGCCTCTGATTCCCCACCTCTGTCTCTATGCCTCTCTTTCGCCTCCGCTCTTTCCCCTCCACTCTTTACGCGCCTCTCTTTCCCTCCCTCAATTTCAACAACTCTGTTTGATCTGTTCTGTGTACCTCATTTTCAACACACAAGTTCCAACGACTATGTTTTACCCATCTCTTTCCCCGACTCTATTTATCCGCCTATGTTTACCCGCCTCTGTTTACCCGCCTGTTTCACAGCCTCTGATTCCCCACCTCAGATTCCCCGCCTCAGATTCCCTGCCTCTGATTCCCTGCCTCTGATTCCCTGCCTCTGATTCCCCGCCTCTGATTCCCCGCCTCTGATTCCCTGCCTCTGATTCCCTGCCTCTGATTCTCCACCTCTGATTCTCCGCCTCTGATTCCCCGCCTCTGATTCCCCGCCTCAGATTCGCCGGCTCAGATTCCCTGCCTCTGACTCCCCGCCTCTGATTCCCCGCCTCTGATTCCCCACCTCTGATTCCCTGCCTCAGATTCGCCGGCTCTGATTCTCTGCCTCAGATTCCCTGCCTCAGATTCCCCGCCTCTGATTCCCCACCTCTGATTCCCTGCCTCAGATTCGCCGGCTCTGATTCTCTGCCTCAGATTCCCCGCCTCAGATTCCCTGCCTCAGATTCCCCGCCTCAGATTCCCCGCCTCAGATACCCCGCCTCAGATTCCCCGCCTCAGATACCCCGCCTCAGATTCCCGCCTCAGATTCCCTGCCTCAGATTCCCTGCCTCAGATTCCCTTCATCTGATTCCCTTCATCTGATTCCCTGCCTCTGATTCCCCGCCTCTGATTCCCCGCCTCTGATTCACTGCCTTTGATTCCCCACCTCTGATTCCCCTCCTCTGATTCCCCGCCTCTGATTCCCCGCCTCTGATTCCCCGCCTCTGATTCCCCGCCTCAGATTCCCCGGTTCTGATTCCCTCCCTCAGATTCCCCGCCTCAGATCCCAGCCTCAAATTCCCTGCCTCAGATTCCCTGCCTCAGATTCCCTTCATCTGATTCCCTTCATCTGATTCCCTGCCTCTAATTCCCCTCCTCTGATACCCCGCCTCTGATTCCCCGCCTCTGATTCCCTGCCTCTGATTCCCTGCCTCTGATTCCCCGCATCTGATTCCCCGCCTCAGATTCCCCGTCTCAGATTCCACGCCTCAGATTCCCCGCCTCAGATTCCCCGCCTCAGATACCCCGCCTCAGATTCCCCGCCTCAGATTCCCCGCCTCAGATTCCCCGCCTCAGATTCCCCGCCTCAGATTCCCTGCCTCAGATTCCCTGCCTCAGATTCCCTTCATCTGATTCCCTTCATCTGATTCCCTGCCTCTGATTCCCCGCCTCTGATTCCCTGCCTCTGATTCCCTGACTCTGATTACCCACCTCTGATTCCCCGCCTCTGATTCCCCGCCTCTGATTCCCCGCCTCTGATTCCCCGCCTCAGATTCCCCGGCTCTGATTCCCTGCCTCAGATTCCCTTCCTCAGATTCCCCGCCTCTGATTCCCCGCCTCTGATTCCCCGCCTCTGATTCCCCGCCTCTGATTCCCCGCCTCTGATTCCCAGCCTTTGATTCCCCGCCTCTGATTCCCCGCATCAAATATCCCACCTCTGATTCCCCGCCTCCCTTTCCGCGCAACTTTCCCGGCCTCCGTTTCTCCACATCTCTTTCCCCGCCTCTGATTCCACGCCTCTGATTCCCCGCCTCTGATTCCCCGCAACTGATTCCCCGCCTCTGATTCCCCACCTCTGATTCCCCGCCTCAGATTCCCTGCCTCAGATTCCCCGCATCAGATTCCCTGCCTCAGATTCCCTGCCTCAGATTCCCTGCCTCAGATTCCCTTCATCTGATTCCCTTCATCTGATTCCCTGCCTCTGATTCCCCGCCTCTGATTCCCCACCTCTAATTCCCTGCCTCAGATTCGCCGGCTCAGATTCCCTGCCTCTGATTCCCCGCCTCTGATTCCCCGCCTCTGATTACCCGCCTCTGAATCCCCACCTCTAATTCCCTGCCTCAGATTCGCCGGCTCTGATTCTCTGCCTCAGATTCGCCGCCTCAGATTCGCCGCCTCAGATACCCCGCCTCAGATTCCCGCCTCAGATACCCTGCCTCAGATTCCCTGCCTCAGATTCCCTTCATCTGATTCCCTTCATCTGATTCCCTGCCTCTGATTCCCCGCCTCTGATTCCCCGCCTCTGATTCACCGCCTCTGATTCCCGCCTCTGATTCCCCGCCTCTGATTCCCCGCCTCTGATTCCCCTCCTCAGATTCCCCGGCTCTGATTCCCTCCCTCAGATTCCCTGCCTCAGATTCCCCGCCTCTGATTACCCGCCTCTCATTCCCTGCCTCTGATTCCCCGCCTCTGATTCCCTACCTCTGATTCCCCGCCTCTGATTCCCTGCCTCAGATTCGCCGGCTCTAATTCTCTGCCTCAGATTCCCTGCCTCAGATTCCATGCCTCTGATTCGCCGAATCTGATTCCCCGCCTCAGATTCGCCGGCTCTAATTCTCTGCCTCAGATTCCCTGCCTCAGATTCCATGCCTCTGATTCGCCGAATCTGATTCCCCGCCTCAGATTCCCTGCCTCAGATTCCCCGCCTCAGATTCCCCGCCTCAGATACCCCGCCTCAGATTCCCGCCTCAGATACCCTGCATCAGATTCCCTGCCTCAGATTCCCTTCATCTGATTCCCTTCATCTGATTCCCTGCCTCTGATTCCCCGCCTCTGATTCCCCGCCTCTGATTCCCCGCCTCTGATTCCCTGCCTTTGATTCCCCACCTCTGATTCCCCGCCTCTGATTCCCTGCCTCTGATTCTCCGCCTCTGATTCCCCACCTCTGATTCCCCACCTCTGATTCCCAGCCTCTGATTCCCCGCCTCTGATATCCCGCCTCTGATTCCCCGCCTCCCTTTCCGCGCCACCTTTCCGGCCTCCATTTCCCCACATCTCTTTCCCCGCCTCTGATTCCACGCCTCTGATTCCCCACCTCTGATTCCCCGCCTCTGATTCCCTGCAACTGATTGCCCGCCTCTGATTCCCCGCCTCTGATTCCCCACCTCTGTCTCTATGCCTCTCTTTCGCCTCCGCTCTTTCCCCTCCACTCTTTACGCGCCTCTCTTTCCCTCCCTCAATTTCAACAACTCTGTTTGATCTGTTCTGTGTACCTCATTTTCAACACACATGTTCCAACCACTATGTTTTACCCATCTCTTTCCCCAACTCTATTTATCCGCCTATGTTTACCCGCCTCTGATTCCCCACCTCTGATTCCCCGCCTCTGATTCCCCGCCTCTGATTCCCCGCCTCTGATTCCCCGCCTCTGATTCCCCGCCTCTGATTCCCCACCTCAGATTCCCTGCCTCAGATTCCCTGCCTTAGATTCCCTGCCTCTGATTCCCCACCTCAGATTCCCTGCCTCAGATTCCCTGCCTCAGATTCCCCGACTCTGATTCCCCGCCTCTGATTCCCCGCCTCAGATTCACCGCCACAGGTTCCCTGCCTCAGATTCCCAGCCTCAGATTCCATTCATCTGATTCTCTTCATCTGATTCCCTTCATCTGATTCCCTGCCTCTGATTCCCCGCCTCTGATTCCCCGCCTCTGATTCCCCGCCACTGATTCCCCGCCACTGATTCCCCGCCTCAGGTTCCGTTCCTCAGATTCCCTGCCTCAGATTCCCTGCCACTGATTCCCCGCCTCTGATTCCCCGCCTCTGATTCCCCGCCTCTGATTCCCCGCCTCAGATTCACCGGCTCTGATTCCCTGCCTCAGATTCCCTGCTTCAGATTCCCTGCCTTAGAATCCCTTCATCTGATTCCCTTCATCTGATTCCCTGCATCTTATTCCCCGCCTCTGATTCCCCGCCTCTGATTTCCCGCCTCTGATTCCCCGCCTCTGATTCCCTTCATCTAATTCCCTTCATCTGATTCCCTGCCTCTTATTCCACGCCTCTGATTCCCTGCCTCTGATTCCCCGCCTCTGATTCCCCGCCTCTTATTCCCTGCCTCTGATTCCCCGCCTCAGATTCCCTGCCTCAGATTCCCTGCCTCAGATTCCCTGCCTCAGATTCCCTGCCTCTGATTCCCCGCCTCAGATTCCCCGCCTCAGATTCCCCGCCTCAGATTCCCCGCCTCAGATTCCCCGCCTCAGATTCCCCGCCTCAGATTCCCCGCCTCAGATTCCCCGCCTCAGATTCCCAGCCTCAGATTCCCTGCCTCAGATCCCTTTCATCTGATTCCCTTCATCTGATTCCCTGCATCAGATTCCCCGCCACAGATTCCCTGCCTCAGAATCACTGCCTCAGATTCCCTGCCTCTGACTCCCCGCCTATGATTCCCCGCCTCAGACTCCCCGCCTCAGATTCCCCGCCTCAGATTCCCTGCCTCAGATTCACTGCCTCAGATTCCCTTCATCTGATTCCCTTCATCTGATTCCCTGCCTCTTCTTCCCCGCCTCTGATTCCCTGCCTCTGATACCCCGCCTCTGATTCCCCGCCTCTGATTCCCCGCCTCTGATTCCCCGCCTCTGATTCCCCGCCTCTGATTCCCCGCCTCAGATTCCCTGGCTCAGATTCCCTGCCTCTGATTCCCCGCCTCTGATTCCCCGCCTCTGATTCCCCGCCTCTGATTCCCCGCCTCTGATTCCCCGCCTCTGATTCCCCGCCTCTGATTCCCCGCCTCTGATTCCCCGCCTCAGATCGCCGCCTCAAATTCCCTGCCTCAGATTCCCTGCCTCAGATTCCCTTCATCTGATTCCCTTCATCTGATTCCCTGCCTCTAATTCCCCTCCTCTGATTCCCCACCTCTGATACCCCGCCTCTGATTCCCTGCCTCTGATTCCCTGCCTCTGATTCCCCGCATCTGATTCCCCGCCTCAGATTCCCTGCCTCAGATTCCCCGCCTCAGATTCCCCGCCTCAGATTCCCCGCCTCAGATACCCCGCCTCAGATATCCCACCTCAGATTCCCTGCCTCAGATTCCCTGCCTCAGATTCCCTGCCTCAGATTCTCTGCCTCAGATTCCCTGCCTCAGATTCCCTTCATCTGATTCCCTTCATCTGATTCCCTGCCTCTGATTCCCCGCCTCTGATTCCCCGCCTCTGATTCCCTGACTCTGATTCCCCACCTCTGATTCCCCGCCTCAAATTCCCCGCCTCTGATTCCCCGCCTCTGATTCCCCGCCTCTGATTCCCCGCCTCAGATTCCCCGGCTCTGATTCCCTGCCTCAGATTCCCTTCCTCAGATTCCCCGCCTCTGATTCCCCGCCTCTGATTCCCCGCCTCTGATTCCCCGCCTCTGATTCCCCTCCTCTGATTCCCAGCCTTTGATTCCCCGCCTCTGATTCCCCGCCTCTGATATCCCGCCTCTGATTCCCCGCCTCCCGTTCCACGCAACTTTCCCGGCCTCCGTTTCTCCACATCTCTTTCCCCGCCTCTGATTCCACGCCTCTGATTCCCCGCCTCTGATTCCCTTCATCTAATTCCCTTCATCTGATTCCCTGCCTCTTATTCCACGCCTCTGATTCCCCGCCTCTGATTCCCCGCCTCTGATTCCCCGCCTCTTATTCCCTGCCTCTGATTCCCCGCCTCAGATTCCCTGCCTCAGATTCCCTGCCTCAGATTCCCTGCCTCAGATTCCCTGCCTCTGATTCCCCGCATCTAATTCTCCGCATCTGATTCTCCGCCTCTGATTCCCCGCCTCTGATTCCCCGCCTCAGATTCCCCGCCTCAGATTCCCCGCCTCAGATTCCCCGCCTCAGATTCCCCGCCTCAGATTCCCCGCCTCAGATTCCCCGCCTCAGATTCCCCGCCTCAGATTCCCAGCCTCAGATTCCCTGCCTCAGAATCACTGCCTCTGACTCCCCGCCTCAGATTCCCTGCCTCAGATCCCTTTCATCTGATTCCCTTCATCTGATTCCCTGCATCAGATTCCCCGCCACAGATTCCCTGCCTCAGAATCACTGCCTCAGATTCCCTGCCTCTGACTCCCCGCCTCAGATTCCCTGCCTCAGATCCCTTTCATCTGATTCCCTTCATCTGATTCCCTGCATCAGATTCCCTGCCTCAGATCCCTTTCATCTGATTCCCTTCATCTGATTCCCTGCCTCTTCTTCCCTGCCTCTTCTTCCCCGCCTCTGATTCCCTGCCTCTGATTCCCCGCCTCTGATTCCCCGCCTCTGATTCCCCGCCTCTGATATCCCGCCTCTGATTCCCCACCTCCCTTTCCGCGCAACTTTCCCGGCCTCCATTTCCCCACATCTCTTTCCCCGCCTCTGATTCCACGCCTCTGATTCCCCACCTCTGATTCCCCGCCTCTGATTGCCTGCAACTGATTGCCCGCCTCTGATTCCCCGCCTCTGATTCCTGACCTCTGTCTCTATGCCTCTCTTTCGCCTCCGCTCTTTCCCCTCCACTCTTTACGCGCCTTTCTTTCCCTCCCTCAATTTCAACAACTCTGTTTGATATGTTCTGTGTACCTCATTTTCAACACACAAGTCCCAACCACTATGTTTCACCCATCTCCTTCCCCGCCTCTATTTATCAACTTATGTTTACCCGCCTCTGATTCCGCACCTCTGATTCCCCGCCTCTGATTCCCCGCCTCTGATTCCCCGCCTCTGATTCCCCGCCTCTGATTCCCCGCCTCTGATTCCCCGCCTCTGATTCCCTGCCTCTGATTCCCCGCCTCTGATTCCCCACCTCTGATTCCCTTCATCTGATTCCCTTCATCTGATTCCCTGCCTCTTATTCCCCGCCTCTGATTCCCCGCCTCAGATTCCCCGGCTCTGATTCCCTGCCTCAGATTCCCTTCCTCAGATTCCCCGCCTCTGATTCCCCGCCTCTGATTCCCCGCCTCTGATTCCCCGCCTCTGATTCCCCTCCTCTGATTCCCAGCCTTTGATTCCCCGCCTCTGATTCCCCGCCTCTGATATCCCGCCTCTGATTCCCCGCCTCCCGTTCCACGCAACTTTCCCGGCCTCCGTTTCTCCACATCTCTTTCCCCGCCTCTGATTCCACGCCTCTGATTCCCCGCCTCTGATTCCCATCATCTAATTCCCTTCATCTGATTCCCTGCCTCTTATTCCACGCCTCTGATTCCCCGCCTCTGATTCCCCGCCTCTGATTCCCCGCCTCTTATTCCCTGCCTCTGATTCCCCGCCTCAGATTCCCTGCCTCAGATTCCCTGCCTAAGATTCCCTGCCTCAGATTCCCTGCCTCTGATTCCCCGCATCTAATTCTCCGCATCTGATTCTCCGCCTCTGATTCCCCGCCTCTGATTCCCCGCCTCAGATTCCCCGCCTCAGATTCCCCGCCTCAGATTCCCCGCCTCAGATTCCCCGCCTCAGATTCCCAGCCTCAGATTCCCTGCCTCAGATCCCTTTCATCTGATTCCCTTCATCTGATTCCCTGCATCAGATTCCCCGCCACAGATTCCCTGCCTCAGAATCACTGCCTCAGATTCCCTGCCTCTGACTCCCCGCCTCAGATTCCCTGCCTCAGATCCCTTTCATCTGATTCCCTTCATCTGATTCCCTGCATCAGATTCCCTGCCTCAGATCCCTTTCATCTGATTCCCTTCATCTGATTCCCTGCCTCTTCTTCCCCGCCTCTGATTCCCTGCCTCTGATTCCCCGCCTCTGATTCCCCGCCTCTGATTCCCCGCCTCTGATTCCCCGCCTCTGATTCCCCGCCTCAGATTCCCCGGCTCTGATTCCCTGCCTCAGATTCCCTGCCTCAGATCCCTTTCATCTGATTCCCTTCATCTGATTCCCTGCATCAGATTCCCTGCCTCAGATCCCTTTCATCTGATTCCCTTCATCTGATTCCCTGCCTCTTCTTCCCCGCCTCTGATTCCCTGCCTCTGATTCCCCGCCTCTGATTCCCCGCCTCTGATTCCCCGCCTCTGATTCCCCGCCTCTGATTCCCCGCCTCAGATTCCCCAGCTCTGATTCCCTGCCTCAGATTCCCTGCCTCAGATTCCCTGCCTCAGATTCCCTTCAACTGATTCCCTTCATCTGATTCCTTGCCTCTGATTCCCCGCCTCTGATTCCCCGCCTCTGATTCCCCGCCTCAGATTCCCTGGCTCAGATTCCCTGCCTCAGATTCCCTGCCTCTGATTCCCCGCCTCTGATTCCCCGCCTCTGATTCCCCGCCTCTGATTCCCCGCCTCTGATTTCCCGCCTCTGATTCCCCGCCTCTGATTCCCCGCCTCTGATTCCCCGCCTCTGATTCCCCGCCTCAGATCGCCGCCTCAAATTCCCTGCCTCAGATTCCCTGCCTCAGATTCCCTTCATCTGATTCCCTTCATCTGATTCCCTGCCTCTAATTCCCCTCCTCTGATTCCCCGCCTCTGATATCCCGCCTCTGAAACCCTGCCTCTGATTCCCTGCCTCTGATTCCCCGCATCTGATTCCCCGCCTCAGATTCCCTGCCTCAGATTCCCCGCCTCATATTCCCCGCCTCAGATACCCCGCCTCAGATTCCCCACCTCAGATTCCCTGCCTCAGATTCCCTGCCTCAGATTCCCTGCCTCAGATTCTCTGCCTCAGATTCCCTGCCTCAGATTCCCTTCATCTGATTCCCTTCATCTGATTCCCTGCCTCTGATTCCCCGCCTCTGATTCCCTGCCTCTGATTCCCTGCCTCTGATTCCCCACCTCTGATTCCCCACCTCTGATTCCCCTCCTCTGATTCCCCGCCTCTGATTCCCCGCCTCTGATTCCCCGCCTCTGATTCCCCGCCTCAGATTCCCCGGCTCTGATTCCCCGCCTCAGATTCCCTTCCTCAGATTCCCCGCCTCTGATTCCCCGCCTCTGATTTCCCGCCTCTGATTCCCCGCCTCTGATTCCCCTCCTCTGATTCCCAGCCTTTGATTCCCAGCCTCTGATTCCCCGCCTCTGATATCCCGCCTCTGATTCCCCGCCTCCCGTTCCACGCAACTTTCCCGGCCTCCGTTTCTCCACATCTCTTTCCCCGCCTCTGATTCCACGCCTCTGATTCCCCGCCTCTGATTCCACGCCTCTGATTCCCCACCTCTGATTCCCCGCCTCTGATTCCCTGCAACTGATTCCCCGCCTCTGATTCCCCGCCTCTGATTCCCCACCTCTGTCTCTATGCCTCTTTTTCGCCTCCGCTCTTTCCCCTCCACTCTTTACGCGCCTCTCTTTCCGTCCCTCAATTTCAACAACTCTGTTTGATCTGTTCTGTGTACCTCATTTTCAACACACAAGTCCCAACCACTATGTTTCACCCATCTCTTTCCCCGCCTCTATTTATCTGCCTATGTTTAGCCGCCTCTGATTCCCCACCTCTGATTCCCCGCCTCTGATTCCCCGCCTCTGATTCCCCGCCTCTGATTCCCCGCCTCTGATTCCCCGCCTCTGATTCCCCGCCTCAGATTCCCCGCCTCAGATTCCCTGCCTTAGATTCCCCGCCTCAGATTCCCCGCCTCAGATTCCCCGCCTCAGATTCCCCTCCTCAGATTCCCTGCCTCAGATTCCCTGCCTCAGATTCTCTTCATCTGATTCCCTTCATCTGATTCCCTGCCTCTTATTCCCCGCCTCTGATTCCCCGCCTCTGATTCCCCGCCTCTGATTCCCCGCCTACGATTCCCCGCCTCTGATTCCCCGCCTCTGATTCCCCACCTCTGATTCCCCGCCTCAGGTTCCCCGCCTCTGATTCCCTTCATCTGATTCCCTTCATCCGATTCCCCTCCTCAGATTCCCTGCCTCAGATTCCCTGCCTCAGATTCCCCGCCTCTGATTCCCCGCCTCTGATTTCCCGCCTCTGATTCCCCGCCTCTGATTCCCCGCCTCTGATTCCCCGCCTCTGATTCCCCGCCTCAGATCGCCGCCTCAAATTCCCTGCCTCAGATTCCCTGCCTCAGATTCCCTTCATCTGATTCCCTTCATCTGATTCCCTGCCTCTAATTCCCCTCCTCTGATTCCCCGCCTCTGATATCCCGCCTCTGAAACCCTGCCTCTGATTCCCTGCCTCTGATTCCCCGCATCTGATTCCCCGCCTCAGATTCCCTGCCTCAGATTCCCTGCCTCAGATTCCCTGCCTCAGATTCCCTTCATCTGATTCCCTTCATCTGATTCCCTGCCTCTTATTCCCTGCCTCTTATTCCCTGCCTCTTATTCCCCGCCTCTGATTCCCCGCCTCTGATTCCCCGCCTCTGATTCCCAGCCTGTGATTCCCCGCCTCTGATTCCCAGCCTCGGATTCCCTGCCTCAGATTCCCAGCCTCAGATTCCCCACCTCAGATTCCCTGCCTCAGAATGCCTGCCTCAGATTCCCTGCCTCAGATTCCCTGCCTCTGATTCCCCACCTCTGATTCCCCGCCTCAGATTCCCCACCTCAGATTCCCCTCCTCAGATTCCCCGCCTCAGATTCCCTGCCTCAGATTCCCTTCATCTGATTCCCTTCATCTGATTCCCTGCCTCTTCTTCCCCGCCTCTGATTCCCCGCCTCTGATTCCCCGCCTCTGATTCCCCGCCTCTGATTCCCCGCCTCTGATTCCCCGCCTCTGATTCCCCGCCTCTGATTCCCCGCCTCTGATTCCCCGCCTCAGATTCCCCAGCTCTGATTCCCCGCCTCTGAATCCCCACCTCAGATTCCCTGCCTCAGATTCCATGCCTCAGATTCTCTTCATCTGATTCCCTTCATCTGATTCCCTGCCTCTAATTCCCCTCCTCTGATTCCCCACCTCTGATTCCCAGCCTCTGATTCCCCGCCTCTGATTCCCCGCCTCTGAATCCCCACCTCAGATTCCCTGCCTCAGATTTCCTGCCTCAGATTCACCGCCTCAGATTCCCTGCCTCAGATTCCCTGCCTCAGAATCCCTGCCTCAGATTCCCTGCCTCTGATTCCCCGCCTCTGATTCCACGCCTCAGATTCCCCGCCTCAGATTCCCCGCCTCAGATTCCCCGCCTCAGATTCCCTGCCTCAGATTCCCTTCATCTGATTCCCTTCATCTGATTCCCTGCCTCTTCTTCCCCGCCTCTGATTCCCTGCCTCTGATTCCCCGCCTCTGATTCCCCGCCTCAGATTCCCCGCCTCTGATTCCCCGCCTCTGATTCCCCGCCTCAGATTCCCCGGCTCTGATTCCCTGCATCAGATTCCCTGCCTCTTATTCCCCACCTCTGATTCCCCGCCTCTGATTCCCCGCCTCTGATTCCCCGCCTCAGATTCACCGCCTCAGATTCCCTGCCTCAGAATCCCTGCCTCAGATTCCCTGCCTCTGATTCACCGCCTCTGATTCCACGCCTCAGATTCCCCGCCTCAGATTCCCCGCCTCAGATTCCCTGCCTCAGATTCCCTGCCTCAGATTCCCTTCATCTGATTCCCTGCCTCTTCTTCCCCGCCTCTGATTCCCCGCCTCAGATTCCCCGGCTCTGATTCCCTGCCTCAGATTCCCTGCCTCAGATTCCCTTCATATGATTCCCTTCATCTGATTCCGTGCCTCTTATTGCCCGCCTCTGATTCCCCGCCTCTGATTCCCCGCCTCTGATTCCCCGCCTCTGATTCCACGCCTCTGATTCCCCGCCTCTGATTCCCCGCCTCTGATTCCCCGCCTCTGATTCCCCGCCTCTGATTCCCCGCCTCTGATTCCCCGCCTCTGATTCCACGCCTCTGATTCCCCGCCTCTGATTCCCCGCCTCTGATTCCCCGCCTCTGATTCCCCGCCTCTGATTCCCCGCCTCTGATTCCCCGCCTCTGATTCCCCGCCTCTGATTCCCCGCCTCTGATTCTCCGCCTCTGATTCCCCGCCTCAGATTCCCCGCCTCAGATTCCCCGCCTCAGATTCCCCGCCTCAGATTCCCTTCATCTGATTCCCTTCATCTGATTCCCTGCCTCTAATTCCCCTCCTCTGATTCCCCACCTCTGATTCCCCGCCTCTGATTCCCCGCCTCTGATTCCCCGCCTCTGATTCCCCGCATCTGATTCCCCGCCTCAGATTCCCCGCCTCAGATTCCCCGCCTCAGATTCCCCGCCTCAGATTCCCCGCCTCAGATTCCCCGCCTCAGATTCCCTGCCTCAGATTCCCTGCCTCAAATTCCCTGCCTCAGATTCCCTGCCTCAGATTCCCTTCAGATGATTCCTTTCATCTGATTCCCTGCCTCTGATTCCCCGCCTCTGATTCCCTGCCTCTGATTCCCCGCCTCTGATTCCCCGACTCTGATTCCCCGCCTCTGATTCCCAGCCTCTGATTCCCCGCCTCAGATTCCCCGGCTCTGATTCCCCGCCTCAGATTCCCCGCCTCTGATTC
Organism: Narcine bancroftii; assembly: GCF_036971445.1. Classification (NCBI taxonomy): domain Eukaryota; kingdom Metazoa; phylum Chordata; class Chondrichthyes; order Torpediniformes; family Narcinidae; genus Narcine; species Narcine bancroftii. The sequence continues at coordinate 216,220,463 of NC_091475.1, forward strand.
CCCGCCTCTGATTCCCCGCCTCTGATTCCCCGCCTCTGATTCCCCGCCTCTGATTCCCAGCCTCTGATTCCCCGCATCTGATTCCCCGCCTCTGATATCCCGCCTCTGATTCCCCGCCTCCCTTTCCGCGCAACTTTCCCGGCCTCCGTTTCTCCACATCTCTTTCCCCGCCTCTGATTCCACGCCTATGATTCCCCGCCTCTGATTCCACGCCTCTGATTCCCCACCTCTGATTCCACGCCTCTGATTCCCCACCTCTGATTCCCCACCTCTGTCTCTATGCCTCTTTTTCGCCTCCGCTCTTTCCCCTCCACTCTTTACGCACCTCTTTTTCCGTCCCTCAATTTCAACAACTCTGTTTGATCTGTTCCGTGTACATCATTTTCAACACACAAGTCCCAACCACTATGTTTCACCCATCTCTTTCCCCGCCTCTATTTATCCACCTATGTTTATCCGCCTCTGATTCCCCACCTCTGATTCCCCCCCTCTGATTCCCCGCCTCTGATTCCCCGCCTCTGATTCCCCGCCTCTGATTCCCCGCCTCAGATTCCCTGCCTCAGATTCCCTGCCTCAGATTCCCTGCCTCTGATTCCCCTCCTCAGATTCCCTGCCTCAGATTCCCTGCCTCAGATTCCCTCCCTCTGATTCCCCGCCTCTGAATCCCCGCCTCGGATTCCCCGCCTCAGATTCCCCGCCTCAGATTCCCTGCCTCAGTTTCAGTGCCTCAGATTCCCTCCCTCTGATTCCCCGCCTCTGAATCCCCGCCTCGGATTCCCAGCCTCAGATTCCCTGCCTCAGATTCCCTGCCTCAGATTCCCTGCCTCAGATACCCTCCCTCTGATTCCCCGCCTCTGAATCCCCGCCTCTGATTCCCCGCCTCTGATTCCCCGCCTCAGATTCCCTGCCTCAGATTCCCTGCCTCAGATTCCCCGCCTCTGATTCCCCGCATCTGATACCCCACCTCTGATTCCCCGCCTCTGATTCCCCGCCTCTGATTCCCCGCCTCTGATTCCCCGCCTCTGATTCCCCGCCTCTGATTCCCCGCCTCTGATTCCCCGCCTCAGATTCCCCGGCTCTGATTCCCTGCCTCAGATTCCCTGCCTCAGATTCCCTTCATCTAATTCCCTTCATCTGATTCCATGCCTCTTATTCCCCGCCTCTGATTCCCCGCCTCTGATTCCCCGCCTCTGATTCCCTGCCTCAGATTCCCTGCCTCAGATTCCCTTCATCTGATTCCTTTCATCTGATTCCCTGCCTCTGATTCCCCGCCTCTGATTCCCTGCCTCTGATTCCCTGCCTCTGATTCCCCACCTCTGATTCACCGCCTCTGATTCCCCGCCTCTGATTCCCCGCCTCTGATTCCCCACCTCTGATTCCCCGCCTCTGATTCCCCTCCTCAGATTCCCCGGCTCTGATTCCCTGCCTCAGATTCCCTGCCTCAGATTCCCCGCCTCTGATTCACCGCCTCTGATTCCCCGCCTCAGATTCCCCGGCTCTGATTCCCTGCCTTAGATACCCTGCCTCAGATTCCCCGCCTCTGATTCACCGCCTCTGATTCCCTGCCTCAGATTCCCCGGCTCTGATTCCCTGCCTTAGATACCCTGCCTCAGATTCCCTGCCTCAGATTCACCGCCTCTGATTCACCGCCTCTGATTCCCCGCCTCAGATTCCCCGGCTCTGATTCCCTGCCTTAGATACCCTGCCTCAGATTCCCTGCCTCAGATTCCCTTCATCTAATTCCCTTCATCTGATTCCCTGCCTCTTATTCCCCGCCTCTGATTCCCCACCTCTAATTCCCCGCCTCTGATTCCCCGCCTCTGATTCCCCGCCTCTGATTCCCTTCATCTGATTCCCTTCTTCTGATTCCCTGCCTCTGATTCCCCGCCTCTGATTCCCCGCCTCTGATTCCCCGCCTCTGATTCCCCGCCTCGGATTCCCTGCCTCTGATTCCCCGCCTCAGAATCCCTGCCTTAGATTCCCTGCCCCAGATTCCCTTCCTCTGATTCCCCGCATCTGATTCTCCGCCTCTGATTCCCCGCATCAGATTCCACACTTCAGATTCCCCGCCTTAGATTCCCTGCCTCAGATTCCCTGCCTCAGATTCCATTCATCTGATTCCCTTCATCTGATTCCCTGCCTCTTATTCCCCGCCTCTGATTCCCCGCCTGTGATTCCCAGCCTCTGATACCCCGCCTCTGATTCCCCGCCTCAGATTCCCTGCCTCAGATTCCCTTCCTCAGAATCCCCGCCTCAGATTCACTGCCTCAGATTCCCTGCCTCAGATTCCCTGCCTCAGATTCCCTTCATCTGATTCCCTTCATCTGTTTCCCTGCATCTGATTCCCAGCCTCTGATTCCCCGCCTCTGATTTCCCGCCTCTGATTCCCAACCTCTGATTCCCCGCCTCAGTTTCCCTGCCTCAGATTCCCTGCCTCAGATTCCCTGCCTCTGATTCCCCGCCTCTGATTCCCCGCCTGTGCTTCCCCGCCTCTGATTCCCCGCATCTGATTCCCCGCCTCTGATTCCCCACCTCAGATTCCCCGCCTCAAATTCCCCGCCTCAGATTCCCTCCCTCAGATTCCCTGCCTCAGATTCCCCGCCTCTGATGCCCCGCCTCAGATTCCCCGCCTCAGATTCCCCGCCTCAAATTCCCCGCCTCAGATTCCCTGCCTCTGATTCCCCACCTCTGATTCCCCGCCTCAGATTCCCCGCCTCAGAATCCCCGCCTCAGATTCCCAGCCTCAGATTCCCTGCCTCAGATTCCCCGCCTCTGATTCCCCGCCTCTGATTCCCCGCCTCTGATTCCCTGCCTCAGATTCCCCGGCTCTGATTACCTGCCTCAGATTCCCTTCATCTGATTCCCTTCATCTGATTCCCGCCTCTTATTCCCCGCCTCAGATTCCCCGCCTCAGATACCCCGCCTCAGATTCCCCGCCTCAGATTCCCCGCCTCAGGTTCCATGCCTCAGATTCCCTGCCTCAGATTCCCTGCCTCAGATTCCCTGCCTCAGATTCCCTTCATCTGATTCCCTTCATCTGATTCCCTGCCTCTGATTCCCCGCCTCTGATTCCCGGCCTCTGATTCCCTGCCTCTGATTCCCCACCTCTGATTCCCCGGCTCTGATTCCCCGCCTCTGATTCCCCGCCTCTGATTCCCCGCCTCAGATTCCCCGGCTCTGATTCCCTGCCTCAGATTCCCTGCCTCAGATTCCCAGCCTCTGATTCTCCGCCTCTGGTTCCCCGCCTCTGATTCCCCGCCTCTGATTCCCCGCCTCTGATTTCCCGCCTCTGATTCCCCGCCTCTGATTCCCCGCCTCTTATATCCCGCCTCTGATTCCCCGCCTCCCTTTCCACGCAACTTTTCCGGTCTCCGTTTCCCCACATCTCTTTCCCCGCATCTGATTCCACGCCTCTGATTCCACGCCTCTGATTCCCCACCTCTGATTCACCGCCTCTGATTCCCTGCAACTGATTGCCCGCCTCTGATTCCCCGCCTCTGATTCCCCACCTCTGTCTCTATGCCTCTCTTTAGCCTCCGCTCTTTCCCCTCCACTCTTTACGTGCCTCTCTTCCCCTCCCTCAATTTCAACAACTCTGTTTGATCTGTTCTGTGTACCTCATTTTCAACACACAAGTTCCAACCACTATGTTTTACCCATCTCTTTCCCCGCCTCTATTTATCCGCCTATGTTTACCCGCCTCTGTTTACCCGCCTGTTTCACCGCCTCTGATTCCCCACCTCAGATTCCCCGCCTCAGATTCCCTGCCTCTGATTCCCCGCCTCTGATTCCCCGCCTCTGATTCCCCGCCTCAGATTCCCTGCCTCAGATTCCATGCCTCTGATTCCCCGAATCTGATTCCCCGCCTCAGATTCCCTGTCTCAGATTCCTTGCCTCTGATTCCCTGCCTCTGGTTCACCGCCTCTGATTCCCAGCCTCTGATTCCCCTCCTCTGATTCCCCGCCTCTGATATCCCGCCTCTGATTCCCCACCTCCCTTTCCGCGCAACTTTCCCGGCCTCCATTTCCCCACATCTCTTTCCCCGCCTCTGATTCCACGCTTCTGATACCCCGCCTCTGATACCCCGCCTCTGATTCCACGCCTCTGATTCCCCACCTCTGATTCCCCGCCTCTGATTGCCTGCAACTGATTGCCCGCCTCTGATTCCCCGCCTCTGATTCCTGACCTCTGTCTCTATGCCTCTCTTTCGCCTCCGCTCTTTCCCCTCCACTCTTTACGCGCCTTTCTTTCCCTCCCTCAATTTCAACAACTCTGTTTGATATGTTCTGTGTACCTCATTTTCAACACACAAGTCCCAACCACTATGTTTCACCCATCTCCTTCCCCGCCTCTATTTATCAACCTATGTTTACCCGCCTCTGATTCCGCACCTCTGATTCCCCGCCTCTGATTCCCCGCCTCTGATTCCCCGCCTCTGATTCCCCGCCTCTGATTCCCCGCCTCTGATTCCCCACCTCTGATTCCCTTCATCTGATTCCCTTCATCTGATTCCCTGCCTCTTATTCCCCGCCTCTGATTCCCCGCCTCAGATTCCCCGGCTCTGATTCCCTGCCTCAGATTCCCTTCCTCAGATTCCCCGCCTCTGATTCCCCGCCTCTGATTCCCCGCCTCTGATTCCCCGCCTCTGATTCCCCTCCTCTGATTCCCAGCCTTTGATTCCCCGCCTCTGATTCCCCGCCTCTGATATCCCGCCTCTGATTCCCCGCCTCCCGTTCCACGCAACTTTCCCGGCCTCCGTTTCTCCACATCTCTTTCCCCGCCTCTGATTCCCCGCCTCTGATTCCCTTCATCTAATTCCCTTCATCTGATTCCCTGCCTCTTATTCCACGCCTCTGATTCCCCGCCTCTGATTCCCCGCCTCTGATTCCCCGCCTCTTATTCCCTGCCTCTGATTCCCCGCCTCAGATTCCCTGCCTCAGATTCCCTGCCTCAGATTCCATGCCTCAGATTCCCTGCCTCTGATTCCCCGCATCCAATTCTCCGCATCTGATTCTCCGCCTCTGATTCCCCGCCTCTGATTCCCCGCCTCAGATTCCCCGCCTCAGATTCCCCGCCTCAGATTCCCCGCCTCAGATTCCCCGCCTCAGATTCCCCGCCTCAGATTCCCAGCCTCAGATTCCCTGCCTCAGATCCCTTTCATCTGATTCCCTTCATCTGATTCCCTGCATCAGATTCCCCGCCACAGATTCCCTGCCTCAGAATCACTGCCTCAGATTCCCTGCCTCTGACTCCCCGCCTCAGATTCCCTGCCTCAGATCCCTTTCATCTGATTCCCTTCATCTGATTCCCTGCATCAGATTCCCTGCCTCAGATCCCTTTCATCTGATTCCCTTCATCTGATTCCCTGCCTCTTCTTCCCCGCCTCTGATTCCCTGCCTCTGATTCCCCGCCTCTGATTCCCCGCCTCTGATTCCCCGCCTCTGATTCCCCGCCTCTGATTCCCCGCCTCAGATTCCCCGGCTCTGATTCCCTGCCTCAGATTCCCTGCCTCAGATTCCCTGCCTCAGATTCCCTTCAACTGATTCCCTTCATCTGATTCCTTGCCTCTTATTTCCCGCCTCTGATTCCCCGCCTCTGATTCCCCGCCTCTGATTCCCCGCCTCTGATTCCCCGCCTCAGATTCCCTGCCTCAGATTCCCCACCTCAGATTCCCCACCTCAGATTCCCTGCCTCAGAATGCCTGCCTCAGATTCCCTGCCTCAGATTCCCTGCCTCTGATTCCCCACCTCTGATTCCCCGCCTCAGATTCCCCACCTCAGATTCCCCGCCTCAGATTCCCCGCCTCTGATTCCCCGCCTCTGATTCCCCGCCTCTGATTCCCCGCCTCTGATTCCCCGCCTCTGATTCCCCGCCTCTGATTCCCCGCCTCAGATTCCCTGGCTCAGATTCCCTGCCTCAGATTCCCTGCCTCTGATTCCCCGCCTCTGATTCCCCGCCTCTGATTCCCCGCCTCTGATTCCACGCCTCTGATTCCCCGCCTCTGATTCCCCGCCTCTGATTCCCCGCCTCTGATTCCCCGCCTCTGATTCCCCGCCTCTGATTCCCCGCCTCAGATCGCCGCCTCAAATTCCCTGCCTCAGATTCCCTGCCTCAGATTCCCTTCATCTGATTCCCTTCATCTGATTCCCTGCCTCTAATTCCCCTCCTCTGATTCCCCGCCTCTGATATCCCGCCTCTGAAACCCTGCCTCTGATTCCCTGCCTCTGATTCCCCGCATCTGATTCCCCGCCTCAGATTCCCTGCCTCAGATTCCCCGCCTCAGATTCCCCGCCTCAGATACCCCGCCTCAGATTCCCCACCTCAGATTCCCTGCCTCAGATTCCCTGCCTCAGATTCCCTGCCTCAGATTCTCTGCCTCAGATTCCCTGCCTCAGATTCCCTTCATCTGATTCCCTTCATCTGATTCCCTGCCTCTGATTCCCCGCCTCTGATTCCCTGCCTCTGATTCCCTGACTCTGATTCCCCACCTCTGATTCCCCGCCTCTGATTCCCCGCCTCTGATTCCCCGCCTCTGATTCCCCGCCTCAGATTCCCCGGCTCTGATTCCCCGCCTCAGATTCCCTTCCTCAGATTCCCCGCCTCTGATTCCCCGCCTCTGATTTCCCGCCTCTGATTCCCCGCCTCTGATTCCCCTCCTCTGATTCCCAGCCTTTGATTCCCCGCCTCTGATTTCCCGCCTCTGATATCCCGCCTCTGATTCCCCGCCTCCCGTTCCACGCAACTTTCCCGGCCTCCGTTTCTCCACATCTCTTTCCCCGCCTCTGATTCCACGCCTCTGATTCCCCGCCTCTGATTCCACGCCTCTGATTCCCCACCTCTGATTCCCCACCTCTGATTCCCTGCAACTGATTCCCCGCCTCTGATTCCCCGCCTCTGATTCCCCACCTCTGTCTCTATGCCTCTTTTTCGCCTCCGCTCTTTCCCCTCCACTCTTTACGCGCCTCTCTTTCCGTCCCTCAATTTCAACAACTCTGTTTGATCTGTTCTGTGTACCTCATTTTCAACACACAAGTCCCAACCACTATGTTTCACCCATCTCTTTCCCCGCCTCTATTTATCTGCCTATGTTTAGCCGCCTCTGATTCCCCACCTCTGATTCCCCGCCTCTGATTCCCCGCCTCTGATTCCCCGCCTCTGATTCCCCGCCTCTGATTCCCCGCCTCAGATTCCCTGCCTCAGATTCCCTGCCTTAGATTCCCCGCCTCAGATTCCCCGCCTCAGATTCCCCTCCTCAGATTCCCTGCCTCAGATTCCCTGCCTCAGATTCTCTTCATCTGATTCCCTTCATCTGATTCCCTGCCTCTTATTCCCCGCCTCTGATTCCCCGCCTCTGATTCCCCGCTTCTGATTCCCCGCCTCCGATTCCCCGCCTCTGATTCCCCGCCTCTGATTCCCCACCTCAGGTTCCCCGCCTCAGGTTCCCCGCCTCTGATTCCCCGCCTCTGATTCCCCGCCTCTGATTCCCCGCCTCTGATTCCCCGCCTCTGATTCCCCGCCTCTGATTCCCCGCCTCTGATTCCCCGCCTCTGATTCCCCGCCTCTGATTCCCCGCCTCTGATTCCCCGCCTCAGATTCCCCGGCTCTGATTCCCTGCCTCAGATTCCCTGCCTCAGATTCCCTGCCTCAGATTCTCTTCATCTGATTCCCTTCATCTGATTCCCTTCTCTTATTCCCCGCCTCTGATACCCCGCCTCTGATTCCCCGCCTCTGATTCCCCGCCTCTGATTCCCCGCCTCTGATTTCCCGCCTCTGATTCCCCGCCTCTGATTCCCCGCCTCTGATTCCCTTCATCTGATTCCCTTCATCCGATTCCCCTCCTCAGATTCCCTGCCTCAGATTCCCTGCCTCAGATTCCCTGCCTCAGATTCCCTGCCTCTGATTCCCCGCATCTGATACTCCGCCTCTAATTCCCTGCCTCAGATTCCCTGCCTCAGATTCCCCGCCTCAGATTCCCCACCTCAGATTCCCTGCCTCAGATTCCCTGCCTCAGATTCCCTTCATCTGATTCCCTTCATCTGATTCCCTGCCTCTTATTCCCTGCCTCTTATTCCCCGCCTCTGATTCCCCGCCTCTGATTCCCCGCCTCTGATTCCCAGCCTGTGATTCCCCGCCTCTGATTCCCCGCCTCTGATTCCCAGCCTCAGATTCCCTGCCTCAGATTCCCCACCTCAGATTCCCCACCTCAGATTCCCTGCCTCAGAATGCCTGCCTCAGATTCCCTGCCTCAGATTCCCTGCCTCTGATTCCCCACCTCTGATTCCCCGCCTCAGATTCCCCACCTCAGATTCCCCGCCTCAGATTCCCCGCCTCAGATTCCCTGCCTCAGATTCCCTTCATCTGATTCCCTTCATCTGATTCCCTGCCTCTTCTTCCCCGCCTCTGATTCCCCGCCTCAGATTCCCCACCTCAGATTCCCTGCCTCAGATTCCCTGCCTCAGATTCCCTTCATCTGATTCCCTTCATCTGATTCCCTGCCTCTTATTCCCTGCCTCTTATTCCCCGCCTCTGATTCCCCGCCTCTGATTCCCCGCCTCTGATTCCCAGCCTGTGATTCCCCGCCTCTGATTCCCCGCCTCTGATTCCCAGCCTCAGATTCCCTGCCTCAGATTCCCCACCTCAGATTCCCCACCTCAGATTCCCTGCCTCAGAATGCCTGCCTCAGATTCCCTGCCTCAGATTCCCTGCCTCTGATTCCCCACCTCTGATTCCCCGCCTCAGATTCCCCACCTCAGATTCCCCGCCTCAGATTCCCCGCCTCAGATTCCCTGCCTCAGATTCGCTTCATCTGATTCCCTTCATCTGATTCCCTGCCTCTTCTTCCCCGCCTCTGATTCCCCGCCTCTGATTCCCCGCCTCTGATTCCCCGCCTCTGATTCCCCGCCTCTGATTCCCCGCCTCAGATTCCCCAGCTCTGATTCCCCGCCTCTGAATCCCCACCTCAGATTCCCTGCCTCAGATTCCCTGCCTCAGATTCTCTTCATCTGATTCCCTTCATCTGATTCCCTGCCTTTAATTCCCCTCCTCTGATTCCCCGCCTCTGATTCCCCACCTCTGATTCCCTGCCTCTGATTCCCAGCCTCTGATTCCCCGCCTCTGAATCCCCACCTCAGATTCCCTGCCTCAGATTTCCTGCCTCAGATTCACCGCCTCAGATTCCCTGCCTCAGAATCCCTGCCTCAGATTCCCTGCCTCTGATTCCCCGCCTCTGATTCCCCGCCTCTGATTCCACGCCTCAGATTCCCCGCCTCAGATTCCCCGCCTCAGATTCCCTGCCTCAGATTCCCTGCCTCAGATTCCCTTCATCTGATTCCCTTCATCTGATTCCCTGCCTCTTCTTCCCCGCCTCTGATTCCCTGCCTCTGATTCCCCGCCTCTGATTCCCCGCCTCAGATTCCCCGCCTCTGATTCCCCGCCTCTGATTCCCCGCCTCAGATTCCCCGGCTCTGATTCCCTGCGTCAGATTCCCTGCCTCAGATTCCCTTCATATGATTCCCTTCATCTGATTCCGTGCCTCTTATTCCCCGCCTCTGATTCCCCGCCTCTGATTCCCCGCCTCTGATTCCCCGCCTCTGATTCCCCGCCTCAGATTCCCTGCCTCAGATTCCCTGCCTCAGATTCCCCGCCTCTGATTCCCCGCCTCTGATTCCCCGCCTCTGATTCCCCGCCTCTGATTCCCCGCCTCTGATTCCCCGCCTCTGATTCCCCGCCTCTGATTCCCAGCCTCTGATTCCCTGCCTCAGATTCACCGCCTCTGATTCCACGCCTCAGATTCCCCGCCTCAGATTCCCCGCCTCAGATTCCCTGCCTCAGATTCCCTGCCTCAGATTCCCTTCATCTGATTCCCTGCCTCTTCTTCCCCGCCTCTGATTCCCCGCCTCTGATTCCCCGCCTCTGATTCCCAGCCTCTGATTCCCTGCCTCTGATTCACCGCCTCTGATTCCACGCCTCAGATTCCCCGCCTCAGATTCCCCGCCTCAGATTCCCTGCCTCAGATTCCCTGCCTCAGATTCCCTTCATCTGATTCCCTGCCTCTTCTTCCCCGCCTCTGATTCCCCGCCTCAGATTCCCCGGCTCTGATTCCCTGCCTCAGATTCCCTGCCTCAGATTCCCTTCATATGATTCCCTTCATCTGATTCCGTGCCTCTTATTGCCCGCCTCTGATTCCCCGCCTCTGATTCCCCGCCTCTGATTCCCCGCCTCTGATTCCCCGCCTCTGATTCCCCGCCTCTGATTCCCCGCCTCTGATTCCCCGCCTCTGATTCCCCGCCTCTGATTCCCCGCCTCTGATTCCCCGCCTCAGATTCCCCGCCTCAGATTCCCCACCTCAGATTCCCCGCCTCAGATTCCCTTCATCTGATTCCCTTCATCTGATTCCCTGCCTCTAATTCCCCTCCTCTGATTCCCCTCCTCTGATTCCCCGCCTCTGATTCCCCGCCTCTGATTCCCTGCCTCTGATTCCCTGCCTCTGATTCCCCGCATCTGATTCCCTGCCTCAGATTCCCCGCCTCAGATTCCCCGCCTCAGATTCCCCGCCTCAGATTCCCTGCCTCAGATTCCCTGCCTCAGATTCCCTGCCTCAAATTCCCTGCCTCAGATTCCCTGCCTCAGATTCCCTTCATCTGATTCCTTTCATCTGATTCCCTCCCTCTGATTCCCCGCCTCTGATTCCCTGCCTCTGATTCCCTGCCTCTGATTCCCCGCCTCTGATTCCCCGCCTCTGATTCCCCGCCTCAGATTCCCCGCCTCAGATTCCCCGCCTCTGATTCCCCGCCTCTGTTTCCCCGCCTCTGATTCCCAGCCTCTGATTCCCCGCCTCAGATTCCCCGGCTCTGATTCCCCGCCTCAGATTCCCCGCCTCAGATTCCCCGCCTCTGATTCCCCGCCTCTGATTACCCGCCTCTGATTCCCCGCCTCTGATTCCCCGCCTCTGATTCCCCGCCTCTGATTCCCCGCCTCTGATTCCCCGCCTCTGATTCCCAGCCTCTGATTCCCCGCATCTGATTCCCCGCCTCTGATATCCCGCCTCTGATTCCCCGCCTCCCTTTCCGCGCAACTTTCCCGGCCTCCGTTTCTCCACATCTCTTTCCCCGCCTCTGATTCCACGCCTATGATTCCCCGCCTCTGATTCCACGCCTCTGATTCCCCACCTCTGATTCCACGCCTCTGATTCCCCACCTCTGTCTCTATGCCTCTTTTTCGCCTCCGCTCTTTCCCCTCCACTCTTTACGCGCCTCTTTTTCCGTCCCTCAATTTCAACAACTCTGTTTGATCTGTTCCGTGTACATCATTTTCAACACACAAGTCCCAACCACTATGTTTCACCCATCTCTTTCCCCGCCTCTATTTATCCACCTATGTTTATCCGCCTCTGATTCCCCACCTCTGATTCCCCCCCTCTGATTCCCCGCCTCTGATTCCCCGCCTCTGATTCCCCACCTCTGATTCCCCGCCTCAGATTCCCTGCCTCAGATTCCCTGCCTCAGATTCCCTGCCTCTGATTCCCCTCCTCAGATTCCCTGCCTCAGATTCCCTGCCTCAGATTCCCTCCCTCTGATTCCCCGCCTCTGAATCCCCGCCTCGGATTCCCCGCCTCAGATTCCCCGCCTCAGATTCCCTGCCTCAGTTTCAGTGCCTCAGATTCCCTCCCTCTGATTCCCCGCCTCTGAATCCCCGCCTCGGATTCCCCGCCTCAGATTCCCTGCCTCAGATTCCCTGCCTCAGATTCCCTGCCTCAGATTCCCTCCCTCTGATTCCCCGCCTCTGATTCCCCGCCTCTGATTCCCCGCCTCTGATTCCCCGCCTCAGATTCCCTGCCTCAGATTCCCTGCCTCAGATTCCCCGCCTCTGATTACCCGCCTCTGATTCCCCGCCTCAGATTCCCCGGCTCTGATTCCCTGCCTCAGATTCCCTGCCTCAGATTCCCTTCATCTAATTCCCTTCATCTGATTCCCTGCCTCTGATTCCCCGCCTCTGATTCCCTGCCTCTGATTCCCTGCCTCTGATTCCCCACCTCTGATTCACCGCCTCTGATTCCCCGCCTCTGATTCCCCGCCTCTGATTCCCTGCCTTAGATACCCTGCCTCAGATTCCCTGCCTCAGATTCCCTGCCTCAGATTCCCTGCCTCTGATTCCCTGCCTCAGATTCCCTGCCTCAGATTCCCTGCCTCTGATTCCCCGCCTCTGATTCCCTGCCTCTGATTCCCCGCCTCTGATTCCCCGGCTCTGATTCCCTGCCTTAGATACCCTGCCTCAGATTCCCTGCCTCAGATTCCCTTCATCTAATTCCCTTCATCTGATTCCCTGCCTCTTATTCCCCGCCTCTGATTCCCCACCTCTAATTCCCCGCCTCTGATTCCCCGCCTCTGATTCCCCGCCTCTGATTCCCTTCATCTGATTCCCTTCTTCTGATTCCCTGCCTCTGATTCCCCGCCTCTGATTCCCCGCCTCTGATTCCCCGCCTCTGATTCCCCGCCTCTGATTCCCCGCCTCTGATTCCCCGCCTCTGATTCCATTCATCTGATTCCCTTCATCTGATTCCCTGCCTCTTATTCCCCGCCTCTGATTCCCCGCCTGTGATTCCCAGCCTCTGATACCCCGCCTCTGATTCCCCGCCTCAGATTCCCTGCCTCAGATTCCCTTCCTCAGAATCCCCGCCTCAGATTCACTGCCTCAGATTCCCTGCCTCAGATTCCCTGCCTCAGATTCCCTTCATCTGATTCCCTTCATCTGTTTCCCTGCATCTGATTCCCAGCCTCTGATTCCCCGCCTCTGATTTCCCGCCTCTGATTCCCAACCTCTGATTCCCCGCCTCAGTTTCCCTGCCTCAGATTCCCTGCCTCAGATTCCCTGCCTCTGATTCCCCGCCTCTGATTCCCCGCCTGTGCTTCCCCGCCTCTGATTCCCCGCATCTGATTCCCCGCCTCTGATTCCCCACCTCAGATTCCCCGCCTCAAATTCCCCGCCTCAGATTCCCTCCCTCAGATTCCCTGCCTCAGATTCCCCGCCTCTGATGCCCCGCCTCAGATTCCCCGCCTCAGATTCCCCGCCTCAAATTCCCCGCCTCAGATTCCCCGCCTCTGATTCCCCGCCTCTGATTCCCCGCCTCTGATTCCCTGCCTCTGATTCCCTGCCTCTGATTCTCCACCTCTGATTCTCCGCCTCTGATTCCCTGCCTCTGATTCCCCGCCTCAGATTCGCCGGCTCAGATTCCCTGCCTCTGATTCCCCGCCTCTGATTCCCCGCCTCTGATTCCCCACCTCTGATTCCCTGCCTCAGATTCGCCGGCTCTGATTCTCTGCCTCAGATTCCCTGCCTCAGATTCCCTGCCTCAGATTCCCCGCCTCAGATTCCCCGCCTCTGATTCCCCGCCTCTGATTCCCCGCAACTGATTCCCCGCCTCTGATTCCCCACGTCTGTCTCTATGCCTCTTTTTCACCTCCTCTCTTTCCCCTCCACTCTTTACGCGCCTCTCTTTCCGTCCCTCAATTTCAACAACTCTGTTTGATCTGTTCTGTGTACCTCATTTTCAACACACAAGCCCCAACCACTATGTTTCACCCATCTCTTTCCCCGCCTCTATTTATCCGCCTATGTTTAGCCGCCTCTGATTCCCCACCTCTGAATCCCCGCCTCTGATTCCCCGCCTCTGATTCCCCGCCTCTGATTCCCCGCCTCTGATTCCCCGCCTCTGATTCCCCACCTCTGATTCCCCGCCTCAGATTCCCTGCCTCAGATTCCCTGCCTTAGATTCCCTGCCTCTGATTCCCCGCATCAGATTCCCTGCCTCAGATTCCCTGCCTCAGATTCCCTGCCTCAGATTCCCTTCATCTGATTCCCTTCATCTGATTCCCTGCCTCTGATTCCCCGCCTCTGATTCCCCACCTCTAATTCCCTGCCTCAGATTCGCCGGCTCAGATTCCCTGCCTCTGATTCCCCGCCTCTGATTCCCCGCCTCTGATTACCCGCCTCTGAATCCCCACCTCTAATTCTCTGCCTCAGATTCGCCGCCTCAGATTCGCCGCCTCAGATACCCCGCCTCAGATTCCCGCCTCAGATACCCTGCCTCAGATACCCTGCCTCAGATTCCCTGCCTCAGATTCCCTGCCTCAGATTCCCTTCATCTGATTCCCTTCATCTGATTCCCTGCCTCTGATTCCCCGCCTCTGATTCCCCGCCTCTGATTCCCTGCCTCTGATTCCCCGCCTCTGATTCCCCGCCTCTGATTCACCGCCTCTGATTCCCGCCTCTGATTCCCCGCCTCTGATTCCCCGCCTCTGATTCCCCTCCTCAGATTCCCCGGCTCTGATTCCCTCCCTCAGATTCCCTGCCTCAGATTCCCCGCCTCTGATTACCCGCCTCTCATTCCCTGCCTCTGATTCCCCGCCTCTGATTCCCTACCTCTGATTCCCCGCCTCTGATTCCCAGCCTCTGATTCCCTGCCTCAGATTCGCCGGCTCTAATTCTCTGCCTCAGATTCCCTGCCTCAGATTCCATGCCTCTGATTCGCCGAATCTGATTCCCCGCCTCAGATTCCCTGCCTCAGATTCCCCGCCTCAGATTCCCCGCCTCAGATACCCCGCCTCAGATTCCCGCCTCAGATACCCTGCATCAGATTCCCTGCCTCAGATTCCCTTCATCTGATTCCCTTCATCTGATTCCCTGCCTCTGATTCCCTGCCTCTGATTCCCCGCCTCTGATTCCCCGCCTCTGATTCCCTGCTTTTGATTCCCCACCTCTGATTCCCCTCCTCTGATTCCCCGCCTCTGATTCCCTGCCTCTGATTCTCCGCCTCTGATTCCCCACCTCTGATTCCCCACCTCTGATTCCCAGCCTCTGATTCCCCGCCTCTGATATCCCGCCTCTGATTCCCCGCCTCCCTTTCCGCGCCACCTTTCCGGCCTCCGTTTCCCCACATCTCTTTCCCCGCCTCTGATTCCACGCCTCTGATTCCCCGCCTCTGATTCCATGCCTCTGATTCCCCACCTCTGATTCCCCGCCTCTGATTCCCTGCAACTGATTGCCCGCCTCTGATTCCCCGCCTCTGATTCCCCACCTCTGTCTCTATGCCTCTCTTTCGCCTCCGCTCTTTCCCCTCCACTCTTTACGCGCCTCTCTTTCCCTCCCTCAATTTCAACAACTCTGTTTGATCTGTTCTGTGTACCTCATTTTCAACACACATGTTCCAACCACTATGTTTTACCCATCTCTATCCCCAACTCTATTTATCCGCCTATGTTTACCCGCCTCTGATTCCCCACCTCTGATTCCCCGCCTCTGATTCCCCGCCTCTGATTCCCCGCCTCTGATTCCCCGCCTCTGATTCCCCACCTCAGATTCCCTGCCTCAGATTCCCTGCCTTAGATTCCCTGCCTCTGATTCCCCACCTCAGATTCCCTGCCTCAGATTCCCTGCCTCAGATTCCCCGACTCTGATTCCCCGCCTCTGATTCCCCGCCTCAGATTCACCGCCACAGGTTCCCTGCCTCAGATTCCCAGCCTCAGATTCCATTCATCTGATTCTCTTCATCTGATTCCCTTCATCTGATTCCCTGCCTCTGATTCCCCGCCTCTGATTCCCCGCCTCTGATTCCCCGCCACTGATTCCCCGCCACTGATTCCCCGCCTCAGGTTCCGTTCCTCAGATTCCCTGCCTCAGATTCCCTGCCACTGATTCCCCGCATCTGATACCCCGCCTCTGATACCCCACCTCTGATTCCCCGCCTCTGATTCCCCGCCTCTGATTCCCCGCCTCAGATTCACCGGCTCTGTTTCCCTGCCTCAGATTCCCTGCTTCAGATTCCCTGCCTTAGAATCCCTTCATCTGATTCCCTTCATCTGATTCCCTGCATCTTATTCCCCGCCTCTGATTCCGCGCCTCTGATTCCCCGCCTCTGATTTCCCGCCTCTGATTCCCCGCCTCTGATTCCCTTCATCTAATTCCCTTCATCTGATTCCCTGCCTCTTATTCCACGCCTCTGATTCCCTGCCTCTGATTCCCCGCCTCTGATTCCCCGCCTCTTATTCCCTGCCTCTGATTCCCCGCCTCAGATTCCCTGCCTCTGATTCCCCGCCTCAGATTCCCTGCCTCAGATTCCCTGCCTCAGATTCCCTGCCTCAGATTCCCTGCCTCTTATTCCCTGCCTCTGATTCCCCGCCTCTTATTCCCTGCCTCTGATTCCCCGCCTCAGATTCCCTGCCTCAGATTCCCCGCCTCTGATTCCCCGCCTCAGATTCCCCGCCTCAGATTCCCCGCCTCAGATTCCCCGCCTCAGATTCCCCGCCTCAGATTCCCCGCCTCAGATTCCCAGCCTCAGATTCCCTGCCTCAGATCCCTTTCATCTGATTCCCTTCATCTGATTCCCTGCATCAGATTCCCCGCCACAGATTCCCTGCCTCAGAATCACTGCCTCAGATTCCCTGCCTCTGACTCCCCGCCTATGATTCCCCGCCTCAGACTCCCCGCCTCAGATTCCCCGCCTCAGATTCCCTGCCTCAGATTCACTGCCTCAGATTCCCTTCATCTGATTCCCTTCATCTGATTCCCTGCCTCTTCTTCCCCGCCTCTGATTCCCCGCCTCTGATTCCCCGCCTCTGATTCCCCGCCTCTGATTCCCCGCCTCTGATTCCCCGCCTCTGATTCCCCGCCTCTGATTCCCCGCCTCTGATTCCCCGCCTCTGATTCCCCGCCTCTGATTCCCCGCCTCTGATTCCCCGCCTCTGATTCCCCGCCTCTGATTCCCCGCCTCTGATTCCCCGCCTCTGATTCCCCGCCTCTGATTCCCCGCCTCTGATTCCCCGCCTCAGATCGCCGCCTCAAATTCCCTGCCTCAGATTCCCTGCCTCAGATTCCCTTCATCTGATTCCCTTCATCTGATTCCCTGCCTCTAATTCCCCTCCTCTGATTCCCCACCTCTGATACCCCGCCTCTGATTCCCTGCCTCTGATTCCCTGCCTCTGATTCCCCGCATCTGATTCCCCGCCTCAGATTCCCCGCCTCAGATTCCCCGCCTCAGATTCCCCGCCTCAGATACCCCGCCTCAGATATCCCACCTCAGATTCCCTGCCTCAGATTCCCTGCCTCAGATTCCCTGCCTCAGATTCTCTGCCTCAGATTCCCTGCCTCAGATTCCCTTCATCTGATTCCCTTCATCTGATTCCCTGCCTCTGATTCCCCGCCTCTGATTCCCTGCCTCTGATTCCCTGACTCTGATTCCCCACCTCTGATTCCCCGCCTCAAATTCCCCGCCTCTGATTCCCCGCCTCTGATTCCCCGCCTCTGATTCCCCGCCTCAGATTCCCCGGCTCTGATTCCCTGCCTCAGATTCCCTTCCTCAGATTCCCCGCCTCTGATTCCCCGCCTCTGATTCCCCGCCTCTGATTCCCCGCCTCTGATTCCCCGCCTCTGATTCCCCTCCTCTGATTCCCAGCCTTTGATTCCCCGCCTCTGATTCCCCGCCTCTGATATCCCGCCTCTGATTCCCCGCCTCCCGTTCCACGCAACTTTCCCGGCCTCCGTTTCTCCACATCTCTTTCCCCGCCTCTGATTCCACGCCTCTGATTCCCCGCCTCTGATTCCCTTCATCTAATTCCCTTCATCTGATTCCCTGCCTCTTATTCCACGCCTCTGATTCCCCGCCTCTGATTCCCCGCCTCTGATTCCCCGCCTCTTATTCCCTGCCTCTGATTCCCCGCCTCAGATTCCCTGCCTCAGATTCCCTGCCTCAGATTCCCTGCCAAGATTCCCTGCCTCTGATTCCCCGCATCTAATTCTCCGCATCTGATTCTCCGCCTCTGATTCCCCGCCTCTGATTCCCCGCCTCAGATTCCCCGCCTCAGATTCCCCGCCTCAGATTCCCCGCCTCAGATTCCCCGCCTCAGATTCCCTGCCTCAGATCCCTTTCATCTGATTCCCTTCATCTGATTCCCTGCATCAGATTCCCTGCCTCAGATCCCTTTCATCTGATTCCCTTCATCTGATTCCCTGCCTCTTCTTCCCCGCCTCTGATATCCCGCCTCTGATTCCCCACCTCCCTTTCCGCGCAACTTTCGCGGCCTCCATTTCCCCACATCTCTTTCCCCGCCTCTGATTCCACGCCTCTGATTCCCCGCCTCTGATTCCTGACCTCTGTCTCTATGCCTCTCTTTCGCCTCCGCTCTTTCCCCTCCACTCTTTACGCGCCTTTCTTTCCCTCCCTCAATTTCAACAACTCTGTTTGATATGTTCTGTGTACCTCATTTTCAACACACAAGTCCCAACCACTATGTTTCACCCATCTCCTTCCCCGCCTCTATTTATCAACTTATGTTTACCCGCCTCTGATTCCGCACCTCTGATTCCCCGCCTCTGATTCCCCGCCTCTGATTCCCTGCCTCTGATTCCCCGCCTCTGATTCCCCACCTCTGATTCCCTTCATCTGATTCCCTTCATCTGATTCCCTGCCTCTTATTCCCCGCCTCTGATTCCCCGCCTCAGATTCCCCGGCTCTGATTCCCTGCCTCAGATTCCCTTCATCTGATTCCCTTCATCTGATTCCCTGCCTCTTCTTCCCCGCCTCTGATTCCCTGCCTCTGATTCCCCGCCTCTGATTCCCCGCCTCAGATTCCCCGCCTCTGATTCCCCGCCTCTGATTCCCCGCCTCAGATTCCCCGGCTCTGATTCCCTGCATCAGATTCCCTGCCTCAGATTCCCTTCATATGATTCCCTTCATCTGATTCCATGCCTCTTATTCCCCACCTCTGATTCCCCGCCTCTGATTCCCCGCCTCTGATTCCCCGCCTCTGATTCCCCGCCTCTGATTCCCCGCCTCAGATTCCCCGCCTCAGATTCCCTGCCTCAGATTCCCCGCCTCTGATTCCCCGCCTCTGATTCCCCGCCTCTGATTCCCCGCCTCTGATTCCCCGCCTCTGATTCCCCGCCTCTGATTCCCTGCCTCAGATTCACCGCCTCAGATTCCCTGCCTCAGATTCACCGCCTCTGATTCCACGCCTCAGATTCCCCGCCTCAGATTCCCCGCCTCAGATTCCCTGCCTCAGATTCCCTGCCTCTGATTCACCGCCTCTGATTCCACGCCTCAGATTCCCCGCCTCAGATTCCCCGCCTCAGATTCCCTGCCTCAGATTCCCTGCCTCAGATTCCCTTCATCTGATTCCCTGCCTCTTCTACCCCGCCTCTGATTCCCCGCCTCAGATTCCCCGGCTCTGAATCCCTGCCTCAGATTCCCTGCCTCAGATTCCCTTCATATGATTCCCTTCATCTGATTCCGTGCCTCTTATTGACCGCCTCTGATTCCCCGCCTCTGATTCCCCGCCTCTGATTCCACGCCTCTGATTCCCCGCCTCTGATTCCCCGCCTCTGATTCCCCGCCTCTGATTCCCCGCCTCTGATTCCCCGCCTCTGATTCCACGCCTCTGATTCCCCGCCTCTGATTCCCCGCCTCTGATTCCCCGCCTCTGATTCCCCGCCTCTGATTCCCCGCCTCTGATTCCCCGCCTCTGATTCCCCGCCTCTGATTCCCCGCCTCAGATTCCCCGCCTCAGATTCCCCGCCTCAGATTCCCCGCCTCAGATTCCCCGCCTCAGATTCCCTGCCTCAGATTCCCTTCATCTGATTCCCTTCATCTGATTCCCTGCCTCTAATTCCCCTCCTCTGATTCCCCGCCTCTGATTCCCCGCCTCTGATTCCCCGCCTCTGATTCCCTGCCTCTGATTCCCCGCATCTGATTCCCCGCCTCAGATTCCCCGCCTCAGATTCCCCGCCTCAGATTCCCCGCCTCAGATTCCCCGCCTCAGATTCCCTGCCTCAGATTCCCTGCCTCAAATTCCCTGCCTCAGATTCCCTGCCTCAGATTCCCTTCAGATGATTCCTTTCATCTGATTCCCTGCCTCTGATTCCCCGCCTCTGATTCCCTGCCTCTGATTCCCTGCCTCTGATTCCCTGCCTCTGATTCCCCGCCTCTGATTCCCCGACTCTGATTCCCCGCCTCTGATTCCCAGCCTCTGATTCCCCGCCTCAGATTCCCCGGCTCTGATTCCCCGCCTCTGATTCCCCACCTCTGATTCCCCACCTCTGATTCCACGCCTCTGATTCCCCACCTCTGATTCCCCACCTCTGTCTCTATGCCTCTTTTTCGCCTCCGCTCTTTCCCCTCCACTCTTTACGCACCTCTTTTTCCGTCCCTCAATTTCAACAACTCTGTTTGATCTGTTCCGTGTACATCATTTTCAACACACAAGTCCCAACCACTATGTTTCACCCATCTCTTTCCCCGCCTCTATTTATCCACCTATGTTTATCCGCCTCTGATTCCCCACCTCTGATTCCCCCCCTCTGATTCCCCGCCTCTGATTCCCCGCCTCTGATTCCCCGCCTCTGATTCCCCGCCTCAGATTCCCTGCCTCAGATTCCCTGCCTCAGATTCCCTGCCTCTGATTCCCCTCCTCAGATTCCCAGCCTCTGATTCCCCGCCTCAGATTCCCCGGCTCTGATTCCCTGCCTCAGATTCCCTGCCTCAGATTCCCTTCATCTAATTCCCTTCATCTGATTCCATGCCTCTTATTCCCCGCCTCTGATTCCCCGCCTCTGATTCCCCGCCTCTGATTCCCTGCCTCAGATTCCCTGCCTCAGATTCCCTTCATCTGATTCCTTTCATCTGATTCCCTGCCTCTGATTCCCCGCCTCTGATTCCCTGCCTCTGATTCCCCACCTCTGATTCACCGCCTCTGATTCCCCGCCTCTGATTCCCCGCCTCTGATTCCCCACCTCTGATTCCCCGCCTCTGATTCCCCTCCTCAGATTCCCCGCCTCTGATTCCCTGCCTCAGATTCCCCGCCTCTGATTCACTGCCTCTGATTCCCCGCCTCAGATTCCCCGGCTCTGATTCCCTGCCTTAGATACCCTGCCTCAGATTCCCTGCCTCAGATTCCCTTCATCTAATTCCCTTCATCTGATTCCCTGCCTCTTATTCCCCGCCTCTGATTCCCCACCTCTAATTCCCCGCCTCTGATTCCCCGCCTCTGATTCCCCGCCTCTGATTCCCCGCCTCTGATTCCCTTCATCTGATTCCCTTCTTCTGATTCCCCGCCTCTGATTCCCCGCCTCTGATTCCCCGCCTCTGATTCCCCGCCTCTGATTCCCCGCCTCTGATTCCCCGCCTCTGATTCCCCGCCTCTGATTCCCCGCCTCGGATTCCCTGCCTCTGATTCCCCGCCTCAGAATCCCTGCCTTAGATTCCCTGCCTCAGATTCCCTTCCTCTGATTCCCCGCATCTGATTCTCCGCCTCTGATTCCCCGCATCAGATTCCACACTTCAGATTCCCCGCCTTAGATTCCCTGCCTCAGATTCCCTGCCTCAGATTCCTTTCATCTGATTCCCTTCATCTGATTCCCTGCCTCTTATTCCCCGCCTCTGATTCCCCGCCTGTGATTCCCAGCCTCTGATACCCCGCCTCTGATTCCCCGCCTCAGATTCCCTGCCTCAGATTCCCTTCCTCAGAATCCCCGCCTCAGATTCACTGCCTCAGATTCCCTGCCTCAGATTCCCTGCCTCAGATTCCCTTCATCTGATTCCCTTCATCTGTTTCCCTGCATCTGATTCCCAGCCTCTGATTCCCCGCCTCTGATTTCCCGCCTCTGATTCCCAACCTCTGATTCCCCGCCTCAGTTTCCATGCCTCAGATTCCCTGCCTCAGATTCCCTGCCTCTGATTCCCCGCCTCTGATTCCCCGCCTGTGCTTCCCCGCCTCTGATTCCCCGCATCTGATTCCCCGCCTCTGATTCCCCACCTCAGATTCCCCGCCTCAAATTCCCCGCCTCAGATTCCCTCCCTCAGATTCCCCGCCTCAGATTCCCCGCCTCTGATGCCCCGCCTCAGATTCCCCGCCTCAGATTCCCCGCCTCAAATTCCCCGCCTCAGATTCCCTGCCTCTGATTCCCCACCTCTGATTCCCCGCCTCAGATTCCCCGCCTCAGAATCCCCGCCTCAGATTCCCAGCCTCAGATTCCCTGCCTCAGATTCCCTTCATCTGATTCCCTTCATCTGATTCCCTGCCTCTAATTCCCAGCCTCTGATTCCCTGCCTCTGATTCCCCGCCTCTGATTCCCGGCCTCTGATTCCCTGCCTCTGATTCCCCACCTCTGATTCCCCGGCTCTGATTCCCCGGCTCTGATTCCCCGCCTCTGATTCCCCGCCTCTGATTCCCCGCCTCAGATTCCCCGGCTCTGATTCCCTGCCTCAGATTCCCTGCCTCAGATTCCCAGCCTCTGATTCTCCGCCTCTGGTTCCCCGCCTCTGATTCCCCGCCTCTGATTCCCCGCCTCTGATTTCCCGCCTCTGATTCCCCGCCTCTGATTCCCCGCCTCTTATATCCCGCCTCTGATTCCCCGCCTCCCTTTCCACGCAACTTTTCCGGTCTCCGTTTCCCCACATCTCTTTCCCCGCATCTGATTCCACACCTCTGATTCCACGCCTCTGATTCCCCGCCTCTGATTCCCTGCAACTGATTGCCCGCCTCTGATTCCCCGCCTCTGATTCCCCACCTCTGTCTCTATGCCTCTCTTTAGCCTCCGCTCTTTCCCCTCCACTCTTTACGTGCCTCTCTTCCCCTCCCTCAATTTCAACAACTCTGTTTGATCTGTTCTGTGTACCTCATTTTCAACACACAAGTTCCAACCACTATGTTTTACCCATCTCTTTCCCCGCCTCTATTTATCCGCCTATGTTTACCCGCCTCTGTTTACCCGCCTGTTTCACCGCCTCTGATTCCCCACCTCAGATTCCCCGCCTCAGATTCCCTGCCTCTGATTCCCCGCCTCTGATTCCCCGCCTCTGATTCCCCGCCTCAGATTCCCTGCCTCAGATTCCATGCCTCTGATTCCCCGAATCTGATTCCCCGCCTCAGATTCCCTGTCTCAGATTCCTTGCCTCTGATTCCCTGCCTCTGGTTCACCGCCTCTGATTCCCAGCCTCTGATTCCCCTCCTCTGATTCCCCGCCTCTGATATCCCGCCTCTGATTCCCCACCTCCCTTTCCGCGCAACTTTCCCGGCCTCCATTTCCCCACATCTCTTTCCCCGCCTCTGATTCCACGCTTCTGATACCCCGCCTCTGATTCCACGCCTCTGATTCCCCACCTCTGATTCCCCGCCTCTGATTGCCTGCAACTGATTGCCCGCCTCTGATTCCCCGCCTCTGATTCCTGACCTCTGTCTCTATGCCTCTCTTTCGCCTCCGCTCTTTCCCCTCCACTCTTTACGCGCCTTTCTTTCCCTCCCTCAATTTCAACAACTCTGTTTGATATGTTCTGTGTACCTCATTTTCAACACACAAGTCCCAACCACTATGTTTCACCCATCTCCTTCCCCGCCTCTATT
Source organism: Narcine bancroftii (assembly GCF_036971445.1). Taxonomy (NCBI): domain Eukaryota; kingdom Metazoa; phylum Chordata; class Chondrichthyes; order Torpediniformes; family Narcinidae; genus Narcine; species Narcine bancroftii. The sequence continues at coordinate 216,243,850 of NC_091475.1, forward strand.
TATCAACCTATGTTTACCCGCCTCTGATTCCGCACCTCTGATTCCCCGCCTCTGATTCCCCGCCTCTGATTCCCCGCCTCTGATTCCCCGCCTCTGATTCCCCGCCTCTGATTCCCCACCTCTGATTCCCTTCATCTGATTCCCTTCATCTGATTCCCTGCCTCTTATTCCCCGCCTCTGATTCCCCGCCTCAGATTCCCCGGCTCTGATTCCCTGCCTCAGATTCCCTTCCTCAGATTCCCCGCCTCTGATTCCCCGCCTCTGATTCCCCGCCTCTGATTCCCCGCCTCTGATTCCCCGCCTCTGATTCCCCTCCTCTGATTCCCAGCCTTTGATTCCCCGCCTCTGATTCCCCGCCTCTGATATCCCGCCTCTGATTCCCCGCCTCCCGTTCCACGCAACTTTCCCGGCCTCCGTTTCTCCACATCTCTTTCCCCGCCTCTGATTCCACGCCTCTGATTCCCCGCCTCTGATTCCCTTCATCTAAGTCCCTTCATCTGATTCCCTGCCTCTTATTCCACGCCTCTGATTCCCCGCCTCTGATTCCCCGCCTCTGATTCCCCGCCTCTTATTCCCTGCCTCTGATTCCCCGCCTCAGATTCCCTGCCTCAGATTCCCTGCCTCAGATTCCATGCCTCAGATTCCCTGCCTCTGATTCCCCGCATCTAATTCTCCGCATCTGATTCTCCGCCTCTGATTCCCCGCCTCTGATTCCCCGCCTCAGATTCCCCGCCTCAGATTCCCCGCCTCAGATTCCCCGCCTCAGATTCCCCGCCTCAGATTCCCAGCCTCAGATTCCCTGCCTCAGATCCCTTTCATCTGATTCCCTTCATCTGATTCCCTGCATCAGATTCCCCGCCACAGATTCCCTGCCTCAGAATCACTGCCTCAGATTCCCTGCCTCTGACTCCCCGCCTCAGATTCCCTGCCTCAGATCCCTTTCATCTGATTCCCTTCATCTGATTCCCTGCATCAGATTCCCTGCCTCAGATCCCTTTCATCTGATTCCCTTCATCTGATTCCCTGCCTCTTCTTCCCCGCCTCTGATTCCCCGCCTCTGATTCCCTGCCTCAGATTCCCTGCCTCAGATTCCCTGCCTCAGATTCCCTTCAACTGATTCCCTTCATCTGATTCCTTGCCTCTTATTTCCCGCCTCTGATTCCCCGCCTCTGATTCCCCACCTCTGATTCCCCGCCTCTGATTCCCCGCCTCTGATTCCCCGCCTCTGATTCCCCGCCTCAGATTCCCTGGCTCAGATTCCCTGCCTCAGATTCCCTGCCTCTGATTCCCCGCCTCTGATTCCCCGCCTCTGATTCCCCGCCTCTGATTCCACGCCTCTGATTCCCCGCCTCTGATTCCCCGCCTCTGATTCCCCGCCTCTGATTCCCCGCCTCTGATTCCCCGCCTCAGATCGCCGCCTCAAATTCCCTGCCTCAGATTCCCTGCCTCAGATTCCCTTCATCTGATTCCCTTCATCTGATTCCCTGCCTCTAATTCCCCTCCTCTGATTCCCCGCCTCTGATATCCCGCCTCTGAAACCCTGCCTCTGATTCCCTGCCTCTGATTCCCCGCATCTGATTCCCCGCCTCAGATTCCCTGCCTCAGATTCCCCGCCTCAGATTCCCCGCCTCAGATACCCCGCCTCAGATTCCCCACCTCAGATTCCCTGCCTCAGATTCCCTGCCTCAGATTCCCCGCCTCTGATTCCCCGCCTGTGCTTCCCCGCCTCTGATTCCCCGCATCTGATTCCCCGCCTCTGATTCCCCACCTCAGATTCCCCGCCTCAAATTCCCCGCCTCAGATTCCCTCCCTCAGATTCCCCGCCTCAGATTCCCCGCCTCTGATGCCCCGCCTCAGATTCCCCGCCTCAGATTCCCCGCCTCAAATTCCCCGCCTCAGATTCCCTGCCTCTGATTCCCCACCTCTGATTCCCCGCCTCAGATTCCCCGCCTCAGAATCCCCGCCTCAGATTCCCAGCCTCAGATTCCCTGCCTCAGATTCCCTTCATCTGATTCCCTTCATCTGATTCCCTGCCTCTAATTCCCAGCCTCTGATTCCCTGCCTCTGATTCCCCGCCTCTGATTCCCGGCCTCTGATTCCCTGCCTCTGATTCCCCACCTCTGATTCCCCGGCTCTGATTCCCCGCCTCTGATTCCCCGCCTCTGATTCCCCGCCTCAGATTCCCCGGCTCTGATTCCCTGCCTCAGATTCCCTGCCTCAGATTCCCAGCCTCTGATTCTCCGCCTCTGGTTCCCCGCCTCTGATTCCCCGCCTCTGATTCCCCGCCTCTGATTTCCCGCCTCTGATTCCCCGCCTCTGATTCCCCGCCTCTTATATCCCGCCTCTGATTCCCCGCCTCCCTTTCCACGCAACTTTTCCGGTCTCCGTTTCCCCACATCTCTTTCCCCGCATCTGATTCCACACCTCTGATTCCACGCCTCTGATTCCCCGCCTCTGATTCCCTGCAACTGATTGCCCGCCTCTGATTCCCCGCCTCTGATTCCCCACCTCTGTCTCTATGCCTCTCTTTAGCCTCCGCTCTTTCCCCTCCACTCTTTACGTGCCTCTCTTCCCCTCCCTCAATTTCAACAACTCTGTTTGATCTGTTCTGTGTACCTCATTTTCAACACACAAGTTCCAACCACTATGTTTTACCCATCTCTTTCCCCGCCTCTATTTATCCGCCTATGTTTACCCGCCTCTGTTTACCCGCCTGTTTCACCGCCTCTGATTCCCCACCTCAGATTCCCCGCCTCTGATTCCCCACCTCTGATTCCCTTCATCTGATTCCCTTCATCTGATTCCCTGCCTCTTATTCCCCGCCTCTGATTCCCCGCCTCAGATTCCCCGGCTCTGATTCCCTGCCTCAGATTCCCTTCCTCAGATTCCCCGCCTCTGATTCCCCGCCTCTGATTCCCCGCCTCTGATTCCCCGCCTCTGATTCCCCGCCTCTGATTCCCCTCCTCTGATTCCCAGCCTTTGATTCCCCGCCTCTGATTCCACGCCTCTGATTCCCCGCCTCTGATTCCCTTCATCTAAGTCCCTTCATCTGATTCCCTGCCTCTTATTCCACGCCTCTGATTCCCCGCCTCTGATTCCCCGCCTCTGATTCCCCGCCTCTTATTCCCTGCCTCTGATTCCCCGCCTCAGATTCCCTGCCTCAGATTCCCTGCCTCAGATTCCATGCCTCAGATTCCCTGCCTCTGATTCCCCGCATCTAATTCTCCGCATCTGATTCTCCGCCTCTGATTCCCCGCCTCTGATTCCCCGCCTCAGATTCCCCGCCTCAGATTCCCCGCCTCAGATTCCCCGCCTCAGATTCCCCGCCTCAGATTCCCAGCCTCAGATTCCCTGCCTCAGATCCCTTTCATCTGATTCCCTTCATCTGATTCCCTGCATCAGATTCCCCGCCACAGATTCCCTGCCTCAGAATCACTGCCTCAGATTCCCTGCCTCTGACTCCCCGCCTCAGATTCCCTGCCTCAGATCCCTTTCATCTGATTCCCTTCATCTGATTCCCTGCATCAGATTCCCTGCCTCAGATCCCTTTCATCTGATTCCCTTCATCTGATTCCCTGCCTCTTCTTCCCCGCCTCTGATTCCCCGCCTCTGATTCCCCGCCTCTGATTCCCCGCCTCAGATTCCCCGGCTCTGATTCCCTGCCTCAGATTCCCTGCCTCAGATTCCCTGCCTCAGATTCCCTTCAACTGATTCCCTTCATCTGATTCCTTGCCTCTTATTTCCCGCCTCTGATTCCCCGCCTCTGATTCCCCACCTCTGATTCCCCGCCTCTGATTCCCCGCCTCTGATTCCCCGCCTCTGATTCCCCGCCTCAGATTCCCTGGCTCAGATTCCCTGCCTCAGATTCCCTGCCTCTGATTCCCCGCCTCTGATTCCCCGCCTCTGATTCCCCGCCTCTGATTCCACGCCTCTGATTCCCCGCCTCTGATTCCCCGCCTCTGATTCCCCGCCTCTGATTCCCCGCCTCTGATTCCCCGCCTCAGATCGCCGCCTCAAATTCCCTGCCTCAGATTCCCTGCCTCAGATTCCCTTCATCTGATTCCCTTCATCTGATTCCCTGCCTCTAATTCCCCTCCTCTGATTCCCCGCCTCTGATATCCCGCCTCTGAAACCCTGCCTCTGATTCCCTGCCTCTGATTCCCCGCATCTGATTCCCCGCCTCAGATTCCCTGCCTCAGATTCCCCGCCTCAGATTCCCCGCCTCAGATACCCCGCCTCAGATTCCCCACCTCAGATTCCCTGCCTCAGATTCCCTGCCTCAGATTCCCTGCCTCAGATTCTCTGCCTCAGATTCCCTGCCTCAGATTCCCTTCATCTGATTCCCTTCATCTGATTCCCTGACTCTGATTCCCCACCTCTGATTCCCCGCCTCTGATTCCCCGCCTCTGATTCCCCGCCTCTGATTCCCCGCCTCAGATTCCCCGGCTCTGATTCCCCGCCTCAGATTCCCTTCCTCAGATTCCCCGCCTCTGATTCCCTGCCTCTGATTCCCTGACTCTGATTCCCCACCTCTGATTCCCCGCCTCTGATTCCCCGCCTCTGATTCCCCGCCTCTGATTCCCCGCCTCAGATTCCCCGGCTCTGATTCCCCGCCTCAGATTCCCTTCCTCAGATTCCCCGCCTCTGATTCCCCGCCTCTGATTTCCCGCCTCTGATTCCCCGCCTCTGATTCCCCTCCTCTGATTCCCAGCCTTTGATTCCCCGCCTCTGATTTCCCGCCTCTGATATCCCGCCTCTGATTCCCCGCCTCCCGTTCCACGCAACTTTCCCGGCCTCCGTTTCTCCACATCTCTTTCCCCGCCTCTGATTCCACGCCTCTGATTCCCCGCCTCTGATTCCCCACCTCTGATTCCCTGCAACTGATTCCCCGCCTCTGATTCCCCGCCTCTGATTCCCCACCTCTGTCTCTATGCCTCTTTTTCGCCTCCGCTCTTTCCCCTCCACTCTTTACGCGCCTCTCTTTCCGTCCCTCAATTTCAACAACTCTGTTTGATCTGTTCTGTGTACCTCATTTTCAACACACAAGTCCCAACCACTATGTTTCACCCATCTCTTTCCCCGCCTCTATTTATCTGCCTATGTTTAGCCGCCTCTGATTCCCCACCTCTGATTCCCCGCCTCTGATTCCCCGCCTCTGATTCCCCGCCTCTGATTCCCCGCCTCTGATTCCCCGCCTCAGATTCCCTGCCTCAGATTCCCTGCCTTAGATTCCCCGCCTCAGATTCCCCGCCTCAGATTCCCCTCCTCAGATTCCCTGCCTCAGATTCCCTGCCTCAGATTCTCTTCATCTGATTCCCTTCATCTGATTCCCTGCCTCTTATTCCCCGCCTCTGATTCCCCGCCTCTGATTCCCCGCTTCTGATTCCCCGCCTCCGATTCCCCGCCTCTGATTCCCCGCCTCTGATTCCCCACCTCAGGTTCCCCGCCTCAGGTTCCCCGCCTCTGATTCCCCGCCTCTGATTCCCCGCCTCTGATTCCCCGCCTCTGATTCCCCGCCTCTGATTCCCCGCCTCTGATTCCCCGCCTCTGATTCCCCGCCTCTGATTCCCCGCCTCAGATTCCCCGGCTCTGATTCCCTGCCTCAGATTCCCTGCCTCAGATTCCCTGCCTCAGATTCCCTTCATCTGATTCCCTTCATCTGATTCCCTTCTCTTATTCCCCGCCTCTGATACCCCGCCTCTGATTCCCCGCCTCTGATTCCCCGCCTCTGATTCCCCGCCTCTGATTCCCCGCCTCTGATTCCCCGCCTCTGATTCCCCGCCTCTGATTCCCTTCATCTGATTCCCTTCATCCGATTCCCCTCCTCAGATTCCCTGCCTCAGATTCCCTGCCTCAGATTCCCTGCCTCTGATTCCCCGCATCTGATACTCCGCCTCAGATTCCCTGCCTCAGATTCCCTGCCTCAGATTCCCTTCATCTGATTCCCTTCATCTGATTCCCTGCCTCTTATTCCCTGCCTCTTATTCCCCGCCTCTGATTCCCCGCCTCTGATTCCCCGCCTCTGATTCCCAGCCTGTGATTCCCCGCCTCTGATTCCCCGCCTCTGATTCCCAGCCTCAGATTCCCCGCCTCAGATTCCCCTCCTCAGATTCCCTGCCTCAGATTCCCTGCCTCAGATTCTCTTCATCTGATTCCCTTCATCTGATTCCCTGCCTCTTATTCCCCGCCTCTGATTCCCCGCCTCTGATTCCCCGCTTCTGATTCCCCGCCTCCGATTCCCCGCCTCTGATTCCCCGCCTCTGATTCCCCACCTCAGGTTCCCCGCCTCAGGTTCCCCGCCTCTGATTCCCCGCCTCTGATTCCCCGCCTCTGATTCCCCGCCTCTGATTCCCCGCCTCTGATTCCCCGCCTCTGATTCCCCGCCTCAGATTCCCCGGCTCTGATTCCCTGCCTCAGATTCCCTGCCTCAGATTCCCTGCCTCAGATTCCCTTCATCTGATTCCCTTCATCTGATTCCCTTCTCTTATTCCCCGCCTCTGATACCCCGCCTCTGATTCCCCGCCTCTGATTCCCCGCCTCTGATTCCCCGCCTCTGATTCCCCGCCTCTGATTCCCCGCCTCTGATTCCCCGCCTCTGATTCCCCGCCTCTGATTCCCTTCATCTGATTCCCTTCATCCGATTCCCCTCCTCAGATTCCCTGCCTCAGATTCCCTGCCTCAGATTCCCTGCCTCTGATTCCCCGCATCTGATACTCCGCCTCAGATTCCCTGCCTCAGATTCCCTGCCTCAGATTCCCTTCATCTGATTCCCTTCATCTGATTCCCTGCCTCTTATTCCCTGCCTCTTATTCCCCGCCTCTGATTCCCCGCCTCTGATTCCCCGCCTCTGATTCCCAGCCTGTGATTCCCCGCCTCTGATTCCCCGCCTCTGATTCCCAGCCTCAGATTCCCTGCCTCAGATTCCCCACCTCAGATTCCCCACCTCAGATTCCCTGCCTCAGAATGCCTGCCTCAGATTCCCTGCCTCAGATTCCCTGCCTCTGATTCCCCACCTCTGATTCCCCGCCTCAGATTCCCCACCTCAGATTCCCCGCCTCAGATTCCCCGCCTCAGATTCCCTGCCTCAGATTCCCTTCATCTGATTCCCTTCATCTGATTCCCTGCCTCTTCTTCCCCGCCTCTGATTCCCCGCCTCTGATTCCCCGCCTCTGATTCCCCGCCTCTGATTCCCCGCCTCTGATTCCCCGCCTCAGATTCCCCAGCTCTGATTCCCCGCCTCTGAATCCCCACCTCAGATTCCCTGCCTCAGATTCCCTGCCTCAGATTCTCTTCATCTGATTCCCTTCATCTGATTCCCTGCCTTTAATTCCCCTCCTCTGATTCCCCGCCTCTGTTTCCCCACCTCTGATTCCCTGCCTCTGATTCCCAGCCTCTGATTCCCCGCCTCTGAATCCCCACCTCAGATTCCCTGCCTCAGATTTCCTGCCTCAGATTCACCGCCTCAGATTCCCTGCCTCAGAATCCCTGCCTCAGATTCCCTGCCTCTGATTCCCCGCCTCTGATTCCACACCTCAGATTACCCGCCTCAGATTCCCCGCCTCAGATTCCCTGCCTCAGATTCCCTGCCTCAGATTCCCTTCATCTGATTCCCTTCATCTGATTCCCTGCCTCTTCTTCCCCGCCTCTGATTCCCTGCCTCTGATTCCCCGCCTCTGATTCCCCGCCTCAGATTCCCCGCCTCTGATTCCCCGCCTCTGATTCCCCGCCTCAGATTCCCCGGCTCTGATTCCCTGCGTCAGATTCCCTGCCTCAGATTCCCTTCATATGATTCCCTTCATCTGATTCCGTGCCTCTTATTCCCCGCCTCTGATTCCCCGCCTCTGATTCCCCGCCTCTGATTCCCCGCCTCTGATTCCCCGCCTCAGATTCCCTGCCTCAGATTCCCTGCCTCAGATTCCCTGCCTCAGATTCCCTGCCTCAGATTCCCCGCCTCTGATTCCCCGCCTCTGATTCCCCGCCTCTGATTCCCCGCCTCTGATTCCCCGCCTCTGATTCCCCGCCTCTGATTCCCCGCCTCTGATTCCCCGCCTCTGATTCCCTGCCTCAGATTCACCGCCTCAGATTCCCTGCCTCAGAATCCCTGCCTCAGATTCCCTGCCTCTGATTCACCGCCTCTGATTCCACGCCTCAGATTCCCCGCCTCAGATTCCCCGCCTCAGATTCCCTGCCTCAGATTCCCTGCCTCAGATTCCCTTCATCTGATTCCCTGCCTCTTCTTCCCCGCCTCTGATTCCCCGCCTCAGATTCCCCGGCTCTGATTCCCTGCCTCAGATTCCCTGCCTCAGATTCCCTTCATATGATTCCCTTCATCTGATTCCGTGCCTCTTATTGCCCGCGTCTGATTCCCCGCCTCTGATTCCCCGCCTCTGATTCCCCGCCTCTGATTCCCCGCCTCTGATTCCCCGCCTCTGATTCCCCGCCTCTGATTCCCCGCCTCTGATTCCCCGCCTCTGATTCCCCGCCTCAGATTCCCTGCCTCAGATTCCCTGTCTCAGATTCCCCGCCTCTGATTCAACGCCTCTGATTCCCCGCCTCTGATTCCCCGCCTCTGATTCCCCGCCTCTGATTCCCCGCCTCTGATTCCCCGCCTCTGATTCCCCGCCTCTGATTCCCCGCCTCTGATTCCCCGCCTCTGATTCCCCGCCTCAGATTCCCCGCCTCAGATTCCCCACCTCAGATTCCCTGCCTCAGATTCCCTTCATCTGATTCCCTTCATCTGATTCCCTGCCTCTAATTCCCCTCCTCTGATTCCCCGCCTCTGATTCCCCGCCTCTGATTCCCTGCCTCTGATTCCCTGCCTCTGATTCCCCGCATCTGATTCCCCGCCTCAGATTCCCCGCCTCAGATTCCCCGCCTCAGATTCCCCGCCTCAGATTCCCTGCCTCAGATTCCCTGCCTCAGATTCCCTTCATCTGATTCCTTTCATCTGATTCCCTCCCTCTGATTCCCCGCCTCTGATTCCCTGCCTCTGATTCCCTGCCTCTGATTCCCCGCCTCTGATTCCCCGCCTCTGATTCCCCGCCTCTGATTCCCAGCCTCTGATTCCCCGCCTCAGATTCCCCGGCTCTGATTCTCCGCCTCAGATTCCCCGCCTCAGATTCCCCGCCTCTGATTCCCCGCCTCTGATTCCCCGCCTCTGATTACCCGCCTCTGATTCCCCGCCTCTGATTCCCCGCCTCTGATTCCCCGCCTCTGATTCCCCGCCTCTGATTCCCCGCCTCTGATTCCCAGCCTCTGATTCCCCGCATCTGATTCCCCGCCTCTGATATCCCGCCTCTGATTCCCCGCCTCCCTTTCCGCGCAACTTTCCCGGCCTCCGTTTCTCCACATCTCTTTCCCCGCCTCTGATTCCACGCCTATGATTCCCCGCCTCTGATTCCACGCCTCTGATTCCCCACCTCTGATTCCACGCCTCTGATTCCCCACCTCTGATTTCCCACCTCTGTCTCTATGCCTCTTTTTCGCCTCCGCTCTTTCCCCTCCACTCTTTACGCGCCTCTTTTTCCGTCCCTCAATTTCAACAACTCTGTTTGATCTGTTCCGTGTACATCATTTTCAACACACAAGTCCCAACCACTATGTTTCACCCATCTCTTTCCCCGCCTCTATTTATCCACCTATGTTTATCCGCCTCTGATTCCCCACCTCTGATTCCCCCCCTCTGATTCCCCGCCTCTGATTCCCCGCCTCTGATTCCCCGCCTCTGATTCCCCGCCTCAGATTCCCTGCCTCAGATTCCCTGCCTCAGATTCCCTGCCTCTGATTCCCCTCCTCAGATTCCCTGCCTCAGATTCCCTGCCTCAGATTCCCTCCCTCTGATTCCCCGCCTCTGAATCCCCGCCTCGGATTCCCCGCCTCAGATTCCCCGCCTCAGATTCCCTGCCTCAGTTTCAGTGCCTCAGATTCCCTCCCTCTGATTCCCCGCCTCTGAATCCCCGCCTCGGATTCCCCGCCTCAGATTCCCTGCCTCAGATTCCCTGCCTCAGATTCCCTGCCTCAGATTCCCTCCCTCTGATTCCCCGCCTCTGAATCCCCGCCTCTGATTCCCCGCCTCTGATTCCCCGCCTCAGATTCCCTGCCTCAGATTCCCTGCCTCAGATTCCCCGCCTCTGATTCCCCGCATCTGATACCCCACCTCTGATTCCCCGCCTCTGATTCCCCGCCTCTGATTCCCCGCCTCTGATTCCCCGCCTCTGATTCCCCGCCTCAGATTCCCCGGCTCTGATTCCCTGCCTCAGATTCCCTGCCTCAGATTCCCTTCATCTAATTCCCTTCATCTGATTCCCTGCCTCTTATTCCCCGCCTCTGATTCCCCGCCTCTGATTCCCCGCCTCTGATTCCCTGCCTCAGATTCCCTGCCTCAGATTCCCTTCATCTGATTCCTTTCATCTGATTCCCTGCCTCTGATTCCCCGCCCCTGATTCCCTGCCTCTGATTCCCTGCCTCTGATTCCCCACCTCTGATTCACCGCCTCTGATTCCCCGCCTCTGATTCCCCGCCTCTGATTCCCCTCCTCAGATTCCCCGGCTCTGATTCCCTGCCTCAGATTCCCTGCCTCAGATTCCCTGCCTCTGATTCCCCGCATCTAATACCCCACCTCTGATTCCCCGCCTCTGATTCCCTGCCTCTGATTCCCCGCCTCTGATTCACCGCCTCTGATTCCCCGCCTCAGATTCCCCGGCTCTGATTCCCTGCCTCAGATTCCATTCATCTGATTCCCTTCATCTGATTCCCTGCCTCTTATTCCCCGCCTCTGATTCCCCGCCTGTGATTCCCAGCCTCTGATACCCCGCCTCTGATTCCCCGCCTCAGATTCCCTGCCTCAGATTCCCTTCCTCAAAATCCCCGCCTCAGATTCACTGCCTCAGATTCCCTGCCTCAGATTCCCTGCCTCAGATTCCCTTCATCTGATTCCCTTCATCTGTTTCCCTGCATCTGATTCCCAGCCTCTGATTCCCCGCCTCTGATTTCCCGCCTCTGATTCCCAACCTCTGATTCCCCGCCTCAGTTTCCCTGCCTCAGATTCCCTGCCTCAGATTCCCTGCCTCTGATTCCCCGCCTCTGATTCCCCGCCTGTGCTTCCCCGCCTTTGATTCCCCGCATCTGATTCCCCGCCTCTGATTCCCCACCTCAGATTCCCCGCCTCAAATTCCCCGCCTCAGATTCCCTCCCTCAGATTCCCTGCCTCAGATTCCCCGCCTCAGAATCCCCGCTTCTGATTCCCTGCCTCTGATTCCCCGCCTCTGATTCCCCGCCTCTGATTCCCCGCCTCTGATTCCCTGCCTCAGATTCCCCGGCTCTGATTACCTGCCTCAGATTCCCTTCATCTGATTCCCTTCATCTGATTCCCGCCTCTTATTCCCCGCCTCAGATTCCCCGCCTCAGATACCCCGCCTCAGATTCCCCGCCTCAGATTCCCCGCCTCAGGTTCCATGCCTCAGATTCCCTGCCTCAGATTCCCTGCCTCAGATTCCCTTCATCTGATTCCCTTCATCTGATTCCCTGCCTCTGATTCCCCACCTCTGATTCCCAGCCTCTGATTCCCCGCCTCAGATTCCCCGGCTCTGATTCTCCGCCTCAGATTCCCCGCCTCAGATTCCCCGCCTCTGATTCCCCGCCTCTGATTCCCCGCCTCTGATTACCCGCCTCTGATTCCCCGCCTCTGATTCCCCGCCTCTGATTCCCCGCCTCTGATTCCCCGCCTCTGATTCCCCGCCTCTGATTCCCAGCCTCTGATTCCCCGCATCTGATTCCCCGCCTCTGATATCCCGCCTCTGATTCCCCGCCTCCCTTTCCGCGCAACTTTCCCGGCCTCCGTTTCTCCACATCTCTTTCCCCGCCTCTGATTCCACGCCTATGATTCCCCGCCTCTGATTCCACGCCTCTGATTCCCCACCTCTGATTCCACGCCTCTGATTCCCCACCTCTGATTTCCCACCTCTGTCTCTATGCCTCTTTTTCGCCTCCGCTCTTTCCCCTCCACTCTTTACGCGCCTCTTTTTCCGTCCCTCAATTTCAACAACTCTGTTTGATCTGTTCCGTGTACATCATTTTCAACACACAAGTCCCAACCACTATGTTTCACCCATCTCTTTCCCCGCCTCTATTTATCCACCTATGTTTATCCGCCTCTGATTCCCCACCTCTGATTCCCCCCCTCTGATTCCCCGCCTCTGATTCCCCGCCTCTGATTCCCCGCCTCTGATTCCCCGCCTCAGATTCCCTGCCTCAGATTCCCTGCCTCAGATTCCCTGCCTCTGATTCCCCTCCTCAGATTCCCTGCCTCAGATTCCCTGCCTCAGATTCCCTCCCTCTGATTCCCCGCCTCTGAATCCCCGCCTCGGATTCCCCGCCTCAGATTCCCCGCCTCAGATTCCCTGCCTCAGTTTCAGTGCCTCAGATTCCCTCCCTCTGATTCCCCGCCTCTGAATCCCCGCCTCGGATTCCCCGCCTCAGATTCCCTGCCTCAGATTCCCTGCCTCAGATTCCCTGCCTCAGATTCCCTCCCTCTGATTCCCCGCCTCTGAATCCCCGCCTCTGATTCCCCGCCTCTGATTCCCCGCCTCAGATTCCCTGCCTCAGATTCCCTGCCTCAGATTCCCCGCCTCTGATTCCCCGCATCTGATACCCCACCTCTGATTCCCCGCCTCTGATTCCCCGCCTCTGATTCCCCGCCTCTGATTCCCCGCCTCTGATTCCCCGCCTCAGATTCCCCGGCTCTGATTCCCTGCCTCAGATTCCCTGCCTCAGATTCCCTTCATCTAATTCCCTTCATCTGATTCCCTGCCTCTTATTCCCCGCCTCTGATTCCCCGCCTCTGATTCCCCGCCTCTGATTCCCTGCCTCAGATTCCCTGCCTCAGATTCCCTTCATCTGATTCCTTTCATCTGATTCCCTGCCTCTGATTCCCCGCCCCTGATTCCCTGCCTCTGATTCCCTGCCTCTGATTCCCCACCTCTGATTCACCGCCTCTGATTCCCCGCCTCTGATTCCCCGCCTCTGATTCCCCTCCTCAGATTCCCCGGCTCTGATTCCCTGCCTCAGATTCCCTGCCTCAGATTCCCTGCCTCTGATTCCCCGCATCTAATACCCCACCTCTGATTCCCCGCCTCTGATTCCCTGCCTCTGATTCCCCGCCTCTGATTCACCGCCTCTGATTCCCCGCCTCAGATTCCCCGGCTCTGATTCCCTGCCTCAGATTCCATTCATCTGATTCCCTTCATCTGATTCCCTGCCTCTTATTCCCCGCCTCTGATTCCCCGCCTGTGATTCCCAGCCTCTGATACCCCGCCTCTGATTCCCCGCCTCAGATTCCCTGCCTCAGATTCCCTTCCTCAAAATCCCCGCCTCAGATTCACTGCCTCAGATTCCCTGCCTCAGATTCCCTGCCTCAGATTCCCTTCATCTGATTCCCTTCATCTGTTTCCCTGCATCTGATTCCCAGCCTCTGATTCCCCGCCTCTGATTTCCCGCCTCTGATTCCCAACCTCTGATTCCCCGCCTCAGTTTCCCTGCCTCAGATTCCCTGCCTCAGATTCCCTGCCTCTGATTCCCCGCCTCTGATTCCCCGCCTGTGCTTCCCCGCCTTTGATTCCCCGCATCTGATTCCCCGCCTCTGATTCCCCACCTCAGATTCCCCGCCTCAAATTCCCCGCCTCAGATTCCCTCCCTCAGATTCCCTGCCTCAGATTCCCCGCCTCAGAATCCCCGCTTCTGATTCCCTGCCTCTGATTCCCCGCCTCTGATTCCCCGCCTCTGATTCCCCGCCTCTGATTCCCTGCCTCAGATTCCCCGGCTCTGATTACCTGCCTCAGATTCCCTTCATCTGATTCCCTTCATCTGATTCCCGCCTCTTATTCCCCGCCTCAGATTCCCCGCCTCAGATACCCCGCCTCAGATTCCCCGCCTCAGATTCCCCGCCTCAGGTTCCATGCCTCAGATTCCCTGCCTCAGATTCCCTGCCTCAGATTCCCTTCATCTGATTCCCTTCATCTGATTCCCTGCCTCTGATTCCCCACCTCTGATTCCCCGGCTCTGATTCCCCGCCTCTGATTCCCCGCCTCTGATTCCCCGCCTCAGATTCCCCGGCTCTGATTCCCTGCCTCAGATTCCCTGCCTCAGATTCCCAGCCTCTGATTCTCCGCCTCTGGTTCCCCGCCTCTGATTCCCCGCCTCTGATTCCCCGCCTCTGATTCCCCGCCTCTGATTTCCCGCCTCTGATTCCCCGCCTCTGATTCCCCGCCTCTTATATCCCGCCTCTGATTCCCCGCCTCCCTTTCCACGCAACTTTTCCGGTCTCCGTTTCCCCACATCTCTTTCCCCGCATCTGATTCCACGCCTCTGATTCCACGCCTCTGATTCCCCACCTCTGATTCACCGCCTCTGATTCCCTGCAACTGATTGCCCGCCTCTGATTCCCCGCCTCTGATTCCCCACCTCTGTCTCTATGCCTCTCTTTAGCCTCCGCTCTTTCCCCTCCACTCTTTACGTGCCTCTCTTCCCCTCCCTCAATTTCAACAACTCTGTTTGATCTGTTCTGTGTACCTCATTTTCAACACACAAGTTCCAACCACTATGTTTTACCCATCTCTTTCCCCGCCTCTATTTATCCGCCTATGTTTACCCGCCTCTGTTTACCCGCCTGTTTCACCGCCTCTGATTCCCCACCTCAGATTCCCCGCCTCAGATTCCCTGCCTCTGATTCCCCGCCTCAGATTCCCTGCCTCAGATTCCATGCCTCTGATTCCCCGAATCTGATTCCCCGCCTCAGATTCCCTGTCTCAGATTCCATGCCTCTGATTCCCCGAATCTGATTCCCCGCCTCAGATTCCCTGTCTCAGATTCCTTGCCTCTGATTCCCTGCCTCTGGTTCACCGCCTCTGATTCCCCGCCTCTGATTCCCCGCCTCTGATATCCCGCCTCTGATTCCCCACCTCCCTTTCCGCGCAACTTTCCCGGCCTCCATTTCCCCACATCTCTTTCCCCGCCTCTGATTCCACGCTTCTGATTCCCCACCTCTGATTCCCCGCCTCTGATTGCCTGCAACTGATTGCCCGCCTCTGATTCCCCGCCTCTGATTCCTGACCTCTGTCTCTATGCCTCTCTTTCGCCTCCGCTCTTTCCCCTCCACTCTTTACGCGCCTTTCTTTCCCTCCCTCAATTTCAACAACTCTGTTTGATATGTTCTGTGTACCTCATTTTCAACACACAAGTCCCAACCACTATGTTTCACCCATCTCCTTCCCCGCCTCTATTTATCAACCTATGTTTACCCGCCTCTGATTCCGCACCTCTGATTCCCCGCCTCTGATTCCCCGCCTCTGATTCCCCGCCTCTGATTCCCCGCCTCTGATTCCCCGCCTCTGATTCCCCGCCTCTGATTCCCCACCTCTGATTCCCTTCATCTGATTCCCTTCATCTGATTCCCTGCCTCTTATTCCCCGCCTCTGATTCCCCACCTCTGATTCCCCGCCTCTGATTCCCCGCCTCAGATTCCCCGGCTCTGATTCCCTGCCTCAGATTCCCTTCCTCAGATTCCCCGCCTCTGATTCCCCGCCTCTGATTCCCCGCCTCTGATTCCCCGCCTCTGATTCCCCGCCTCTGATTCCCCTCCTCTGATTCCCAGCCTTTGATTCCCCGCCTCTGATTCCCCGCCTCTGATATCCCGCCTCTGATTCCCCGCCTCCCGTTCCACGCAACTTTCCCGGCCTCCGTTTCTCCACATCTCTTTCCCCGCCTCTGATTCCACGCCTCTGATTCCCCGCCTCTGATTCCCTTCATCTAATTCCCTTCATCTGATTCCCTGCCTCTTATTCCACGCCTCTGATTCCCCGCCTCTGATTCCCCGCCTCTGATTCCCCGCCTCTTATTCCCTGCCTCTGATTCCCCGCCTCAGATTCCCTGCATCAGATTCCCTGCCTCAGATTCCATGCCTCAGATTCCCTGCCTCTGATTCCCCGCATCTAATTCTCCGCATCTGATTCTCCGCCTCTGATTCCCCGCCTCTGATTCCCCGCCTCAGATTCCCCGCCTCAGATTCCCCGCCTCAGATTCCCCGCCTCAGATTCCCCGCCTCAGATTCCCAGCCTCAGATTCCCTGCCTCAGATCCCTTTCATCTGATTCCCTTCATCTGATTCCCTGCATCAGATTCCCCGCCACAGATTCCCTGCCTCAGAATCACTGCCTCAGATTCCCTGCCTCTGACTCCCCGCCTCAGATTCCCTGCCTCAGATCCCTTTCATCTGATTCCCTTCATCTGATTCCCTGCATCAGATTCCCTGCCTCAGATCCCTTTCATCTGATTCCCTTCATCTGATTCCCTGCCTCTTCTTCCCCGCCTCTGATTCCCTGCCTCTGATTCCCCGCCTCTGATTCCCCGCCTCTGATTCCCCGCCTCTGATTCCCCGCCTCAGATTCCCTGCCTCAGATTCCCTGCCTCAGATTCCCTTCAACTGATTCCCTTCATCTGATTCCTTGCCTCTTATTTCCCGCCTCTGATTCCCCGCCTCTGATTCCCCACCTCTGATTCCCCGCCTCTGATTCCCCGCCTCTGATTCCCCGCCTCTGATTCCCCGCCTCAGATTCCCTGGCTCAGATTCCCTGCCTCAGATTCCCTGCCTCTGATTCCCCGCCTCTGATTCCCCGCCTCTGATTCCCCGCCTCTGATTCCCCACCTCTGATTCCCCGCCTCTGATTCCCCGCCTCTGATTCCCCGCCTCTGATTCCCCGCCTCTGATTCCCCGCCTCAGATCGCCGCCTCAAATTCCCTGCCTCAGATTCCCTGCCTCAGATTCCCTTCATCTGATTCCCTTCATCTGATTCCCTGCCTCTAATTCCCCTCCTCTGATTCCCCGCCTCTGATATCCCGCCTCTGAAACCCTGCCTCTGATTCCCTGCCTCTGATTCCCCGCATCTGATTCCCCGCCTCAGATTCCCTGCCTCAGATTCCCCGCCTCAGATTCCCCGCCTCAGATACCCCGCCTCAGATTCCCCACCTCAGATTCCCTGCCTCAGATTCCCTGCCTCAGATTCCCTGCCTCAGATTCTCTGCCTCAGATTCCCTGCCTCACATTCCCTTCATCTGATTCCCTTCATCTGATTCCCTGCCTCTGATTCCCTGCCTCTGATTCCCCGCCTCTGATTCCCCGCCTCTGATTCCCCGCCTCTGATTCCCCGCCTCAGATCGCCGCCTCAAATTCCCTGCCTCAGATTCCCTGCCTCAGATTCCCTTCATCTGATTCCCTTCATCTGATTCCCTGCCTCTAATTCCCCTCCTCTGATTCCCCGCCTCTGATATCCCGCCTCTGAAACCCTGCCTCTGATTCCCTGCCTCTGATTCCCCGCATCTGATTCCCCGCCTCAGATTCCCTGCCTCAGATTCCCCGCCTCAGATTCCCCGCCTCAGATACCCCGCCTCAGATTCCCCACCTCAGATTCCCTGCCTCAGATTCCCTGCCTCAGATTCCCTGCCTCAGATTCTCTGCCTCAGATTCCCTGCCTCACATTCCCTTCATCTGATTCCCTTCATCTGATTCCCTGCCTCTGATTCCCTGCCTCTGATTCCCTGCCTCTGATTCCCCGCCTCTGATTCCCCGCCTCTGATTCCCCGCCTCAGAGTCCCCGGCTCTGATTCCCCGCCTCAGATTCCCTTCCTCAGATTCCCCGCCTCTGATTCCCCGCCTCTGATTCCCCGCCTCTGATTTCCCGCCTCTGATTCCCCGCCTCTGATTCCCCTCCTCTGATTCCCAGCCTTTGATTCCCCGCCTCTGATTTCCCGCCTCTGATATCCCGCCTCTGATTCCCCGCCTCCCGTTCCACGCAACTTTCCCGGCCTCCGTTTCTCCACATCTCTTTCCCCGCCTCTGATTCCACGCCTATGATTCCCCGCCTCTGATTCCACGCCTCTGATTCCCCACCTCTGATTCCCCGCCTCTGATTCCCTGCAACTGATTCCCCGCCTCTGATTCCCCGCCTCTGATTCCCCACCTCTGTCTCTATGCCTCTTTTTCGCCTCCGCTCTTTCCCCTCCACTCTTTACGCGCCTCTCTTTCCGTCCCTCAATTTCAACAACTCTGTTTGATCTGTTCTGTGTACCTCATTTTCAACACACAAGTCCCAACCACTATGTTTCACCCATCTCTTTCCCCGCCTCTATTTATCTGCCTATGTTTAGCCGCCTCTGATTCCCCACCTCTGATTCCCCGCCTCTGATTCCCCGCCTCTGATTCCCCGCCTCTGATTCCCCGCCTCTGATTCCCCTCCTCAGATTCCCTGCCTCAGATTCCCTGCCTTAGATTCCCCGCCTCAGATTCCCCGCCTCAGATTCCCCTCCTCAGATTCCCTGCCTCAGATTCCCTGCCTCAGATTCTCTTCATCTGATTCCCTTCATCTGATTCCCTGCCTCTTATTCCCCGCCTCTGATTCCCCGCCTCTGATTCCCCGCCTCTGATTCCCCGCCTCCGATTCCCCGCCTCTGATTCCCCGCCTCTGATTCCCCACCTCAGGTTCCCCGCCTCAGGTTCCCCGCCTCTGATTCCCCGCCTCTGATTCCCCGCCTCTGATTCCCCGCCTCTGATTCCCCGCCTCTGATTCCCCGCCTCTGATTCCCCGCCTCTGATTCCCCGCCTCTGATTCCCCGCCTCTGATTCCCCGCCTCAGATTCCCCGGCTCTGATTCCCTGCCTCAGATTCCCTGCCTCAGATTCCCTGCCTCAGATTCCCTTCATCTGATTCCCTTCATCTGATTCCCTTCTCTTATTCCCCGCCTCTGATACCCCGCCTCTGATTCCCCGCCTCTGATTCCCCGCCTCTGATTCCCCGCCTCTGATTCTCCGCCTCTGATTCCCCGCCTCTGATTCCCCGCCTCTGATTCCCTTCATCTGATTCCCTTCATCCGATTCCCCTCCTCAGATTCCCTGCCTCAGATTCCCTGCCTCAGATTCCCTGCCTCTGATTCCCCGCATCTGATACTCCGCCTCTAATTCCCTGCCTCAGATTCCCTGCTTCAGATTCCCCGCCTCAGATTCCCCACCTCAGATTCCCCGCCTCAGATTCCCTGCCTCAGATTCCCTGCCTCAGATTCCCTTCATCTGATTCCCTTCATCTGATTCCCTGCCTCTTATTCCCTGCCTCTTATTCCCCGCCTCTGATTCCCCGCCTCTGATTCCCAGCCTGTGATTCCCCACCTCTGATTCCCCGCCTCTGATTCCCAGCCTCAGATTCCCTGCCTCAGAATGCCTGCCTCAGATTCCCTGCCTCAGATTCCCTGCCTCTGATTCCCCACCTCTGATTCCCCGCCTCAGATTCCCCACCTCAGATTCCCCGCCTCAGATTCCCCGCCTCAGATTCCCTGCCTCAGATTCCCTTCATCTGATTCCCTTCATCTGATTCCCTGCCTCTTCTTCCCCGCCTCTGATTCCCCGCCTCTGATTCCCCGCCTCTGATTCCCCGCCTCTGATTCCCCGCCTCTGATTCCCCGCCTCAGATTCCCCAGCTCTGATTCCCCGCCTCTGAATCCCCACCTCAGATTCCCTGCCTCAGATTCCCTGCCTCAGATTCTCTTCATCTGATTCCCTTCATCTGATTCCCTGCCTTTAATTCCCCTCCTCTGATTCCCCGCCTCTGATTCCCCACCTCTGATTCCCTGCCTCTGATTCCCAGCCTCTGATTCCCCGCCTCTGAATCCCCACCTCAGATTCCCTGCCTCAGATTTCCTGCCTCAGATTCACCGCCTCAGATTCCCTGCCTCAGAATCCCTGCCTCAGATTCCCTGCCTCTGATTCCCCGCCTCTGATTCCATGCCTCAGATTCCCCGCCTCAGATTCCCCGCCTCAGATTCCCCGCCTCAGATTCCCTGCCTCAGATTCCCTGCCTCAGATTCCCTTCATCTGATTCCCTTCATCTGATTCCCTGCCTCTTCTTCCCCGCCTCTGATTCCCTGCCTCTGATTCCCCGCCTCTGATTCCCCGCCTCAGATTCCCCGCCTCTGATTCCCTGCGTCAGATTCCCTGCCTCAGATTCCCTTCATATGATTCCCTTCATCTGATTCCGTGCCTCTTATTCCCCGCCTCTGATTCCCCGCCTCTGATTCCCCGCCTCTGATTCCCCGCCTCTGATTCCCCGCCTCAGATTCCCCACCTCAGATTCCCTGCCTCAGATTCCCCGCCTCTGATTCCCCGCCTCTGATTCCCCGCCTCTGATTCCCCGCCTCTGATTCCCTGCCTCAGATTCCCCGCCTCTGATTCCCCGCCTCTGATTCCCCGCCTCTGATTCCCCGCCTCTGATTCCCCGCCTCTGATTCCCTGCCTCAGATTCACCGCCTCAGATTCCCTGCCTCAGAATCCCTGCCTCAGATTCCCTGCCTCTGATTCACCGCCTCTGATTCCACGCCTCAGATTCCCCGCCTCAGATTCCCCGCCTCAGATTCCCTGCCTCAGATTCCCTGCCTCAGATTCCCTTCATCTGATTCCCTGCCTCTTCTTCCCCGCCTCTGATTCCCCGCCTCAGATTCCCCGGCTCTGATTCCCTGCCTCACATTCCCTGTCTCAGATACCCCGCCTCTGATTCCCCGCCTCTGATTCCCCGCCTCTGATTCCCCGCCTCTGATTCCCCGCCTCTGATTCCCCGCCTCTGATTCCCCGCCTCTGATTCCCCGCCTCTGATTCCCCGCCTCTGATTCCCCGCCTCTGATTCCCCGCCTCTGATTCCCCGCCTCAGATTCCCCGCCTCAGATTCCCCGCCTCAGATTCCCTTCATCTGATTCCCTTCATCTGATTCCCTGCCTCTAATTCCCCTCCTCTGATTCCCCGCCTCTGATTCCCCGCCTCTGATTCCCTGCCTCTGATTCCCTGCCTCTGATTCCCCGCATCTGATTCCCCGCCTCAGATTCCCCGCCTCAGATTCCCCGCCTCAGATTCCCCGCCTCAGATTCCCTGCCTCAGATTCCCTGCCTCAGATTCCCTGCCTCAAATTCCCTGCCTCAGATTCCCTGCCTCAGATTCCCTTCATCTGATTCCTTTCATCTGATTCCCTCCCTCTGATTCCCCGCCTCTGATTCCCCGCCTCTGATTCCCCGCCTCTGATTCCCCGCCTCTGATTCCCCACCTCTGATTCCCCGCCTCTGATTCCCCGCCTCAGATTCCCTGCCTCAGATTCCCTGCCTCAGATTCCCTGCCTCTGATTCCCCGCATCTGATACCCCACCTCTGATTCCCCGCCTCTGATTCCCCGCCTCTGATTCCCCGCCTCTGATTCCCCGCCTCAGATTCCCCGGCTCTGATTCCCTGCCTCAGATTCCCTGCCTCAGATTCCCTTCATCTAATTCCCTTCATCTGATTCCCTGCCTCTTATTCCCCGCCTCTGATTCCCCGCCTCTGATTCCCCGCCTCTGATTCCCTGCCTCAGATTCCCTGCCTCAGATTCCCTTCATCTGATTCCTTTCATCTGATTCCCTGCCTCTGATTCCCCGCCTCTGATTCCCTGCCTCTGATTCCCTGCCTCTGATTCCCCACCTCTGATTCACCGCCTCTGATTCCCCGCCTCTGATTCCCCACCTCTGATTCCCCGCCTCTGATTCCCCGCCTCTGATTCCCCTCCTCAGATTCCCCGGCTCTGATTCCCTGCCTCAGATTCCCTGCCTCAGATTCCCTGCCTCTGATTCCCCGCATCTAATACCCCACCTCTGATTCCCCGCCTCTGATTCCCTGCCTCTGATTCCCCACCTCTGATTCACCGCCTCTGATTCCCCGCCTCAGATTCCCCGGCTCTGATTCCCTGCCTTAGATACCCTGCCTCAGATTCCCTGCCTCAGATTCCCTTCATCTAATTCCCTTCATCTGATTCCCTGCCTCTTATTCCCCGCCTCTGATTCCCCACCTCTGATTCCCCGCCTCTGATTCCCCGCCTCTGATTCCCCGCCTCTGATTCCCCGCCTCTGATTCCCTTCATCTGATTCCCTTCTTCTGATTCCCTGCCTCTGATTCCCCGCCTCTGATTCCCCGCCTCTGATTCCCCGCCTCTGATTCCCCGCCTCTGATTCCCCGCCTCTGATTCCCCGCCTCAGATTCCCTTCCTCTGATTCCCCGCATCTGATTCTCCGCCTCTGATTCCCCGCATCAGATTCCACACTTCAGATTCCCCGCCTTAGATTCCCTGCCTCAGATTCCCTTCCTCAGAATCCCCGCCTCAGATTCACTGCCTCAGATTCCCTGCGTCAGATTCCCTGCCTCAGATTCCCTTCATCTGATTCCCTTCATCTGTTTCCCTGCATCTGATTCCCAGCCTCTGATTCCCCGCCTCTGATTTCCCGCCTCTGATTCCCAACCTCTGATTCCCCGCCTCAGTTTCCCTGCCTCAGATTCCCTGCCTCAGATTCCCTGCCTCTGATTCCCCGCCTCTGATTCCCCGCCTGTGCTTCCCCGCCTCTGATTCCCCGCATCTGATTCCCCGCCTCTGATTCCCCACCTCAGATTCCCCGCCTCAAATTCCCCGCCTCAGATTCCCTCCCTCAGATTCCCTGCCTCAGATTCCCCGCCTCTGATGCCCCGCCTCAGATTCCCCGCCTCAGATTCCCCGCCTCAAATTCCCCGCTTCAGATTCCCTGCCTCTGATTCCCCACCTCTGATTCCCCGCCTCAGATTCCCCGCCTCAGAATCCCCGCCTCAGATTCCCAGCCTCAGATTCCCTGCCTCAGATTCCCTTCATCTGATTCCCTTCATCTGATTCCCTGCCTCTTATTCCCAGCCTCTGATTCCCTGCCTCTGATTCCCCGCCTCTGATTCCCCGCCTCTGATTCCCCGCCTCTGATTCCCTGCCTCAGATTCCCCGGCTCTGATTACCTGCCTCAGATTCCCTTCATCTGATTCCCTTCATCTGATTCCCGCCTCTTATTCCCCGCCTCAGATTCCCCGCCTCAGATTCCCCGCCTCAGATACCCCGCCTCAGATTCCCCGCCTCAGATTCCCCGCCTCAGGTTCCATGCCTCAGATTCCCTGCCTCAGATTCCCTGCCTCAGATTCCCTTCATCTGATTCCCTTCATCTGATTCCCTGCCTCTGATTCCCCGCCTCTGATTCCCGGCCTCTGATTCCCTGCCTCTGATTCCCCACCTCTGATTCCCCGGCTCTGATTCCCCGCCTCTGATTCCCCGCCTCTGATTCCCCGCCTCTGATTCCCCGCCTCAGATTCCCCGGCTCTGATTCCCTGCCTCAGATTCCCTGCCTCAGATTCCCAGCCTCTGATTCCCCGCCTCTGGTTCCCGCCTCTGATTCCCCGCCTCTGATTCCCCGCCTCTGATTTCCCGCCTCTGATTCCCCGCCTCTGATTCCCCGCCTCTGATTCCCTTCCTCAGTTTCCCTGCCTTAGATTCCATGCCTCTGATTCCCCGCATCAGATTCCCTGCCTCAGATTCCCCGCCTCAGATTCCCTGCCTCAGATTCCCTGCCTCAGATTCCCTGCCTCAGATTCTCTGCCTCAGATTCCCTTCATCTGATTCCGTTCATCTGATTCCCTTCATCTGATTCCCTTCATCTGATTCCCTTCATCTGATTCGCTGCCTCTTATTCCCCGCCTCTGATTCCCCGCCTCTGATTCCCCGCCTCTGATTCCCCGCCTCTGATTCCCCGCCTCAGATTCCCTGCCTCAGATTCCCTGCCTCAGATTCCCTGCCTCTGATTCCCTGCCTCTGATACCCCGCATCTAATTCCCCGCCTCTGATTCCCCGCCTCTGATTCCCCACCTCTGATTCCCCACCTCAGATTCCCTGCTTCAGAATCCCTGCCTCAGATTCCCCGCCTCAGATTCCCTGCCTCAGAATCCCTGCCTCAGATTCCCTGCCTCTGATTCCCCGCCTCTGATTCCCCGCCTCAGATTCTCCGCCTCAGATTCCCCGCCTCAGATTCCCCGCCTCTGATTCCCCGCCTCTGATTCCCCGCCTCAGATTCCCCGCCTCAGATTCACCGCATCAGATTCCCTGCCTCAGATTCCCTGCCTCAGATTCCCTTCATATGATTCCCTTCATCTGATTCCCTGCCTCTTATTCCCTGCCTCTTATTCCCCGCCTCTGATTCCCCGCCTCTAATTCCCCGCCTCTGATTCCCCGCCTCTGATTCCCCACCTCTGATTCCCCACCTCAGATTCCCTGCTTCAGAATCCCTGCCTCAGATTCCCCGCCTCAGATTCCCTGCCTCAGATTCCCTGCCTCTGATTCCCCGCCTCTGATTCCCCGCCTCTGATTCCCCGCCTCTGATTCCCCGCCTCTGATTCCCTGCCTCAGATTCCCCGGCTCTGATTACCTGCCTCAGATTCCCTTCATCTGATTCCCTTCATCTGATTCCCGCCTCTTATTCCCCGCCTCAGATTCCCCGCCTCAGATACCCCGCCTCAGATTCCCCGCCTCAGATTCCACGCCTCAGGTTCCATGCCTCAGATTCCCTGCCTCAGATTCCCTGCCTCAGATTCCCTTCATCTGATTCCCTTCATCTGATTCCCTGCCTCTGATTCCCCGCCTCTGATTCCCGGCCTCTGATTCCCTGCCTCTGATTCCCCACCTCTGATTCCCCGGCTCTGATTCCCCGGCTCTGATTCCCCGCCTCTGATTCCCAGCCTCTGATTCCCCGCCTCAGATTCCCTGGCTCTGATTCCCTGCCTCAGATTCCCTGCCTCAGATTCCCCGCCTCTGATTCCCCGCCTCTGGTTCCCCGCCTCTGATTCCCCACCTCTGATTCCCCGCCTCTGATTCCCCGCCTCTGATTCCCCGCCTCTGATTCCCCGCCTCTGATTCCCCGCCTCAGATTCCCCGGCTCTGATTCCCCGCCTCAGATTCCCTTCCTCAGATTCCCCGCCTCTGATTCCCCGCCTCTGATTTCCCGCCTCTGATTCCCCGCCTCTGATTCCCCTCCTCTGATTCCCAGCCTTTGATTCCCCGCCTCTGATTTCCCGCCTCTGATATCCCGCCTCTGATTCCCCGCCTCCCGTTCCACGCAACTTTCCCGGCCTCCGTTTCTCCACATCTCTTTCCCCGCCTCTGATTCCACGCCTCTGATTCCCCGCCTCTGATTCCACGCCTCTGATTCCCCACCTCTGATTCCCCACCTCTGATTCCCTGCAACTGATTCCCCGCCTCTGATTCCCCGCCTCTGATTCCCCACCTCTGTCTCTATGCCTCTTTTTCGCCTCCGCTCTTTCCCCTCCACTCTTTACGCGCCTCTCTTTCCGTCCCTCAATTTCAACAACTCTGTTTGATCTGTTCTGTGTACCTCATTTTCAACACACAAGTCCCAACCACTATGTTTCACCCATCTCTTTCCCCGCCTCTATTTATCTGCCTATGTTTAGCCGCCTCTGATTCCCCACCTCTGATTCCCCGCCTCTGATTCCCCGCCTCTGATTCCCCGCCTCTGATTCCCCGCCTCTGATTCCCCGCCTCAGATTCCCTGCCTCAGATTCCCTGCCTTAGATTCCCCGCCTCAGATTCCCCGCCTCAGATTCCCCTCCTCAGATTCCCTGCCTCAGATTCCCTGCCTCAGATTCTCTTCATCTGATTCCCTTCATCTGATTCCCTGCCTCTTATTCCCCGCCTCTGATTCCCCGCCTCTGATTCCCCGCTTCTGATTCCCCGCCTCCGATTCCCCGCCTCTGATTCCCCGCCTCTGATTCCCCACCTCAGGTTCCCCGCCTCAGGTTCCCCGCCTCTGATTCCCCGCCTCTGATTCCCCGCCTCTGATTCCCCGCCTCTGATTCCCCGCCTCTGATTCCCCGCCTCTGATTCCCCGCCTCTGATTCCCCGCCTCTGATTCCCCGCCTCTGATTCCCCGCCTCAGATTCCCCGGCTCTGATTCCCTGCCTCAGATTCCCTGCCTCAGATTCCCTGCCTCAGATTCTCTTCATCTGATTCCCTTCATCTGATTCCCTTCTCTTATTCCCCGCCTCTGATACCCCGCCTCTGATTCCCCGCCTCTGATTCCCCGCCTCTGATTCCCCGCCTCTGATTTCCCGCCTCTGATTCCCCGCCTCTGATTCCCCGCCTCTGATTCCCTTCAGCTGATTCCCTTCATCCGATTCCCCTCCTCAGATTCCCTGCCTCAGA
Source organism: Narcine bancroftii (assembly GCF_036971445.1). Taxonomy (NCBI): domain Eukaryota; kingdom Metazoa; phylum Chordata; class Chondrichthyes; order Torpediniformes; family Narcinidae; genus Narcine; species Narcine bancroftii. Next base: position 216,269,952 of record NC_091475.1, read on the forward strand.
TTCCCTGCCTCAGATTCCCTGCCTCAGATTCCCTGCCTCTGATTCCCCGCATCTGATACTCCGCCTCTAATTCCCTGCCTCAGATTCCCTGCCTCAGATTCCCCGCCTCAGATTCCCCACCTCAGATTCCCTGCCTCAGATTCCCTGCCTCAGATTCCCTTCATCTGATTCCCTTCATCTGATTCCCTGCCTCTTATTCCCTGCCTCTTATTCCCCGCCTCTGATTCCCCGCCTCTGATTCCCCGCCTCTGATTCCCAGCCTGTGATTCCCCGCCTCTGATTCCCCGCCTCTGATTCCCAGCCTCAGATTCCCTGCCTCAGATTCCCCACCTCAGATTCCCCACCTCAGATTCCCTGCCTCAGAATGCCTGCCTCAGATTCCCTACCTCAGATTCCCTGCCTCTGATTCCCCACCTCTGATTCCCCGCCTCAGATTCCCCACCTCAGATTCCCCGCCTCAGATTCCCCGCCTCAGATTCCCTGCCTCAGATTCCCTTCATCTGATTCCCTTCATCTGATTCCCTGCCTCTTCTTCCCCGCCTCTGATTCCCCGCCTCTGATTCCCCGCCTCTGATTCCCCGCCTCTGATTCCCTTCATCTGATTCCCTTCATCCGATTCCCCTCCTCAGATTCCCTGCCTCAGATTCCCTGCCTCAGATTCCCTGCCTCTGATTCCCCGCATCTGATACTCCGCCTCTAATTCCCTGCCTCAGATTCCCTGCCTCAGATTCCCCGCCTCAGATTCCCCACCTCAGATTCCCTGCCTCAGATTCCCTGCCTCAGATTCCCTTCATCTGATTCCCTTCATCTGATTCCCTGCCTCTTATTCCCTGCCTCTTATTCCCCGCCTCTGATTCCCCGCCTCTGATTCCCCGCCTCTGATTCCCCGCCTGTGATTCCCCGCCTGTGATTCCCCGCCTCTGATTCCCTGCCTCAGATTCCCTGCCTCAGATTCCCCACCTCAGATTCCCCACCTCAGATTCCCTGCCTCAGAATGCCTGCCTCAGATTCCCTGCCTCAGATTCCCTGCCTCTGATTCCCCACCTCTGATTCCCCGCCTCAGATTCCCCACCTCAGATTCCCCGCCTCAGATTCCCCGCCTCAGATTCCCCGCCTCAGATTCCCTTCATCTGATTCCCTTCATCTGATTCCCTGCCTCTTCTTCCCCGCCTCTGATTCCCCGCCTCTGATTCCCCGCCTCTGATTCCCCGCCTCTGATTCCCCGCCTCTGATTCCCCGCCTCAGATTCCCCAGCTCTGATTCCCCGCCTCTGAATCCCCACCTCAGATTCCCTGCCTCAGATTCCCTGCCTCAGATTCTCTTCATCTGATTCCCTTCATCTGATTCCCTGCCTTTAATTCCCCTCCTCTGATTCCCCGCCTCTGATTCCCCACCTCTGATTCCCTGCCTCTGATTCCCAGCCTCTGATTCCCCGCCTCTGAATCCCCACCTCAGATTCCCTGCCTCAGATTTCCTGCCTCAGATTCACCGCCTCAGATTCCCTGCCTCAGAATCCCTGCCTCAGATTCCCTGCCTCTGATTCCCCGCCTCTGATTCCACGCCTCAGATTCCCCGCCTCAGATTCCCCGCCTCAGATTCCCTGCCTCAGATTCCCTGCCTCAGATTCCCTTCATCTGATTCCCTTCATCTGATTCCCTGCCTCTTCTTCCCCGCCTCTGATTCCCTGCCTCTGATTCCCCGCCTCTGATTCCCCGCCTCAGATTCCCCGCCTCTGATTCCCCGCCTCTGATTCCCCGCCTCAGATTCCCCGGCTCTGATTCCCTGCGTCAGATTCCCTGCCTCAGATTCCCTTCATATGATTCCCTTCATCTGATTCCGTGCCTCTTATTCCCCGCCTCTGATTCCCCGCCTCTGATTCCCCGCCTCTGATTCCCCGCCTCTGATTCCCCGCCTCAGATTCCCTGCCTCAGATTCCCTGCCTCAGATTCCCCGACTCTGATTCCCCGCCTCTGATTCCCCGCCTCTGATTCCCCGCCTCTGATTCCCCGCCTCTGATTCCCCGCCTCTGATTCCCCGCCTCTGATTCCCAGCCTCTGATTCCCTGCCTCAGATTCACCGCCTCTGATTCCACGCCTCAGATTCCCCGCCTCAGATTCCCCGCCTCAGATTCCCTGCCTCAGATTCCCTGCCTCAGATTCCCTTCATCTGATTCCCTGCCTCTTCTTCCCCGCCTCTGATTCCCCGCCTCTGATTCCCCGCCTCTGATTCCCCGCCTCTGATTCCCAGCCTCTGATTCCCTGCCTCTGATTCACCGCCTCTGATTCCACGCCTCAGATTCCCCGCCTCAGATTCCCCGCCTCAGATTCCCTGCCTCAGATTCCCTGCCTCAGATTCCCTTCATCTGATTCCCTGCCTCTTCTTCCCCGCCTCTGATTCCCCGCCTCAGATTCCCCGGCTCTGATTCCCTGCCTCAGATTCCCTGCCTCAGATTCCCTTCATATGATTCCCTTCATCTGATTCCGTGCCTCTTATTGCCCGCCTCTGATTCCCCGCCTCTGATTCCCCGCCTCTGATTCCCCGCCTCTGATTCCCCGCCTCTGATTCCCCGCCTCTGATTCCCCGCCTCTGATTCCCCGCCTCTGATTCCCCGCCTCTGATTCCCCGCCTCTGATTCCCCGCCTCAGATTCCCCGCCTCAGATTCCCCACCTCAGATTCCCCGCCTCAGATTCCCTTCATCTGATTCCCTTCATCTGATTCCCTGCCTCTAATTCCCCTCCTCTGATTCCCCTCCTCTGATTCCCCGCCTCTGATTCCCCGCCTCTGATTCCCTGCCTCTGATTCCCTGCCTCTGATTCCCCGCATCTGATTCCCTGCCTCAGATTCCCCGCCTCAGATTCCCCGCCTCAGATTCCCCGCCTCAGATTCCCTGCCTCAGATTCCCTGCCTCAGATTCCCTGCCTCAAATTCCCTGCCTCAGATTCCCTGCCTCAGATTCCCTTCATCTGATTCCTTTCATCTGATTCCCTCCCTCTGATTCCCCGCCTCTGATTCCCTGCCTCTGATTCCCTGCCTCTGATTCCCCGCCTCTGATTCCCCGCCTCTGATTCCCCGCCTCAGATTCCCCGCCTCAGATTCCCCGCCTCTGATTCCCCGCCTCTGTTTCCCCGCCTCTGATTCCCAGCCTCTGATTCCCCGCCTCAGATTCCCCGGCTCTGATTCCCCGCCTCAGATTCCCCGCCTCAGATTCCCCGCCTCTGATTCCCCGCCTCTGATTCCCCGCCTCTGATTACCCGCCTCTGATTCCCCGCCTCTGATTCCCCGCCTCTGATTCCCCGCCTCTGATTCCCCGCCTCTGATTCCCCGCCTCTGATTCCCAGCCTCTGATTCCCCGCATCTGATTCCCCGCCTCTGATATCCCGCCTCTGATTCCCCGCCTCCCTTTCCGCGCAACTTTCCCGGCCTCCGTTTCTCCACATCTCTTTCCCCGCCTCTGATTCCACGCCTATGATTCCCCGCCTCTGATTCCACGCCTCTGATTCCCCACCTCTGATTCCACGCCTCTGATTCCCCACCTCTGATTCCCCACCTCTGTCTCTATGCCTCTTTTTCGCCTCCGCTCTTTCCCCTCCACTCTTTACGCGCCTCTTTTTCCGTCCCTCAATTTCAACAACTCTGTTTGATCTGTTCCGTGTACATCATTTTCAACACACAAGTCCCAACCACTATGTTTCACCCATCTCTTTCCCCGCCTCTATTTATCCACCTATGTTTATCCGCCTCTGATTCCCCACCTCTGATTCCCCCCCTCTGATTCCCCGCCTCTGATTCCCCGCCTCTGATTCCCCACCTCTGATTCCCCGCCTCAGATTCCCTGCCTCAGATTCCCTGCCTCAGATTCCCTGCCTCTGATTCCCCTCCTCAGATTCCCTGCCTCAGATTCCCTGCCTCAGATTCCCTCCCTCTGATTCCCCGCCTCTGAATCCCCGCCTCGGATTCCCCGCCTCGGATTCCCCGCCTCAGATTCCCCGCCTCAGATTCCCTGCCTCAGTTTCAGTGCCTCAGATTCCCTCCCTCTGATTCCCCGCCTCTGAATCCCCGCCTCGGATTCCCCGCCTCAGATTCCCTGCCTCAGATTCCCTGCCTCAGATTCCCTGCCTCAGATTCCCTCCCTCTGATTCCCCGCCTCTGATTCCCCGCCTCTGATTCCCCGCCTCTGATTCCCCGCCTCAGATTCCCTGCCTCAGATTCCCTGCCTCAGATTCCCCGCCTCTGATTACCCGCCTCTGATTACCCGCCTCTGATTCCCCGCCTCAGATTCCCCGGCTCTGATTCCCTGCCTCAGATTCCCTGCCTCAGATTCCCTTCATCTAATTCCCTTCATCTGATTCCCTGCCTCTGATTCCCCGCCTCTGATTCCCTGCCTCTGATTCCCTGCCTCTGATTCCCCACCTCTGATTCACCGCCTCTGATTCCCCGCCTCTGATTCCCCGCCTCTGATTCCCTGCCTTAGATACCCTGCCTCAGATTCCCTGCCTCAGATTCCCTGCCTCTGATTCCCTGCCTCTGATTCCCTGCCTCAGATTCCCTGCCTCAGATTCCCTGCCTCTGATTCCCCGCCTCTGATTCCCTGCCTCTGATTCCCCGCCTCTGATTCCCCGGCTCTGATTCCCTGCCTTAGATACCCTGCCTCAGATTCCCTGCCTCAGATTCCCTTCATCTAATTCCCTTCATCTGATTCCCTGCCTCTTATTCCCCGCCTCTGATTCCCCACCTCTAATTCCCCGCCTCTGATTCCCCGCCTCTGATTCCCCGCCTCTGATTCCCTTCATCTGATTCCCTTCTTCTGATTCCCTGCCTCTGATTCCCCGCCTCTGATTCCCCGCCTCTGATTCCCCGCCTCTGATTCCCCGCCTCTGATTCCCCGCCTCTGATTCCCCGCCTCTGATTCCATTCATCTGATTCCCTTCATCTGATTCCCTGCCTCTTATTCCCCGCCTCTGATTCCCCGCCTGTGATTCCCAGCCTCTGATACCCCGCCTCTGATTCCCCGCCTCAGATTCCCTGCCTCAGATTCCCTTCCTCAGAATCCCCGCCTCAGATTCACTGCCTCAGATTCCCTGCCTCAGATTCCCTGCCTCAGATTCCCTTCATCTGATTCCCTTCATCTGTTTCCCTGCATCTGATTCCCAGCCTCTGATTCCCCGCCTCTGATTTCCCGCCTCTGATTCCCAACCTCTGATTCCCCGCCTCAGTTTCCCTGCCTCAGATTCCCTGCCTCAGATTCCCTGCCTCTGATTCCCCGCCTCTGATTCCCCGCCTGTGCTTCCCCGCCTCTGATTCCCCGCATCTGATTCCCCGCCTCTGATTCCCCACCTCAGATTCCCCGCCTCAAATTCCCCGCCTCAGATTCCCTCCCTCAGATTCCCTGCCTCAGATTCCCCGCCTCTGATGCCCCGCCTCAGATTCCCCGCCTCAGATTCCCCGCCTCAAATTCCCCGCCTCAGATTCCCCGCCTCTGATTCCCCGCCTCTGATTCCCCGCCTCTGATTCCCTGCCTCTGATTCCCTGCCTCTGATTCTCCACCTCTGATTCTCCGCCTCTGATTCCCTGCCTCTGATTCCCCGCCTCAGATTCGCCGGCTCAGATTCCCTGCCTCTGATTCCCCGCCTCTGATTCCCCGCCTCTGATTCCCCACCTCTGATTCCCTGCCTCAGATTCGCCGGCTCTGATTCTCTGCCTCAGATTCCCTGCCTCAGATTCCCTGCCTCAGATTCCCCGCCTCAGATTCCCCGCCTCAGATTCCCCGCCTCAGATTCCCCGCCTCAGATACCCCGCCTCAGATTCCCTGCCTCAGATTCCCCGCCTCAGATTCCCCGCCTCAGATACCCCGCCTCAGATTCCCCGCCTCAGATACCCCGCCTCAGATTCCCGCCTCAGATACCCTGCCTCAGATTCCCTGCCTCAGATTCCCTTCATCTGATTCCCTTCATCTGATTCCCTGCCTCTGATTCCCCGCCTCTGATTCCCCGCCTCTGATTCACTGCCTTTGATTCCCCACCTCTGATTCCCCTCCTCTGATTCCCCGCCTCTGATTCCCCGCCTCTGATTCCCCGCCTCTGATTCCCCGCCTCAGATTCCCCGGTTCTGATTCCCTCCCTCAGATTCCCCGCCTCAGATCCCAGCCTCAAATTCCCTGCCTCAGATTCCCTGCCTCAGATTCCCTTCATCTGATTCCCTTCATCTGATTCCCTGCCTCTAATTCCCCTCCTCTGATACCCCGCCTCTGATTCCCCGCCTCTGATTCCCTGCCTCTGATTCCCTGCCTCTGATTCCCCGCATCTGATTCCCCGCCTCAGATTCCCCGTCTCAGATTCCACGCCTCAGATTCCCCGCCTCAGATTCCCCGCCTCAGATACCCCGCCTCAGATTCCCCGCCTCAGATTCCCCGCCTCAGATTCCCCGCCTCTGATTCCCCGCCTCTGATTCCCTGCCTCTGATTCCCTGACTCTGATTACCCACCTCTGATTCCCCGCCTCTGATTCCCCGCCTCTGATTCCCCGCCTCTGATTCCCCGCCTCAGATTCCCCGGCTCTGATTCCCTGCCTCAGATTCCCTTCCTCAGATTCCCCGCCTCTGATTCCCCGCCTTTGATTCCCCGCCTCTGATTCCCCGCCTCTGATTCCCCGCCTCTGATTCCCAGCCTTTGATTCCCCGCCTCTGTTTCCCCGCATCAAATATCCCACCTCTGATTCCCCGCCTCCCTTTCCGCGCAACTTTCCCGGCCTCCGTTTCTCCACATCTCTTTCCCCGCCTCTGATTCCACGCCTCTGATTCCCCGCCTCTGATTCCCCGCCTCTGATTCCCCGCCTCTGATTCCCCGCAACTGATTCCCCGCCTCTGATTCCCCACGTCTGTCTCTATGCCTCTTTTTCACCTCCTCTCTTTCCCCTCCACTCTTTACGCGCCTCTCTTTCCGTCCCTCAATTTCAACAACTCTGTTTGATCTGTTCTGTGTACCTCATTTTCAACACACAAGCCCCAACCACTATGTTTCACCCATCTCTTTCCCCGCCTCTATTTATCCGCCTATGTTTAGCCGCCTCTGATTCCCCACCTCTGAATCCCCGCCTCTGATTCCCCGCCTCTGATTCCCCGCCTCTGATTCCCCGCCTCTGATTCCCCGCCTCTGATTCCCCACCTCTGATTCCCCGCCTCAGATTCCCTGCCTCAGATTCCCCACCTCTAATTCCCTGCCTCAGATTCGCCGGCTCAGATTCCCTGCCTCTGATTCCCCGCCTCTGATTCCCCGCCTCTGATTACCCGCCTCTGAATCCCCACCTCTAATTCTCTGCCTCAGATTCGCCGCCTCAGATTCGCCGCCTCAGATACCCCGCCTCAGATTCCCGCCTCAGATACCCTGCCTCAGATACCCTGCCTCAGATTCCCTGCCTCAGATTCCCTGCCTCAGATTCCCTTCATCTGATTCCCTTCATCTGATTCCCTGCCTCTGATTCCCCGCCTCTGATTCCCCGCCTCTGATTCCCTGCCTCTGATTCCCCGCCTCTGATTCCCCGCCTCTGATTCACCGCCTCTGATTCCCGCCTCTGATTCCCCGCCTCTGATTCCCCGCCTCTGATTCCCTGCCTCTGATTCCCCGCCTCTGATTCCCCGCCTCTGATTCACCGCCTCTGATTCCCGCCTCTGATTCCCCGCCTCTGATTCCCCGCCTCTGATTCCCTCCCTCAGATTCCCTGCCTCAGATTCCCCGCCTCTGATTACCCGCCTCTCATTCCCTGCCTCTGATTCCCCGCCTCTGATTCCCTACCTCTGATTCCCCGCCTCTGATTCCCAGCCTCTGATTCCCTGCCTCAGATTCGCCGGCTCTAATTCTCTGCCTCAGATTCCCTGCCTCAGATTCCATGCCTCTGATTCGCCGAATCTGATTCCCCGCCTCAGATTCCCTGCCTCAGATTCCCCGCCTCAGATTCCCCGCCTCAGATACCCCGCCTCAGATTCCCGCCTCAGATACCCTGCATCAGATTCCCTGCCTCAGATTCCCTTCATCTGATTCCCTTCATCTGATTCCCTGCCTCTGATTCCCCGCCTCTGATTCCCCGCCTCTGATTCCCCACCTCTGATTCCCCTCCTCTGATTCCCCGCCTCTGATTCCCTGCCTCTGATTCTCCGCCTCTGATTCCCCACCTCTGATTCCCCACCTCTGATTCCCAGCCTCTGATTCCCCGCCTCTGATATCCCGCCTCTGATTCCCCGCCTCCCTTTCCGCGCCACCTTTCCGGCCTCCGTTTCCCCACATCTCTTTCCCCGCCTCTGATTCCACGCCTCTGATTCCCCGCCTCTGATTCCATGCCTCTGATTCCCCACCTCTGATTCCCCGCCTCTGATTCCCTGCAACTGATTGCCCGCCTCTGATTCCCCGCCTCTGATTCCCCACCTCTGTCTCTATGCCTCTCTTTCGCCTCCGCTCTTTCCCCTCCACTCTTTACGCGCCTCTCTTTCCCTCCCTCAATTTCAACAACTCTGTTTGATCTGTTCTGTGTACCTCATTTTCAACACACATGTTCCAACCACTATGTTTTACCCATCTCTTTCCCCAACTCTATTTATCCGCCTATGTTTACCCGCCTCTGATTCCCCACCTCTGATTCCCCGCCTCTGATTCCCCGCCTCTGATTCCCCGCCTCTGATTCCCCGCCTCTGATTCCCCACCTCAGATTCCCTGCCTCAGATTCCCTGCCTTAGATTCCCTGCCTCTGATTCCCCACCTCAGATTCCCTGCCTCAGATTCCCTGCCTCAGATTCCCCGACTCTGATTCCCCGCCTCTGATTCCCCGCCTCAGATTCACCGCCACAGGTTCCCTGCCTCAGATTCCCAGCCTCAGATTCCATTCATCTGATTCTCTTCATCTGATTCCCTTCATCTGATTCCCTGCCTCTGATTCCCCGCCTCTGATTCCCCGCCTCTGATTCCCCGCCACTGATTCCCCGCCACTGATTCCCCGCCTCAGGTTCCGTTCCTCAGATTCCCTGCCTCAGATTCCCTGCCACTGATTCCCCGCATCTGATACCCCGCCTCTGATACCCCACCTCTGATTCCCCGCCTCTGATTCCCCGCCTCTGATTCCCCGCCTCAGATTCACCGGCTCTGATTCCCTGCCTCAGATTCCCTGCTTCAGATTCCCTGCCTTAGAATCCCTTCATCTGATTCCCTTCATCTGATTCCCTGCATCTTATTCCCCGCCTCTGATTCCGCGCCTCTGATTCCCCGCCTCTGATTTCCCGCCTCTGATTCCCCGCCTCTGATTCCCTTCATCTAATTCCCTTCATCTGATTCCCTGCCTCTTATTCCACGCCTCTGATTCCCTGCCTCTGATTCCCCGCCTCTGATTCCCCGCCTCTTATTCCCTGCCTCTGATTCCCCGCCTCAGATTCCCTGCCTCAGATTCCCTGCCTCAGATTCCCTGCCTCAGATTCCCTGCCTCTGATTCCCCGCATCTAATTCTCCGCATCTGAGTCTCCGCCTCTGATTCCCCGCCTCAGATTCCCCGCCTCAGATTCCCCGCCTCAGATTCCCCGCCTCAGATTCCCCGCCTCAGATTCCCCGCCTCAGATTCCCAGCCTCAGATTCCCTGCCTCAGATCCCTTTCATCTGATTCCCTTCATCTGATTCCCTGCATCAGATTCCCCGCCACAGATTCCCTGCCTCAGAATCACTGCCTCAGATTCCCTGCCTCTGACTCCCCGCCTATGATTCCCCGCCTCAGACTCCCCGCCTCAGATTCCCCGCCTCAGATTCCCTGCCTCAGATTCACTGCCTCAGATTCCCTTCATCTGATTCCCTTCATCTGATTCCCTGCCTCTTCTTCCCCGCCTCTGATTCCCCGCCTCTGATTCCCCGCCTCTGATTCCCCGCCTCTGATTCCCCGCCTCAGATTCCCTGCCTCAGATTCCCTTCATCTAATTCCCTTCATCTGATTCCCTGCCTCTTATTCCCCGCCTCTGATTCCCCACCTCTAATTCCCCGCCTCTGATTCCCCGCCTCTGATTCCCCGCCTCTGATTCCCTTCATCTGATTCCCTTCTTCTGATTCCCTGCCTCTGATTCCCCGCCTCTGATTCCCCGCCTCTGATTCCCCGCCTCTGATTCCCCGCCTCTGATTCCCCGCCTCTGATTCCCCGCCTCTGATTCCATTCATCTGATTCCCTTCATCTGATTCCCTGCCTCTTATTCCCCGCCTCTGATTCCCCGCCTGTGATTCCCAGCCTCTGATACCCCGCCTCTGATTCCCCGCCTCAGATTCCCTGCCTCAGATTCCCTTCCTCAGAATCCCCGCCTCAGATTCACTGCCTCAGATTCCCTGCCTCAGATTCCCTGCCTCAGATTCCCTTCATCTGATTCCCTTCATCTGTTTCCCTGCATCTGATTCCCAGCCTCTGATTCCCCGCCTCTGATTTCCCGCCTCTGATTCCCAACCTCTGATTCCCCGCCTCAGTTTCCCTGCCTCAGATTCCCTGCCTCAGATTCCCTGCCTCTGATTCCCCGCCTCTGATTCCCCGCCTGTGCTTCCCCGCCTCTGATTCCCCGCATCTGATTCCCCGCCTCTGATTCCCCACCTCAGATTCCCCGCCTCAAATTCCCCGCCTCAGATTCCCTCCCTCAGATTCCCTGCCTCAGATTCCCCGCCTCTGATGCCCCGCCTCAGATTCCCCGCCTCAGATTCCCCGCCTCAAATTCCCCGCCTCAGATTCCCCGCCTCTGATTCCCCGCCTCTGATTCCCCGCCTCTGATTCCCTGCCTCTGATTCCCTGCCTCTGATTCTCCACCTCTGATTCTCCGCCTCTGATTCCCTGCCTCTGATTCCCCGCCTCAGATTCGCCGGCTCAGATTCCCTGCCTCTGATTCCCCGCCTCTGATTCCCCGCCTCTGATTCCCCACCTCTGATTCCCTGCCTCAGATTCGCCGGCTCTGATTCTCTGCCTCAGATTCCCTGCCTCAGATTCCCTGCCTCAGATTCCCCGCCTCAGATTCCCCGCCTCAGATTCCCCGCCTCAGATTCCCCGCCTCAGATACCCCGCCTCAGATTCCCTGCCTCAGATTCCCCGCCTCAGATTCCCCGCCTCAGATACCCCGCCTCAGATTCCCCGCCTCAGATACCCCGCCTCAGATTCCCGCCTCAGATACCCTGCCTCAGATTCCCTGCCTCAGATTCCCTTCATCTGATTCCCTTCATCTGATTCCCTGCCTCTGATTCCCCGCCTCTGATTCCCCGCCTCTGATTCACTGCCTTTGATTCCCCACCTCTGATTCCCCTCCTCTGATTCCCCGCCTCTGATTCCCCGCCTCTGATTCCCCGCCTCAGATTCCCCGGTTCTGATTCCCTCCCTCAGATTCCCCGCCTCAGATCCCAGCCTCAAATTCCCTGCCTCAGATTCCCTGCCTCAGATTCCCTTCATCTGATTCCCTTCATCTGATTCCCTGCCTCTAATTCCCCTCCTCTGATACCCCGCCTCTGATTCCCCGCCTCTGATTCCCTGCCTCTGATTCCCTGCCTCTGATTCCCCGCATCTGATTCCCCGCCTCAGATTCCCCGTCTCAGATTCCACGCCTCAGATTCCCCGCCTCAGATTCCCCGCCTCAGATACCCCGCCTCAGATTCCCCGCCTCAGATTCCCCGCCTCAGATTCCCCGCCTCTGATTCCCCGCCTCTGATTCCCTGCCTCTGATTCCCTGACTCTGATTACCCACCTCTGATTCCCCGCCTCTGATTCCCCGCCTCTGATTCCCCGCCTCTGATTCCCCGCCTCAGATTCCCCGGCTCTGATTCCCTGCCTCAGATTCCCTTCCTCAGATTCCCCGCCTCTGATTCCCCGCCTTTGATTCCCCGCCTCTGATTCCCCGCCTCTGATTCCCCGCCTCTGATTCCCAGCCTTTGATTCCCCGCCTCTGATTCCCCGCATCAAATATCCCACCTCTGATTCCCCGCCTCCCTTTCCGCGCAACTTTCCCGGCCTCCGTTTCTCCACATCTCTTTCCCCGCCTCTGATTCCACGCCTCTGATTCCCCGCCTCTGATTCCCCGCCTCTGATTCCCCGCCTCTGATTCCCCGCAACTGATTCCCCGCCTCTGATTCCCCACGTCTGTCTCTATGCCTCTTTTTCACCTCCTCTCTTTCCCCTCCACTCTTTACGCGCCTCTCTTTCCGTCCCTCAATTTCAACAACTCTGTTTGATCTGTTCTGTGTACCTCATTTTCAACACACAAGCCCCAACCACTATGTTTCACCCATCTCTTTCCCCGCCTCTATTTATCCGCCTATGTTTAGCCGCCTCTGATTCCCCACCTCTGAATCCCCGCCTCTGATTCCCCGCCTCTGATTCCCCGCCTCTGATTCCCCGCCTCTGATTCCCCGCCTCTGATTCCCCGCCTCTGATTCCCCACCTCTGATTCCCCGCCTCAGATTCCCTGCCTCAGATTCCCTGCCTTAGATTCCCTGCCTCTGATTCCCCGCATCAGATTCCCTGCCTCAGATTCCCTGCCTCAGATTCCCTGCCTCAGATTCCCTTCATCTGATTCCCTTCATCTGATTCCCTGCCTCTGATTCCCCGCCTCTGATTCCCCACCTCTAATTGCCTGCCTCAGATTCGCCGGCTCAGATTCCCTGCCTCTGATTCCCCGCCTCTGATTCCCCGCCTCTGATTACCCGCCTCTGAATCCCCACCTCTAATTCTCTGCCTCAGATTCGCCGCCTCAGATTCGCCGCCTCAGATACCCCGCCTCAGATTCCCGCCTCAGATACCCTGCCTCAGATACCCTGCCTCAGATTCCCTGCCTCAGATTCCCTGCCTCAGATTCCCTTCATCTGATTCCCTTCATCTGATTCCCTGCCTCTGATTCCCCGCCTCTGATTCCCCGCCTCTGATTCCCTGCCTCTGATTCCCCGCCTCTGATTCCCCGCCTCTGATTCACCGCCTCTGATTCCCGCCTCTGATTCCCCGCCTCTGATTCCCCGCCTCTGATTCCCCTCCTCAGATTCCCCGGCTCTGATTCCCTCCCTCAGATTCCCTGCCTCAGATTCCCCGCCTCTGATTACCCGCCTCTCATTCCCTGCCTCTGATTCCCCGCCTCTGATTCCCTACCTCTGATTCCCCGCCTCTGATTCCCAGCCTCTGATTCCCTGCCTCAGATTCGCCGGCTCTAATTCTCTGCCTCAGATTCCCTGCCTCAGATTCCATGCCTCTGATTCGCCGAATCTGATTCCCCGCCTCAGATTCCCTGCCTCAGATTCCCCGCCTCAGATTCCCCGCCTCAGATACCCCGCCTCAGATTCCCGCCTCAGATACCCTGCATCAGATTCCCTGCCTCAGATTCCCTGCCTCAGATTCCCTTCATCTGATTCCCTTCATCTGATTCCCTGCCTCTGATTCCCCGCCTCTGATTCCCCGCCTCTGATTCCCCGCCTCTGATTCCCTGCCTTTGATTCCCCACCTCTGATTCCCCTCCTCTGATTCCCCGCCTCTGATTCCCTGCCTCTGATTCTCCGCCTCTGATTCCCCACCTCTGATTCCCCACCTCTGATTCCCAGCCTCTGATTCCCCGCCTCTGATATCCCGCCTCTGATTCCCCGCCTCCCTTTCCGCGCCACCTTTCCGGCCTCCGTTTCCCCACATCTCTTTCCCCGCCTCTGATTCCACGCCTCTGATTCCCCGCCTCTGATTCCATGCCTCTGATTCCCCACCTCTGATTCCCCGCCTCTGATTCCCTGCAACTGATTGCCCGCCTCTGATTCCCCGCCTCTGATTCCCCACCTCTGTCTCTATGCCTCTCTTTCGCCTCCGCTCTTTCCCCTCCACTCTTTACGCGCCTCTCTTTCCCTCCCTCAATTTCAACAACTCTGTTTGATCTGTTCTGTGTACCTCATTTTCAACACACATGTTCCAACCACTATGTTTTACCCATCTCTTTCCCCAACTCTATTTATCCGCCTATGTTTACCCGCCTCTGATTCCCCACCTCTGATTCCCCGCCTCTGATTCCCCGCCTCTGATTCCCCGCCTCTGATTCCCCGCCTCTGATTCCCCACCTCAGATTCCCTGCCTCAGATTCCCTGCCTTAGATTCCCTGCCTCTGATTCCCCACCTCAGATTCCCTGCCTCAGATTCCCTGCCTCAGATTCCCCGACTCTGATTCCCCGCCTCTGATTCCCCGCCTCAGATTCACCGCCACAGGTTCCCTGCCTCAGATTCCCAGCCTCAGATTCCATTCATCTGATTCTCTTCATCTGATTCCCTTCATCTGATTCCCTGCCTCTGATTCCCCGCCTCTGATTCCCCGCCTCTGATTCCCCGCCACTGATTCCCCGCCACTGATTCCCCGCCTCAGGTTCCGTTCCTCAGATTCCCTGCCTCAGATTCCCTGCCACTGATTCCCCGCATCTGATACCCCGCCTCTGATACCCCACCTCTGATTCCCCGCCTCTGATTCCCCGCCTCTGATTCCCCGCCTCAGATTCACCGGCTCTGATTCCCTGCCTCAGATTCCCTGCTTCAGATTCCCTGCCTTAGAATCCCTTCATCTGATTCCCTTCATCTGATTCCCTGCATCTTATTCCCCGCCTCTGATTCCGCGCCTCTGATTCCCCGCCTCTGATTTCCCGCCTCTGATTCCCCGCCTCTGATTCCCTTCATCTAATTCCCTTCATCTGATTCCCTGCCTCTTATTCCACGCCTCTGATTCCCTGCCTCTGATTCCCCGCCTCTGATTCCCCGCCTCTTATTCCCTGCCTCTGATTCCCCGCCTCAGATTCCCTGCCTCAGATTCCCTGCCTCAGATTCCCTGCCTCAGATTCCCTGCCTCTAATTCCCCTCCTCTGATTCCCCACCTCTGATACTCCGCCTCTGATTCCCTGCCTCTGATTCCCTGCCTCTGATTCCCCGCATCTGATTCCCCGCCTCAGATTCCCTGCCTCAGATTCCCCGCCTCAGATTCCCCGCCTCAGATACCCCGCCTCAGATATCCCACCTCAGATTCCCTGCCTCAGATTCCCTGCCTCAGATTCCCTGCCTCAGATTCTCTGCCTCAGATTCCCTGCCTCAGATTCCCTTCATCTGATTCCCTTCATCTGATTCCCTGCCTCTGATTCCCCGCCTCTGATTCCCTGCCTCTGATTCCCTGACTCTGATTCCCCACCTCTGATTCCCCGCCTCAAATTCCCCGCCTCTGATTCCCCGCCTCTGATTCCCCGCCTCTGATTCCCCGCCTCAGATTCCCCGGCTCTGATTCCCTGCCTCAGATTCCCTTCCTCAGATTCCCCGCCTCTGATTCCCCGCCTCTGATTCCCCGCCTCTGATTCCCCGCCTCTGATTCCCCGCCTCTGATTCCCTGCCTCTGATTCCCCGCCTCTGATTCCCCACCTCTGATTCCCTTCATCTGATTCCCTTCATCTGATTCCCTGCCTCTTATTCCCCGCCTCTGATTCCCCGCCTCAGATTCCCCGGCTCTGATTCCCTGCCTCAGATTCCCTTCCTCAGATTCCCCGCCTCTGATTCCCCGCCTCTGATTCCCCGCCTCTGATTCCCCGCCTCTGATTCCCCTCCTCTGATTCCCAGCCTTTGATTCCCCGCCTCTGATTCCCCGCCTCTGATATCCCGCCTCTGATTCCCCGCCTCCCGTTCCACGCAACTTTCCCGGCCTCCGTTTCTCCACATCTCTTTCCCCGCCTCTGATTCCACGCCTCTGATTCCCCGCCTCTGATTCCCTTCATCTAATTCCCTTCATCTGATTCCCTGCCTCTTATTCCACGCCTCTGATTCCCCGCCTCTGATTCCCCGCCTCTGATTCCCCGCCTCTTATTCCCTGCCTCTGATTCCCCGCCTCAGATTCCCTGCCTCAGATTCCCTGCCTCAGATTCCCTGCCTCAGATTCCCTGCCTCTGATTCCCCGCATCTAATTCTCCGCATCTGATTCTCCGCCTCTGATTCCCCGCCTCTGATTCCCCGCCTCAGATTCCCCGCCTCAGATTCCCCGCCTCAGATTCCCCGCCTCAGATTCCCCGCCTCAGATTCCCAGCCTCAGATTCCCTGCCTCAGATCCCTTTCATCTGATTCCCTTCATCTGATTCCCTGCATCAGATTCCCCGCCACAGATTCCCTGCCTCAGAATCACTGCCTCAGATTCCCTGCCTCTGACTCCCCGCCTCAGATTCCCTGCCTCAGATCCCTTTCATCTGATTCCCTTCATCTGATTCCCTGCATCAGATTCCCTGCCTCAGATCCCTTTCATCTGATTCCCTTCATCTGATTCCCTGCCTCTTCTTCCCCGCCTCTGATTCCCTGCCTCTGATTCCCCGCCTCTGATTCCCCGCCTCTGATTCCCCGCCTCTGATTCCCCGCCTCAGATTCCCCGGCTCTGATTCCCTGCCTCAGATTCCCTGCCTCAGATCCCTTTCATCTGATTCCCTTCATCTGATTCCCTGCATCAGATTCCCTGCCTCAGATCCCTTTCATCTGATTCCCTTCATCTGATTCCCTGCCTCTTCTTCCCCGCCTCTGATTCCCCGCCTCTGATTCCCCGCCTCTGATTCCCCGCCTCTGATTCCCCGCCTCAGATTCCCCAGCTCTGATTCCCTGCCTCAGATTCCCTGCCTCAGATTCCCTGCCTCAGATTCCCTTCAACTGATTCCCTTCATCTGATTCCTTGCCTCTTATTCCCCGCCTCTGATTCCCCGCCTCTGATTCCCCACCTCTGATTCCCCGCCTCTGATTCCCCGCCTCTGATTCCCCGCCTCTGATTCCCCGCCTCAGATTCCCTGGCTCAGATTCCCTGCCTCAGATTCCCTGCCTCTGATTCCCCGCCTCTGATTCCCCGCCTCTGATTCCCCGCCTCTGATTTCCCGCCTCTGATTCCCCGCCTCTGATTCCCCGCCTCTGATTCCCCGCCTCTGATTCCCCGCCTCAGATCGCCGCCGCAAATTCCCTGCCTCAGATTCCCTGCCTCAGATTCCCTTCATCTGATTGCCTTCATCTGATTCCCTGCCTCTAATTCCCCTCCTCTGATTCCCCGCCTCTGATATCCCGCCTCTGAAACCCTGCCTCTGATTCCCTGCCTCTGATTCCCCGCATCTGATTCCCCGCCTCAGATTCCCTGCCTCAGATTCCCCGCCTCAGATTCCCCGCCTCAGATACCCCGCCTCAGATTCCCCACCTCAGATTCCCTGCCTCAGATTCCCTGCCTCAGATTCCCTGCCTCAGATTCTCTGCCTCAGATTCCCTGCCTCAGATTCCCTTCATCTGATTCCCTTCATCTGATTACCTGCCTCTGATTCCCCGCCTCTGATTCCCTGCCTCTGATTCCCTGACTCTGATTCCCCACCTCTGATTCCCCGCCTCTGATTCCCCGCCTCTGATTCCCCGCCTCTGATTCCCCGCCTCTGATTCCCCGCCTCAGATTCCCCGGCTCTGATTCCCCGCCTCAGATTCCCTTCCTCAGATTCCCCGCCTCTGATTCCCCGCCTCTGATTTCCCGCCTCTGATTCCCCGCCTCTGATTCCCCTCCTCTGATTCCCAGCCTTTGATTCCCCGCCTCTGATTCCCCGCCTCTGATATCCCGCCTCTGATTCCCCGCCTCCCGTTCCACGCAACTTTCCCGGCCTCCGTTTCTCCACATCTCTTTCCCCGCCTCTGATTCCACGCCTCTGATTCCCCGCCTCTGATTCCACGCCTCTGATTCCCCACCTCTGATTCCCTGCAACTGATTCCCCGCCTCTGATTCCCCGCCTCTGATTCCCCACCTCTGTCTCTATGCCTCTTTTTCGCCTCCGCTCTTTCCCCTCCACTCTTTACGCGCCTCTCTTTCCGTCCCTCAATTTCAACAACTCTGTTTGATCTGTTCTGTGTACCTCATTTTCAACACACAAGTCCCAACCACTATGTTTCACCCATCTCTTTCCCCGCCTCTATTTATCTGCCTATGTTTAGCCGCCTCTGATTCCCCACCTCTGATTCCCCGCCTCTGATTCCCCGCCTCTGATTCCCCGCCTCTGATTCCCCGCCTCTGATTCCCCGCCTCAGATTCCCTGCCTCAGATTCCCTGCCTTAGATTCCCCGCCTCAGATTCCCCGCCTCAGATTCCCCGCCTCAGATTCCCCTCCTCAGATTCCCTGCCTCAGATTCCCTGCCTCAGATTCTCTTCATCTGATTCCCTTCATCTGATTCCCTGCCTCTTATTCCCCGCCTCTGATTCCCCGCCTCTGATTCCCCGCCTCTGATTCCCCGCCTCCGATTCCCCGCCTCTGATTCCCCGCCTCTGATTCCCCACCTCTGATTCCCCGCCTCAGGTTCCCCGCCTCTGATTCCCTTCATCTGATTCCCTTCATCCGATTCCCCTCCTCAGATTCCCTGCCTCAGATTCCCTGCCTCAGATTCCCTGCCTCTGATTCCCCGCATCTGATACTCCGCCTCTAATTCCCTGCCTCAGATTCCCTGCCTCAGATTCCCCGCCTCAGATTCCCCACCTCAGATTCCCCGCCTCAGATTCCCTGCCTCAGATTCCCTTCATCTGATTCCCTGCCTCTTATTCCCTGCCTCTTATTCCCCGCCTCTGATTCCCCGCCTCTGATTCCCCGCCTCTGATTCCCAGCCTGTGATTCCCCGCCTCTGATTCCCAGCCTCGGATTCCCTGCCTCAGATTCCCAGCCTCAGATTCCCCACCTCAGATTCCCTGCCTCAGAATGCCTGCCTCAGATTCCCTGCCTCAGATTCCCTGCCTCTGATTCCCCACCTCTGATTCCCCGCCTCAGATTCCCCACCTCAGATTCCCCGCCTCAGATTCCCCGCCTCAGATTCCCTGCCTCAGATTCCCTGCCTCAGATTCCCTTCATCTGATTCCCTTCATCTGATTCCCTGCCTCTTCTTCCCCGCCTCTGATTCCCCGCCTCTGATTCCCCGCCTCTGATTCCCCGCCTCTGATTCCCCGCCTCAGATTCCCCAGCTCTGATTCCCCGCCTCTGAATCCCCACCTCAGATTCCCTGCCTCAGATTCCATGCCTCAGATTCTCTTCATCTGATTCCCTTCATCTGATTCCCTGCCTCTAATTCCCCTCCTCTGATTCCCCGCCTCTGATTCCCCACCTCTGATTCCCTGCCTCTGATTCCCAGCCTCTGATTCCCCGCCTCTGAATCCCCACCTCAGATTCCCTGCCTCAGATTTCCTGCCTCAGATTCACCGCCTCAGATTCCCTGCCTCAGAATCCCTGCCTCAGATTCCCTGCCTCAGATTCCCTGCCTCTGATTCCCCGCCTCTGATTCCACGCCTCAGATTCCCCGCCTCAGATTCCCCGCCTCAGATTCCCTGCCTCAGATTCCCTGCCTCAGATTCCCTTCATCTGATTCCCTTCATCTGATTCCCTGCCTCTTCTTCCCCGCCTCTGATTCCCTGCCTCTGATTCCCCGCCTCTGATTCCCCGCCTCAGATTCCCCGCCTCTGATTCCCCGCCTCTGATTCCCCGCCTCTGATTCCCCGCCTCAGATTCCCCGGCTCTGATTCCCTGCATCAGATTCCCTGCCTCAGATTCCCTTCATATGATTCCCTTCATCTGATTCCATGCCTCTTATTCCCCACCTCTGATTCCCCGCCTCTGATTCCCCGCCTCTGATTCCCCGCCTCTGATTCCCCGCCTCTGATTCCCCGCCTCAGATTCCCCGCCTCAGATTCCCTGCCTCAGATTCCCCGCCTCTGATTCCCCGCCTCTGATTCCCCGCCTCTGATTCCCCGCCTCTGATTCCCCGCCTCTGATTCCCTGCCTCAGATTCACCGCCTCAGATTCCCTGCCTCAGATTCACCGCCTCTGATTCCACGCCTCAGATTCCCCGCCTCAGATTCCCCGCCTCAGATTCCCTGCCTCAGATTCCCTGCCTCTGATTCACCGCCTCTGATTCCACGCCTCAGATTCCCCGCCTCAGATTCCCCGCCTCAGATTCCCTGCCTCAGATTCCCTGCCTCAGATTCCCTTCATCTGATTCCCTGCCTCTTCTTCCCCGCCTCTGATTCCCCGCCTCAGATTCCCCGGCTCTGATTCCCTGCCTCAGATTCCCTGCCTCAGATTCCCTTCATATGATTCCCTTCATCTGATTCCGTGCCTCTTATTGCCCGCCTCTGATTCCCCGCCTCTGATTCCCCGCCTCTGATTCCACGCCTCTGATTCCCCGCCTCTGATTCCCCGCCTCTGATTCCCCGCCTCTGATTCCCCGCCTCTGATTCCCCGCCTCTGATTCCACGCCTCTGATTCCCCGCCTCTGATTCCCCGCCTCTGATTCCCCGCCTCTGATTCCCCGCCTCTGATTCCCCGCCTCTGATTCCCCGCCTCTGATTCCCCGCCTCTGATTCCCCGCCTCTGATTCCCCGCCTCTGATTCCCCGCCTCAGATTCCCCGCCTCAGATTCCCCGCCTCAGATTCCCCGCCTCAGATTCCCTGCCTCAGATTCCCTTCATCTGATTCCCTTCATCTGATTCCCTGCCTCTAATTCCCCTCCTCTGATTCCCCGCCTCTGATTCCCCGCCTCTGATTCCCCGCCTCTGATTCCCTGCCTCTGATTCCCCGCATCTGATTCCCCGCCTCAGATTCCCCGCCTCAGATTCCCCGCCTCAGATTCCCCGCCTCAGATTCCCCGCCTCAGATTCCCCGCCTCAGATTCCCTGCCTCAGATTCCCTGCCTCAAATTCCCTGCCTCAGATTCCCTGCCTCAGATTCCCTTCAGATGATTCCTTTCATCTGATTCCCTGCCTCTGATTCCCCGCCTCTGATTCCCTGCCTCTGATTCCCTGCCTCTGATTCCCTGCCTCTGATTCCCCGCCTCTGATTCCCCGACTCTGATTCCCCGCCTCTGATTCCCAGCCTCTGATTCCCTGCCTCAGATTCCCCGGCTCTGATTCCCCGCCTCTGATTCCCCACCTCTGATTCCCCACCTCTGATTCCACGCCTCTGATTCCCCACCTCTGATTCCCCACCTCTGTCTCTATGCCTCTTTTTCGCCTCCGCTCTTTCCCCTCCACTCTTTACGCACCTCTTTTTCCGTCCCTCAATTTCAACAACTCTGTTTGATCTGTTCCGTGTACATCATTTTCAACACACAAGTCCCAACCACTATGTTTCACCCATCTCTTTCCCCGCCTCTATTTATCCACCTATGTTTATCCGCCTCTGATTCCCCACCTCTGATTCCCCCCCTCTGATTCCCCGCCTCTGATTCCCCGCCTCTGATTCCCCGCCTCTGATTCCCCGCCTCAGATTCCCTGCCTCAGATTCCCTGCCTCAGATTCCCTGCCTCTGATTCCCCTCCTCAGATTCCCTGCCTCAGATTCCCTGCCTCAGATTCCCTCCCTCTGATTCCCCGCCTCTGAATCCCCGCCTCGGATTCCCCGCCTCAGATTCCCCGCCTCAGATTCCCTGCCTCAGTTTCAGTGCCTCAGATTCCCTCCCTCTGATTCCCCGCCTCTGAATCCCCGCCTCGGATTCCCAGCCTCAGATTCCCTGCCTCAGATTCCCTGCCTCAGATTCCCTGCCTCAGATACCCTCCCTCTGATTCCCCGCCTCTGAATCCCCGCCTCTGATTCCCCGCCTCTGATTCCCCGCCTCAGATTCCCTGCCTCAGATTCCCCGCCTCAGATTCCCCGCCTCTGATTCCCCGCATCTGATACCCCACCTCTGATTCCCCGCCTCTGATTCCCCGCCTCTGATTCCCCGCCTCTGATTCCCCGCCTCTGATTCCCCGCCTCAGATTCCCCGGCTCTGATTCCCTGCCTCAGATTCCCTGCCTCAGATTCCCTTCATCTAATTCCCTTCATCTGATTCCATGCCTCTTATTCCCCGCCTCTGATTCCCCGCCTCTGATTCCCCGCCTCTGATTCCCTGCCTCAGATTCCCTGCCTCAGATTCCCTTCATCTGATTCCTTTCATCTGATTCCCTGCCTCTGATTCCCCGCCTCTGATTCCCTGCCTCTGATTCCCCACCTCTGATTCACCGCCTCTGATTCCCCGCCTCTGATTCCCCGCCTCTGATTCCCCACCTCTGATTCCCCGCCTCTGATTCCCCTCCTCAGATTCCCCGCCTCTGATTCCCTGCCTCAGATTCCCCGCCTCTGATTCACTGCCTCTGATTCCCCGCCTCAGATTCCCCGGCTCTGATTCCCTGCCTTAGATACCCTGCCTCAGATTCCCTGCCTCAGATTCCCTTCATCTAATTCCCTTCATCTGATTCCCTGCCTCTTATTCCCCGCCTCTGATTCCCCACCTCTAATTCCCCGCCTCTGATTCCCCGCCTCTGATTCCCCGCCTCTGATTCCCCGCCTCTGATTCCCTTCATCTGATTCCCTTCTTCTGATTCCCCGCCTCTGATTCCCCGCCTCTGATTCCCCGCCTCTGATTCCCCGCCTCTGATTCCCCGCCTCTGATTCCCCGCCTCTGATTCCCCGCCTCTGATTCCCCGCCTCTGATTCCCCGCCTCGGATTCCCTGCCTCTGATTCCCCGCCTCAGAATCCCTGCCTTAGATTCCCTGCCTCAGATTCCCTTCCTCTGATTCCCCGCATCTGATTCTCCGCCTCTGATTCCCCGCATCAGATTCCACACTTCAGATTCCCCGCCTTAGATTCCCTGCCTCAGATTCCCTGCCTCAGATTCCATTCATCTGATTCCCTTCATCTGATTCCCTGCCTCTTATTCCCCGCCTCTGATTCCCCGCCTGTGATTCCCAGCCTCTGATACCCCGCCTCTGATTCCCCGCCTCAGATTCCCTGCCTCAGATTCCCTTCCTCAGAATCCCCGCCTCAGATTCACTGCCTCAGATTCCCTGCCTCAGATTCCCTGCCTCAGATTCCCTTCATCTGATTCCCTTCATCTGTTTCCCTGCATCTGATTCCCAGCCTCTGATTCCCCGCCTCTGATTTCCCGCCTCTGATTCCCAACCTCTGATTCCCCGCCTCAGTTTCCATGCCTCAGATTCCCTGCCTCAGATTCCCTGCCTCTGATTCCCTGCCTCTGATTCCCCGCCTCTGATTCCCCACCTCAGATTCCCCGCCTCAAATTCCCCGCCTCAGATTCCCTCCCTCAGATTCCCCGCCTCAGATTCCCCGCCTCTGATGCCCCGCCTCAGATTCCCCGCCTCAGATTCCCCGCCTCAAATTCCCCGCCTCAGATTCCCTGCCTCTGATTCCCCACCTCTGATTCCCCGCCTCAGATTCCCCGCCTCAGAATCCCCGCCTCAGATTCCCAGCCTCAGATTCCCTGCCTCAGATTCCCTTCATCTGATTCCCTTCATCTGATTCCCTGCCTCTAATTCCCAGCCTCTGATTCCCTGCCTCTGATTCCCCGCCTCTGATTCCCGGCCTCTGATTCCCTGCCTCTGATTCCCCACCTCTGATTCCCCACCTCTGATTCCCCGGCTCTGATTCCCCGCCTCTGATTCCCCGCCTCTGATTCCCCGCCTCAGATTCCCCGGCTCTGATTCCCTGCCTCAGATTCCCTGCCTCAGATTCCCAGCCTCTGATTCTCCGCCTCTGGTTCCCCGCCTCTGATTCCCCGCCTCTGATTCCCCGCCTCTGATTTCCCGCCTCTGATTCCCCGCCTCTGATTCCCCGCCTCTTATATCCCGCCTCTGATTCCCCGCCTCCCTTTCCACGCAACTTTTCCGGTCTCCGTTTCCCCACATCTCTTTCCCCGCATCTGATTCCACGCCTCTGATTCCACGCCTCTGATTCCCCGCCTCTGATTCCCTGCAACTGATTGCCCGCCTCTGATTCCCCGCCTCTGATTCCCCACCTCTGTCTCTATGCCTCTCTTTAGCCTCCGCTCTTTCCCCTCCACTCTTTACGTGCCTCTCTTCCCCTCCCTCAATTTCAACAACTCTGTTTGATCTGTTCTGTGTACCTCATTTTCAACACACAAGTTCCAACCACTATGTTTTACCCATCTCTTTCCCCGCCTCTATTTATCCGCCTATGTTTACCCGCCTCTGTTTACCCGCCTGTTTCACCGCCTCTGATTCCCCACCTCAGATTCCCCGCCTCAGATTCCCTGCCTCTGATTCCCCGCCTCTGATTCCCCGCCTCTGATTCCCCGCCTCAGATTCCCTGCCTCAGATTCCATGCCTCTGATTCCCCGAATCTGATTCCCCGCCTCAGATTCCCTGTCTCAGATTCCTTGCCTCTGATTCCCTGCCTCTGGTTCACCGCCTCTGATTCCCAGCCTCTGATTCCCCTCCTCTGATTCCCCGCCTCTGATATCCCGCCTCTGATTCCCCACCTCCCTTTCCGCGCAACTTTCCCGGCCTCCATTTCCCCACATCTCTTTCCCCGCCTCTGATTCCACGCTTCTGATACCCCGCCTCTGATTCCACGCCTCTGATTCCCCACCTCTGATTCCCCGCCTCTGATTGCCTGCAACTGATTGCCCGCCTCTGATTCCCCGCCTCTGATTCCTGACCTCTGTCTCTATGCCTCTCTTTCGCCTCCGCTCTTTCCCCTCCACTCTTTACGCGCCTTTCTTTCCCTCCCTCAATTTCAACAACTCTGTTTGATATGTTCTGTGTACCTCATTTTCAACACACAAGTCCCAACCACTATGTTTCACCCATCTCCTTCCCCGCCTCTATTTATCAACCTATGTTTACCCGCCTCTGATTCCGCACCTCTGATTCCCCGCCTCTGATTCCCCGCCTCTGATTCCCCGCCTCTGATTCCCCGCCTCTGATTCCCCGCCTCTGATTCCCCGCCTCTGATTCCCCACCTCTGATTCCCTTCATCTGATTCCCTTCATCTGATTCCCTGCCTCTTATTCCCCGCCTCTGATTCCCCGCCTCAGATTCCCCGGCTCTGATTCCCTGCCTCAGATTCCCTTCCTCAGATTCCCCGCCTCTGATTCCCCGCCTCTGATTCCCCGCCTCTGATTCCCCGCCTCTGATTCCCCGCCTCTGATTCCCCTCCTCTGATTCCCAGCCTTTGATTCCCCGCCTCTGATTCCCCGCCTCTGATATCCCGCCTCTGATTCCCCGCCTCCCGTTCCACGCAACTTTCCCGGCCTCCGTTTCTCCACATCTCTTTCCCCGCCTCTGATTCCACGCCTCTGATTCCCCGCCTCTGATTCCCTTCATCTAATTCCCTTCATCTGATTCCCTGCCTCTTATTCCACGCCTCTGATTCCCCGCCTCTGATTCCCCGCCTCTGATTCCCCGCCTCTTATTCCCTGCCTCTGATTCCCCGCCTCAGATTCCCTGCCTCAGATTCCCTGCCTCAGATTCCATGCCTCAGATTCCCTGCCTCTGATTCCCCGCATCTAATTCTCCGCATCTGATTCTCCGCCTCTGATTCCCCGCCTCTGATTCCCCGCCTCAGATTCCCCGCCTCAGATTCCCCGCCTCAGATTCCCCGCCTCAGATTCCCCGCCTCAGATTCCCAGCCTCAGATTCCCTGCCTCAGATCCCTTTCATCTGATTCCCTTCATCTGATTCCCTGCATCAGATTCCCCGCCACAGATTCCCTGCCTCAGAATCACTGCCTCAGATTCCCTGCCTCTGACTCCCCGCCTCAGATTCCCTGCCTCAGATCCCTTTCATCTGATTCCCTTCATCTGATTCCCTGCATCAGATTCCCTGCCTCAGATCCCTTTCATCTGATTCCCTTCATCTGATTCCCTGCCTCTTCTTCCCCGCCTCTGATTCCCCGCCTCTGATTCCCCGCCTCTGATTCCCCGCCTCAGATTCCCCGGCTCTGATTCCCTGCCTCAGATTCCCTGCCTCAGATTCCCTGCCTCAGATTCCCTTCAACTGATTCCCTTCATCTGATTCCTTGCCTCTTATTTCCCGCCTCTGATTCCCCGCCTCTGATTCCCCACCTCTGATTCCCCGCCTCTGATTCCCCGCCTCTGATTCCCCGCCTCTGATTCCCCGCCTCAGATTCCCTGGCTCAGATTCCCTGCCTCAGATTCCCTGCCTCTGATTCCCCGCCTCTGATTCCCCGCCTCTGATTCCCCGCCTCTGATTCCACGCCTCTGATTCCCCGCCTCTGATTCCCCGCCTCTGATTCCCCGCCTCTGATTCCCCGCCTCTGATTCCCCGCCTCAGATCGCCGCCTCAAATTCCCTGCCTCAGATTCCCTGCCTCAGATTCCCTTCATCTGATTCCCTTCATCTGATTCCCTGCCTCTAATTCCCCTCCTCTGATTCCCCGCCTCTGATATCCCGCCTCTGAAACCCTGCCTCTGATTCCCTGCCTCTGATTCCCCGCATCTGATTCCCCGCCTCAGATTCCCTGCCTCAGATTCCCCGCCTCAGATTCCCCGCCTCAGATACCCCGCCTCAGATTCCCCACCTCAGATTCCCTGCCTCAGATTCCCTGCCTCAGATTCCCTGCCTCAGATTCTCTGCCTCAGATTCCCTGCCTCAGATTCCCTTCATCTGATTCCCTTCATCTGATTCCCTGACTCTGATTCCCCACCTCTGATTCCCCGCCTCTGATTCCCCGCCTCTGATTCCCCGCCTCTGATTCCCCGCCTCAGATTCCCCGGCTCTGATTCCCCGCCTCAGATTCCCTTCCTCAGATTCCCCGCCTCTGATTCCCTGCCTCTGATTCCCTGACTCTGATTCCCCACCTCTGATTCCCCGCCTCTGATTCCCCGCCTCTGATTCCCCGCCTCTGATTCCCCGCCTCAGATTCCCCGGCTCTGATTCCCCGCCTCAGATTCCCTTCCTCAGATTCCCCGCCTCTGATTCCCCGCCTCTGATTTCCCGCCTCTGATTCCCCGCCTCTGATTCCCCTCCTCTGATTCCCAGCCTTTGATTCCCCGCCTCTGATTTCCCGCCTCTGATATCCCGCCTCTGATCCCCCGCCTCCCGTTCCACGCAACTTTCCCGGCCTCCGTTTCTCCACATCTCTTTCCCCGCCTCTGATTCCACGCCTCTGATTCCCCGCCTCTGATTCCCCACCTCTGATTCCCTGCAACTGATTCCCCGCCTCTGATTCCCCGCCTCTGATTCCCCACCTCTGTCTCTATGCCTCTTTTTCGCCTCCGCTCTTTCCCCTCCACTCTTTACGCGCCTCTCTTTCCGTCCCTCAATTTCAACAACTCTGTTTGATCTGTTCTGTGTACCTCATTTTCAACACACAAGTCCCAACCACTATGTTTCACCCATCTCTTTCCCCGCCTCTATTTATCTGCCTATGTTTAGCCGCCTCTGATTCCCCACCTCTGATTCCCCGCCTCTGATTCCCCGCCTCTGATTCCCCGCCTCTGATTCCCCGCCTCTGATTCCCCGCCTCAGATTCCCTGCCTCAGATTCCCTGCCTTAGATTCCCCGCCTCTGATTCCCCGCCTCTGATTCCCCGCCTCTGATTCCCCGCCTCTGATTCCCCGCCTCTGATTCCCCGTCTCAGATTCCCTGCCTCAGATTCCCTGCCTTAGATTCCCCGCCTCAGATTCCCCGCCTCAGATTCCCCTCCTCAGATTCCCTGCCTCAGATTCCCTGCCTCAGATTCTCTTCATCTGATTCCCTTCATCTGATTCCCTGCCTCTTATTCCCCGCCTCTGATTCCCCGCCTCTGATTCCCCGCTTCTGATTCCCCGCCTCCGATTCCCCGCCTCTGATTCCCCGCCTCTGATTCCCCACCTCAGGTTCCCCGCCTCAGGTTCCCCGCCTCTGATTCCCCGCCTCTGATTCCCCGCCTCTGATTCCCCGCCTCTGATTCCCCGCCTCTGATTCCCCGCCTCTGATTCCCCGCCTCTGATTCCCCGCCTCTGATTCCCCGCCTCAGATTCCCCGGCTCTGATTCCCTGCCTCAGATTCCCTGCCTCAGATTCCCTGCCTCAGATTCCCTTCATCTGATTCCCTTCATCTGATTCCCTTCTCTTATTCCCCGCCTCTGATACCCCGCCTCTGATTCCCCGCCTCTGATTCCCCGCCTCTGATTCCCCGCCTCTGATTCCCCGCCTCTGATTCCCCGCCTCTGATTCCCCGCCTCTGATTCCCCGCCTCTGATTCCCTTCATCTGATTCCCTTCATCTGATTCCCTGCCTCTTATTCCCTGCCTCTTATTCCCCGCCTCTGATTCCCCGCCTCTGATTCCCCGCCTCTGATTCCCAGCCTGTGATTCCCCGCCTCTGATTCCCCGCCTCTGATTCCCAGCCTCAGATTCCCCGCCTCAGATTCCCCTCCTCAGATTCCCTGCCTCAGATTCCCTGCCTCAGATTCTCTTCATCTGATTCCCTTCATCTGATTCCCTGCCTCTTATTCCCCGCCTCTGATTCCCCGCCTCTGATTCCCCGCCTCTGATTCCCCACCTCAGGTTCCCCGCCTCAGGTTCCCCGCCTCTGATTCCCCGCCTCTGATTCCCCGCCTCTGATTCCCCGCCTCTGATTCCCCGCCTCTGATTCCCCGCCTCAGATTCCCCGGCTCTGATTCCCTGCCTCAGATTCCCTGCCTCAGATTCCCTGCCGCAGATTCCCTTCATCTGATTCCCTTCATCTGATTCCCTTCTCTTATTCCCCGCCTCTGATACCCCGCCTCTGATTCCCCGCCTCTGATTCCCCGCCTCTGATTCCCCGCCTCTGATTCCCCGCCTCTGATTCCCCGCCTCTGATTCCCCGCCTCTGATTCCCCGCCTCTGATTCCCTTCATCTGATTCCCTTCATCCGATTCCCCTCCTCAGATTCCCTGCCTCAGATTCCCTGCCTCAGATTCCCTGCCTCTGATTCCCCGCATCTGATACACCGCCTCAGATTCCCTGCCTCAGATTCCCTGCCTCAGATTCCCTTCATCTGATTCCCTTCATCTGATTCCCTGCCTCTTATTCCCTGCCTCTTATTCCCCGCCTCTGATTCCCCGCCTCTGATTCCCCGCCTCTGATTCCCAGCCTGTGATTCCCCGCCTCTGATTCCCCGCCTCTGATTTCCAGCCTCAGATTCCCTGCCTCAGATTCCCCACCTCAGATTCCCCACCTCAGATTCCCTGCCTCAGAATGCCTGCCTCAGATTCCCTGCCTCAGATTCCCTGCCTCTGATTCCCCACCTCTGATTCCCCGCCTCAGATTCCCCACCTCAGATTCCCCGCCTCAGATTCCCCGCCTCAGATTCCCCGCCTCAGATTCCCTGCCTCAGATTCCCTTCATCTGATTCCCTTCATCTGATTCCCTGCCTCTTCTTCCCCGCCTCTGATTCCCCGCCTCTGATTCCCCGCCTCAGATTCCCCAGCTCTGATTCCCCGCCTCTGAATCCCCACCTCAGATTCCCTGCCTCAGATTCCCTGCCTCAGATTCTCTTCATCTGATTCCCTTCATCTGATTCCCTGCCTTTAATTCCCCTCCTCTGATTCCCCGCCTCTGTTTCCCCACCTCTGATTCCCTGCCTCTGATTCCCAGCCTCTGATTCCCCGCCTCTGAATCCCCACCTCAGATTCCCTGCCTCAGATTTCCTGCCTCAGATTCACCGCCTCAGATTCCCTGCCTCAGAATCCCTGCCTCAGATTCCCTGCCTCTGATTCCCCGCCTCTGATTCCACACCTCAGATTACCCGCCTCAGATTCCCCGCCTCAGATTCCCTGCCTCAGATTCCCTGCCTCAGATTCCCTTCATCTGATTCCCTTCATCTGATTCCCTGCCTCTTCTTCCCCGCCTCTGATTCCCTGCCTCTGATTCCCCGCCTCTGATTCCCCGCCTCAGATTCCCCGCCTCTGATTCCCCGCCTCTGATTCCCCGCCTCAGATTCCCCGGCTCTGATTCCCTGCGTCAGATTCCCTGCCTCAGATTCCCTTCATATGATTCCCTTCATCTGATTCCGTGCCTCTTATTCCCCGCCTCTGATTCCCCGCCTCTGATTCCCCGCCTCTGATTCCCCGCCTCTGATTCCCCGCCTCAGATTCCCTGCCTCAGATTCCCTGCCTCAGATTCCCCGCCTCTGATTCCCGGCCTCTGATTCCCCGCCTCTGATTCCCCGCCTCTGATTCCCCGCCTCTGATTCCCCGCCTCTGATTCCCCGCCTCTGATTCCCCGCCTCTGATTCCCTGCCTCAGATTCACCGCCTCAGATTCCCTGCCTCAGAATCCCTGCCTCAGATTCCCTGCCTCTGATTCACCGCCTCTGATTCCACGCCTCAGATTCCCCGCCTCAGATTCCCCGCCTCAGATTCCCTGCCTCAGATTCCCTGCCTCAGATTCCCTTCATCTGATTCCCTGCCTCTTCTTCCCCGCCTCTGATTCCCCGCCTCAGATTCCCCGGCTCTGATTCCCTGCCTCAGATTCCCTGCCTCAGATTCCCTTCATATGATTCCCTTCATCTGATTCCGTGCCTCTTATTGCCCGCGTCTGATTCCCCGCCTCTGATTCCCCGCCTCTGATTCCCCGCCTCTGATTCCCCGCCTCTGATTCCCCGCCTCTGATTCCCCGCCTCTGATTCCCCGCCTCTGATTCCCCGCCTCTGATTCCCCGCCTCAGATTCCCTGCCTCAGATTCCCTGTCTCAGATTCCCCGCCTCTGATTCCCCGCCTCTGATTCCCCGCCTCTGATTCCCCGCCTCTGATTCCCCGCCTCTGATTCCCCGCCTCTGATTCCCCGCCTCTGATTCCCCGCCTCTGATTCCCCGCCTCTGATTCCCCGCCTCTGATTCCCCGCCTCTGATTCCCCGCCTCAGATTCCCCGCCTCAGATTCCCCACCTCAGATTCCCTGCCTCAGATTCCCTTCATCTGATTCCCTTCATCTGATTCCCTGCCTCTAATTCCCCTCCTCTGATTCCCCGCCTCTGATTCCCCGCCTCTGATTCCCTGCCTCTGATTCCCTGCCTCTGATTCCCCGCATCTGATTCCCCGCCTCAGATTCCCCGCCTCAGATTCCCCGCCTCAGATTCCCCGCCTCAGATTCCCTGCCTCAGATTCCCTGCCTCAGATTCCCTGCCTCAAATTCCCTGCCTCAGATTCCCTGCCTCAGATTCCCTTCATCTGATTCCTTTCATCTGATTCCCTCCCTCTGATTCCCCGCCTCTGATTCCCTGCCTCTGATTCCCTGCCTCTGATTCCCCGCCTCTGATTCCCCGCCTCTGATTCCCCGCCTCTGATTCCCAGCCTCTGATTCCCCGCCTCAGATTCCCCGGCTCTGATTCTCCGCCTCAGATTCCCCGCCTCAGATTCCCCGCCTCTGATTCCCCGCCTCTGATTCCCCGCCTCTGATTACCCGCCTCTGATTCCCCGCCTCTGATTCCCCGCCTCTGATTCCCCGCCTCTGATTCCCCGCCTCTGATTCCCCGCCTCTGATTCCCAGCCTCTGATTCCCCGCATCTGATTCCCCGCCTCTGATATCCCGCCTCTGATTCCCCGCCTCCCTTTCCGCGCAACTTTCCCGGCCTCCGTTTCTCCACATCTCTTTCCCCGCCTCTGATTCCACGCCTATGATTCCCCGCCTCTGATTCCACGCCTCTGATTCCCCACCTCTGATTCCACGCCTCTGATTCCCCACCTCTGATTTCCCACCTCTGTCTCTATGCCTCTTTTTCGCCTCCGCTCTTTACCCTCCACTCTTTACGCGCCTCTTTTTCCGTCCCTCAATTTCAACAACTCTGTTTGATCTGTTCCGTGTACATCATTTTCAACACACAAGTCCCAACCACTATGTTTCACCCATCTCTTTCCCCGCCTCTATTTATCCACCTATGTTTATCCGCCTCTGATTCCCCACCTCTGATTCCCCCCCTCTGATTCCCCGCCTCTGATTCCCCGCCTCTGATTCCCCGCCTCTGATTCCCCGCCTCAGATTCCCTGCCTCAGATTCCCTGCCTCAGATTCCCTGCCTCTGATTCCCCTCCTCAGATTCCCTGCCTCAGATTCCCTGCCTCAGATTCCCTCCCTCTGATTCCCCGCCTCTGAATCCCCGCCTCGGATTCCCCGCCTCAGATTCCCCGCCTCAGATTCCCTGCCTCAGTTTCAGTGCCTCAGATTCCCTCCCTCTGATTCCCCGCCTCTGAATCCCCGCCTCGGATTCCCCGCCTCAGATTCCCTGCCTCAGATTCCCTGCCTCAGATTCCCTGCCTCAGATTCCCTCCCTCTGATTCCCCGCCTCTGAATCCCCGCCTCTGATTCCCCGCCTCTGATTCCCCGCCTCAGATTCCCTGCCTCAGATTCCCTGCCTCAGATTCCCCGCCTCTGATTCCCCGCATCTGATACCCCACCTCTGATTCCCCGCCTCTGATTCCCCGCCTCTGATTCCCCGCCTCTGATTCCCCGCCTCTGATTCCCCGCCTCAGATTCCCCGGCTCTGATTCCCTGCCTCAGATTCCCTGCCTCAGATTCCCTTCATCTAATTCCCTTCATCTGATTCCCTGCCTCTTATTCCCCGCCTCTGATTCCCCGCCTCTGATTCCCCGCCTCTGATTCCCTGCCTCAGATTCCCTGCCTCAGATTCCCTTCATCTGATTCCTTTCATCTGATTCCCTGCCTCTGATTCCCCGCCCCTGATTCCCTGCCTCTGATTCCCTGCCTCTGATTCCCCACCTCTGATTCACCGCCTCTGATTCCCCGCCTCTGATTCCCCGCCTCTGATTCCCCTCCTCAGATTCCCCGGCTCTGATTCCCTGCCTCAGATTCCCTGCCTCAGATTCCCTGCCTCTGATTCCCCGCATCTAATACCCCACCTCTGATTCCCCGCCTCTGATTCCCTGCCTCTGATTCCCCGCCTCTGATTCACCGCCTCTGATTCCCCGCCTCAGATTCCCCGGCTCTGATTCCCTGCCTCAGATTCCATTCATCTGATTCCCTTCATCTGATTCCCTGCCTCTTATTCCCCGCCTCTGATTCCCCGCCTGTGATTCCCAGCCTCTGATACCCCGCCTCTGATTCCCCGCCTCAGATTCCCTGCCTCAGATTCCCTTCCTCAAAATCCCCGCCTCAGATTCACTGCCTCAGATTCCCTGCCTCAGATTCCCTGCCTCAGATTCCCTTCATCTGATTCCCTTCATCTGTTTCCCTGCATCTGATTCCCAGCCTCTGATTCCCCGCCTCTGATTTCCCGCCTCTGATTCCCAACCTCTGATTCCCCGCCTCAGTTTCCCTGCCTCAGATTCCCTGCCTCAGATTCCCTGCCTCTGATTCCCCGCCTCTGATTCCCCGCCTGTGCTTCCCCGCCTCTGATTCCCCGCATCTGATTCCCCGCCTCTGATTCCCCACCTCAGATTCCCCGCCTCAAATTCCCCGCCTCAGATTCCCTCCCTCAGATTCCCTGCCTCAGATTCCCCGCCTCAGAATCCCCGCTTCTGATTCCCTGCCTCTGATTCCCCGCCTCTGATTCCCCGCCTCTGATTCCCCGCCTCTGATTCCCTGCCTCAGATTCCCCGGCTCTGATTACCTGCCTCAGATTCCCTTCATCTGATTCCCTTCATCTGATTCCCGCCTCTTATTCCCCGCCTCAGATTCCCCGCCTCTGATACCCCGCCTCAGATTCCCCGCCTCAGATTCCCCGCCTCAGGTTCCATGCCTCAGATTCCCTGCCTCAGATTCCCTGCCTCAGATTCCCTTCATCTGATTCCCTTCATCTGATTCCCTGCCTCTGATTCCCCACCTCTGATTCCCCGGCTCTGATTCCCCGCCTCTGATTCCCCGCCTCTGATTCCCCGCCTCAGATTCCCCGGCTCTGATTCCCTGCCTCAGATTCCCTGCCTCAGATTCCCAGCCTCTGATTCTCCGCCTCTGGTTCCCCGCCTCTGATTCCCCGCCTCTGATTCCCCGCCTCTGATTTCCCGCCTCTGATTCCCCGCCTCTGATTCCCCGCCTCTTATATCCCGCCTCTGATTCCCCGCCTCCCTTTCCACGCAACTTTTCCGGTCTCCGTTTCCCCACATCTCTTTCCCCGCATCTGATTCCACGCCTCTGATTCCACGCCTCTGATTCCCCACCTCTGATTCACCGCCTCTGATTCCCTGCAACTGATTGCCCGCCTCTGATTCCCCGCCTCTGATTCCATGCCTCTGATTCCCCACCTCTGATTCCCCGCCTCAGATTCCCTGTCTCAGATTCCATGCCTCTGATTCCCCGAATCTGATTCCCCGCCTCAGATTCCCTGTCTCAGATTCCTTGCCTCTGATTCCCTGCCTCTGGTTCACCGCCTCTGATTCCCCGCCTCTGATTCCCCGCCTCTGATATCCCGCCTCTGATTCCCCACCTCCCTTTCCGCGCAACTTTCCCGGCCTCCATTTCCCCACATCTCTTTCCCCGCCTCTGATTCCACGCTTCTGATTCCCCACCTCTGATTCCCCGCCTCTGATTGCCTGCAACTGATTGCCCGCCTCTGATTCCCCGCCTCTGATTCCTGACCTCTGTCTCTATGCCTCTCTTTCGCCTCCGCTCTTTCCCCTCCACTCTTTACGCGCCTTTCTTTCCCTCCCTCAATTTCAACAACTCTGTTTGATATGTTCTGTGTACCTCATTTTCAACACACAAGTCCCAACCACTATGTTTCACCCATCTCCTTCCCCGCCTCTATTTATCAACCTATGTTTACCCGCCTCTGATTCCGCACCTCTGATTCCCCGCCTCTGATTCCCCGCCTCTGATTCCCCGCCTCTGATTCCCCGCCTCTGATTCCCCGCCTCTGATTCCCCGCCTCTGATTCCCCACCTCTGATTCCCTTCATCTGATTCCCTTCATCTGATTCCCTGCCTCTTATTCCCCGCCTCTGATTCCCCACCTCTGATTCCCCGCCTCTGATTCCCCGCCTCAGATTCCCCGGCTCTGATTCCCTGCCTCAGATTCCCTTCCTCAGATTCCCCGCCTCTGATTCCCCGCCTCTGATTCCCCGCCTCTGATTCCCCGCCTCTGATTCCCCTCCTCTGATTCCCAGCCTTTGATTCCCCGCCTCTGATTCCCCGCCTCTGATATCCCGCCTCTGATTCCCCGCCTCCCGTTCCACGCAACTTTCCCGGCCTCCGTTTCTCCACATCTCTTTCCCCGCCTCTGATTCCACGCCTCTGATTCCCCGCCTCTGATTCCCTTCATCTAATTCCCTTCATCTGATTCCCTGCCTCTTATTCCACGCCTCTGATTCCCCGCCTCTGATTCCCCGCCTCTGATTCCCCGCCTCTTATTCCCTGCCTCTGATTCCCCGCCTCAGATTCCCTGCATCAGATTCCCTGCCTCAGATTCCATGCCTCAGATTCCCTGCCTCTGATTCCCCGCATCTAATTCTCCGCATCTGATTCTCCGCCTCTGATTCCCCGCCTCTGATTCCCCGCCTCAGATTCCCCGCCTCAGATTCCCCGCCTCAGATTCCCCGCCTCAGATTCCCCGCCTCAGATTCCCAGCCTCAGATTCCCTGCCTCAGATCCCTTTCATCTGATTCCCTTCATCTGATTCCCTGCATCAGATTCCCCGCCACAGATTCCCTGCCTCAGAATCACTGCCTCAGATTCCCTGCCTCTGACTCCCCGCCTCAGATTCCCTGCCTCAGATCCCTTTCATCTGATTCCCTTCATCTGATTCCCTGCATCAGATTCCCTGCCTCAGATCCCTTTCATCTGATTCCCTTCATCTGATTCCCTGCCTCTTCTTCCCCGCCTCTGATTCCCTGCCTCTGATTCCCCGCCTCTGATTCCCCGCCTCTGATTCCCCGCCTCTGATTCCCCGCCTCAGATTCCCTGCCTCAGATTCCCTGCCTCAGATTCCCTTCAACTGATTCCCTTCATCTGATTCCTTGCCTCTTATTTCCCGCCTCTGATTCCCCGCCTCTGATTCCCCACCTCTGATTCCCCGCCTCTGATTCCCCGCCTCTGATTCCCCGCCTCTGATTCCCCGCCTCAGATTCCCTGGCTCAGATTCCCTGCCTCAGATTCCCTGCCTCTGATTCCCCGCCTCTGATTCCCCGCCTCTGATTCCCCGCCTCTGATTCCCCACCTCTGATTCCCCGCCTCTGATTCCCCGCCTCTGATTCCCCGCCTCTGATTCCCCGCCTCTGATTCCCCGCCTCAGATCGCCGCCTCAAATTCCCTGCCTCAGATTCCCTGCCTCAGATTCCCTTCATCTGATTCCCTTCATCTGATTCCCTGCCTCTAATTCCCCTCCTCTGATTCCCCGCCTCTGATATCCCGCCTCTGAAACCCTGCCTCTGATTCCCTGCCTCTGATTCCCCGCATCTGATTCCCCGCCTCAGATTCCCTGCCTCAGATTCCCCGCCTCAGATTCCCCGCCTCAGATACCCCGCCTCAGATTCCCCACCTCAGATTCCCTGCCTCAGATTCCCTGCCTCAGATTCCCTGCCTCAGATTCTCTGCCTCAGATTCCCTGCCTCACATTCCCTTCATCTGATTCCCTTCATCTGATTCCCTGCCTCTGATTCCCTGCCTCTGATTCCCCGCCTCTGATTCCCCGCCTCTGATTCCCCGTCTCTGATTCCCCGCCTCTGATTCCCCGCCTCAGATCGCCGCCTCAAATTCCCTGCCTCAGATTCCCTGCCTCAGATTCCCTTCATCTGATTCCCTTCATCTGATTCCCTGCCTCTAATTCCCCTCCTCTGATTCCCCGCCTCTGATATCCCGCCTCTGAAACCCTGCCTCTGATTCCCTGCCTCTGATTCCCCGCATCTGATTCCCCGCCTCAGATTCCCTGCCTCAGATTCCCCGCCTCAGATTCCCCGCCTCAGATACCCCGCCTCAGATTCCCCACCTCAGATTCCCTGCCTCAGATTCCCTGCCTCAGATTCCCTGCCTCAGATTCTCTGCCTCAGATTCCCTGCCTCACATTCCCTTCATCTGATTCCCTTCATCTGATTCCCTGCCTCTGATTCCCTGCCTCTGATTCCCCGCCTCTGATTCCCCGCCTCTGATTCCCCGCCTCAGAGTCCCCGGCTCTGATTCCCCGCCTCAGATTCCCTTCCTCAGATTCCCCGCCTCTGATTCCCCGCCTCTGATTCCCCGCCTCTGATTTCCCGCCTCTGATTCCCCGCCTCTGATTCCCCTCCTCTGATTCCCAGCCTTTGATTCCCCGCCTCTGATTTCCCGCCTCTGATATCCCGCCTCTGATTCCCCGCCTCCCGTTCCACGCAACTTTCCCGGCCTCCGTTTCTCCACATCTCTTTCCCCGCCTCTGATTCCACGCCTCTGATTCCCCGCCTCTGATTCCACGCCTCTGATTCCCCACCTCTGATTCCCCGCCTCTGATTCCCTGCAACTGATTCCCCGCCTCTGATTCCCCGCCTCTGATTCCCCACCTCTGTCTCTATGCCTCTTTTTCGCCTCCGCTCTTTCCCCTCCACTCTTTACGCGCCTCTCTTTCCGTCCCTCAATTTCAACAACTCTGTTTGATCTGTTCTGTGTACCTCATTTTCAACACACAAGTCCCAACCACTATGTTTCACCCATCTCTTTCCCCGCCTCTATTTATCTGCCTATGTTTAGCCGCCTCTGATTCCCCACCTCTGATTCCCCGCCTCTGATTCCCCGCCTCTGATTCCCCGCCTCTGATTCCCCGCCTCAGATTCCCTGCCTCAGATTCCCTGCCTTAGATTCCCCGCCTCAGATTCCCCGCCTCAGATTCCCCTCCTCAGATTCCCTGCCTCAGATTCCCTGCCTCAGATTCTCTTCATCTGATTCCCTTCATCTGATTCCCTGCCTCTTATTCCCCGCCTCTGATTCCCCGCCTCTGATTCCCCGCCTCTGATTCCCCGCCTCCGATTCCCCGCCTCTGATTCCCCGCCTCTGATTCCCCACCTCAGGTTCCCCGCCTCAGGTTCCCCGCCTCTGATTCCCCGCCTCTGATTCCCCGCCTCTGATTCCCCGCCTCTGATTCCCCGCCTCTGATTCCCCGCCTCTGATTCCCCGCCTCTGATTCCCCGCCTCTGATTCCCCGCCTCAGATTCCCCGGCTCTGATTCCCTGCCTCAGATTCCCTGCCTCAGATTCCCTGCCTCAGATTCCCTTCATCTGATTCCCTTCATCTGATTCCCTTCTCTTATTCCCCGCCTCTGATACCCCGCCTCTGATTCCCCGCCTCTGATTCCCCGCCTCTGATTCCCCGCCTCTGATTCTCCGCCTCTGATTCCCCGCCTCTGATTCCCCGCCTCTGATTCCCTTCATCTGATTCCCTTCATCCGATTCCCCTCCTCAGATTCCCTGCCTCAGATTCCCTGCCTCAGATTCCCTGCCTCTGATTCCCCGCATCTGATACTCCGCCTCTAATTCCCTGCCTCAGATTCCCTGCTTCAGATTCCCCGCCTCAGATTCCCCACCTCAGATTCCCCGCCTCAGATTCCCTGCCTCAGATTCCCTGCCTCAGATTCCCTTCATCTGATTCCCTTCATCTGATTCCCTGCCTCTTATTCCCTGCCTCTTATTCCCCGCCTCTGATTCCCCGCCTCTGATTCCCAGCCTGTGATTCCCCGCCTCTGATTCCCCGCCTCTGATTCCCAGCCTCAGATTCCCTGCCTCAGATTCCCCACCTCAGATTCCCCACCTCAGATTCCCTGCCTCAGAATGCCTGCCTCAGATTCCCTGCCTCAGATTCCCTGCCTCTGATTCCCCACCTCTGATTCCCCGCCTCAGATTCCCCGCCTCAGATTCCCCACCTCAGATTCCCCGCCTCAGATTCCCCGCCTCAGATTCCCTGCCTCAGATTCCCTTCATCTGATTCCCTTCATCTGATTCCCTGCCTCTTCTTCCCCGCCTCTGATTCCCCGCCTCTGATTCCCCGCCTCTGATTCCCCGCCTCTGATTCCCCGCCTCTGATTCCCCGCCTCAGATTCCCCAGCTCTGATTCCCCGCCTCTGAATCCCCACCTCAGATTCCCTGCCTCAGATTCCCTGCCTCAGATTCTCTTCATCTGATTCCCTTCATCTGATTCCCTGCCTTTAATTCCCCTCCTCTGATTCCCCGCCTCTGATTCCCCACCTCTGATTCCCTGCCTCTGATTCCCAGCCTCTGATTCCCCGCCTCTGAATCCCCACCTCAGATTCCCTGCCTCAGATTTCCTGCCTCAGATTCACCGCCTCAGATTCCCTGCCTCAGAATCCCTGCCTCAGATTCCCTGCCTCTGATTCCCCGCCTCTGATTCCATGCCTCAGATTCCCCGCCTCAGATTCCCCGCCTCAGATTCCCCGCCTCAGATTCCCTGCCTCAGATTCCCTGCCTCAGATTCCCTGCCTCAGATTCCCTTCATCTGATTCCCTTCATCTGATTCCCTGCCTCTTCTTCCCCGCCTCTGATTCCCTGCCTCTGATTCCCCGCCTCTGATTCCCCGCCTCAGATTCCCCGCCTCTGATTCCCTGCGTCAGATTCCCTGCCTCAGATTCCCTTCATATGATTCCCTTCATCTGATTCCGTGCCTCTTATTCCCCGCCTCTGATTCCCCGCCTCTGATTCCCCGCCTCTGATTCCCCGCCTCTGATTCCCCGCCTCAGATTCCCCACCTCAGATTCCCTGCCTCAGATTCCCCGCCTCTGATTCCCCGCCTCTGATTCCCCGCCTCTGATTCCCCGCCTCTGATTCCCTGCCTCAGATTCCCCGCCTCTGATTCCCCGCCTCTGATTCCCCGCCTCTGATTCCCCGCCTCTGATTCCCCGCCTCTGATTCCCTGCCTCAGATTCACCGCCTCAGATTCCCTGCCTCAGAATCCCTGCCTCAGATTCCCTGCCTCTGATTCACCGCCTCTGATTCCACGCCTCAGATTCCCCGCCTCAGATTCCCCGCCTCAGATTCCCTGCCTCAGATTCCCTGCCTCAGATTCCCTTCATCTGATTCCCTGCCTCTTCTTCCCCGCCTCTGATTCCCCGCCTCAGATTCCCCGGCTCTGATTCCCTGCCTCAGATTCCCTGTCTCAGATACCCCGCCTCTGATTCCCCGCCTCTGATTCCCCGCCTCTGATTCCCCGCCTCTGATTCCCCGCCTCTGATTCCCCGCCTCTGATTCCCCGCCTCTGATTCCCCGCCTCTGATTCCCCGCCTCTGATTCCCCGCCTCTGATTCCCCGCCTCAGATTCCCCGCCTCAGATTCCCCGCCTCAGATTCCCTTCATCTGATTCCCTTCATCTGATTCCCTGCCTCTAATTCCCCTCCTCTGATTCCCCGCCTCTGATTCCCCGCCTCTGATTCCCTGCCTCTGATTCCCTGCCTCTGATTCCCCGCATCTGATTCCCCGCCTCAGATTCCCCGCCTCAGATTCCCCGCCTCAGATTCCCCGCCTCAGATTCCCTGCCTCAGATTCCCTGCCTCAGATTCCCTGCCTCAAATTCCCTGCCTCAGATTCCCTGCCTCAGATTCCCTTCATCTGATTCCTTTCATCTGATTCCCTCCCTCTGATTCCCCGCCTCTGATTCCCCGCCTCTGATTCCCCGCCTCTGATTCCCAGCCTCTGATTCCCCGCCTCAGATTCCCCGGCTCTGATTCCCCGCCTCAGATTCCCCGCCTCAGATTCCCCGCCTCTGATTCCCCGCCTCTGATTACCCGCCTCTGATTCCCCGCCTCTGATTCCCCGCCTCTGATTCCCCGCCTCTGATTCCCCGCCTCTGATTCCCCGCCTCTGATTCCCAGCCTCTGATTCCCCGCCTCTGATATCCCGCCTCTGATTCCCCGCCTCCCTTTCCGCGCAACTTTCCCGGCCTCCGTTTCTCCACATCTCTTTCCCCGCCTCTGATTCCACGCCTATGATTCCCCGCCTCTGATTCCACGCCTCTGATTCCCCACCTCTGATTCCACGCCTCTGATTCCCCACCTCTGATTCCCCACCTCTGTCTCTATGCCTCTTTTTCGCCTCCGCTCTTTCCCCTCCACTCTTTACGCGCCTCTTTTTCCGTCCCTCAATTTCAACAACTCTGTTTGATCTGTTCCGTGTACATCATTTTCAACACACAAGTCCCAACCACTATGTTTCACCCATCTCTTTCCCCGCCTCTATTTATCCACCTATGTTTATCCGCCTCTGATTCCCCACCTCTGATTCCCCCCCTCTGATTCCCCGCCTCTGATTCCCCGCCTCTGATTCCCCGCCTCTGATTCCCCGCCTCAGATTACCTGCCTCAGATTCCCTGCCTCAGATTCCCTGCCTCAGATTCCCTGCCTCTGATTCCCCTCCTCAGATTCCCTGCCTCAGATTCCCTGCCTCAGATTCCCTCCCTCTGATTCCCCGCCTCTGAATCCCCGCCTCGGATTCCCCGCCTCAGATTCCCCGCCTCAGATTCCCTGCCTCAGTTTCAGTGCCTCAGATTCCCTCCCTCTGATTCCCCGCCTCTGAATCCCCGCCTCGGATTCCCCGCCTCAGATTCCCTGCCTCAGATTCCCTGCCTCAGATTCCCTGCCTCAGATTCCCTCCCTCTGATTCCCCGCCTCTGATTCCCCGCCTCAGATTCCCTGCCTCAGATTCCCTGCCTCAGATTCCCTGCCTCTGATTCCCCGCATCTGATACCCCACCTCTGATTCCCCGCCTCTGATTCCCCGCCTCTGATTCCCCGCCTCTGATTCCCCGCCTCTGATTCCCCGCCTCAGATTCCCCGGCTCTGATTCCCTGCCTCAGATTCCCTGCCTCAGATTCCCTTCATCTAATTCCCTTCATCTGATTCCCTGCCTCTTATTCCCCGCCTCTGATTCCCCGCCTCTGATTCCCCGCCTCTGATTCCCTGCCTCAGATTCCCTGCCTCAGATTCCCTTCATCTGATTCCTTTCATCTGATTCCCTGCCTCTGATTCCCCACCTCTGATTCACCGCCTCTGATTCCCCGCCTCTGATTCCCCACCTCTGATTCCCCGCCTCTGATTCCCCGCCTCTGATTCCCCTCCTCAGATTCCCCGGCTCTGATTCCCTGCCTCAGATTCCCTGCCTCAGATTCCCTGCCTCTGATTCCCCGCATCTAATACCCCACCTCTGATTCCCCGCCTCTGATTCCCTGCCTCTGATTCCCCGCCTCTGATTCACCGCCTCTGATTCCCCGCCTCAGATTCCCCGGCTCTGATTCCCTGCCTTAGATACCCTGCCTCAGATTCCCTGCCTCAGATTCCCTTCATCTAATTCCCTTCATCTGATTCCCTGCCTCTTATTCCCCGCCTCTGATTCCCCACCTCTGATTCCCCGCCTCTGATTCCCCGCCTCTGATTCCCCGCCTCTGATTCCCCGCCTCTGATTCCCTTCATCTGATTCCCTTCTTCTGATTCCCTGCCTCTGATTCCCCGCCTCTGATTCCCCGCCTCTGATTCCCCGCCTCTGATTCCCCGCCTCTGATTCCCCGCCTCTGATTCCCCGCCTCAGATTCCCTTCCTCTGATTCCCCGCATCTGATTCTCCGCCTCTGATTCCCCGCATCAGATTCCACACTTCAGATTCCCCGCCTTAGATTCCCTGCCTCAGATTCCCTTCCTCAGAATCCCCGCCTCAGATTCACTGCCTCAGATTCCCTGCGTCAGATTCCCTGCCTCAGATTCCCTTCATCTGATTCCCTTCATCTGTTTCCCTGCATCTGATTCCCAGCCTCTGATTCCCCGCCTCTGATTTCCCGCCTCTGATTCCCAACCTCTGATTCCCCGCCTCAGTTTCCCTGCCTCAGATTCCCTGCCTCAGATTCCCTGCCTCTGATTCCCCGCCTCTGATTCCCCGCCTGTGCTTCCCCGCCTCTGATTCCCCGCATCTGATTCCCCGCCTCTGATTCCCCACCTCAGATTCCCCGCCTCAAATTCCCCGCCTCAGATTCCCTCCCTCAGATTCCCTGCCTCAGATTCCCCGCCTCTGATGCCCCGCCTCAGATTCCCCGCCTCAGATTCCCCGCCTCAAATTCCCCGCTTCAGATTCCCTGCCTCTGATTCCCCACCTCTGATTCCCCGCCTCAGATTCCCCGCCTCAGAATCCCCGCCTCAGATTCCCAGCCTCAGATTCCCTGCCTCAGATTCCCTTCATCTGATTCCCTTCATCTGATTCCCTGCCTCTTATTCCCAGCCTCTGATTCCCTGCCTCTGATTCCCCGCCTCTGATTCCCCGCCTCTGATTCCCCGCCTCTGATTCCCTGCCTCAGATTCCCCGGCTCTGATTACCTGCCTCAGATTCCCTTCATCTGATTCCCTTCATCTGATTCCCGCCTCTTATTCCCCGCCTCAGATTCCCCGCCTCAGATTCCCCGCCTCAGATACCCCGCCTCAGATTCCCCGCCTCAGATTCCCCGCCTCAGGTTCCATGCCTCAGATTCCCTGCCTCAGATTCCCTGCCTCAGATTCCCTTCATCTGATTCCCTTCATCTGATTCCCTGCCTCTGATTCCCCGCCTCTGATTCCCGGCCTCTGATTCCCTGCCTCTGATTCCCCACCTCTGATTCCCCGGCTCTGATTCCCCGCCTCTGATTCCCCGCCTCTGATTCCCCGCCTCTGATTCCCCGCCTCAGATTCCCCGGCTCTGATTCCCTGCCTCAGATTCCCTGCCTCAGATTCCCAGCCTCTGATTCCCCGCCTCTGGTTCCCGCCTCTGATTCCCCGCCTCTGATTCCCCGCCTCTGATTCCCCGCCTCTGATTCCCCGCCTCTGATTCCCCGCCTCAGATTCCCCGCCTCAGATTCCCCACCTCAGATTCCCTGCCTCAGATTCCCTTCATCTGATTCCCTTCATCTGATTCCCTGCCTCTAATTCCCCTCCTCTGATTCCCCGCCTCTGATTCCCCGCCTCTGATTCCCTGCCTCTGATTCCCTGCCTCTGATTCCCCGCATCTGATTCCCCGCCTCAGATTCCCCGCCTCAGATTCCCCGCCTCAGATTCCCCGCCTCAGATTCCCCGCCTCAGATTCCCTGCCTCAGATTCCCTGCCTCAGATTCCCTGCCTCAGATTCCCTGCCTCAGATTCCCTGCCTCAGATTCCCTTCATCTGATTCCTTTCATCTGATTCCCTCCCTCTG
Source organism: Narcine bancroftii (assembly GCF_036971445.1). NCBI lineage: Eukaryota > Metazoa > Chordata > Chondrichthyes > Torpediniformes > Narcinidae > Narcine > Narcine bancroftii. The sequence continues at coordinate 216,313,784 of NC_091475.1, forward strand.
ATTCCCCGCCTCTGATTCCCTGCCTCTGATTCCCTGCCTCTGATTCCCCGCCTCTGATTCCCCGCCTCTGATTCCCCGCCTCTGATTCCCAGCCTCTGATTCCCCGCCTCAGATTCCCCGGCTCTGATTCTCCGCCTCAGATTCCCCGCCTCAGATTCCCCGCCTCTGATTCCCCGCCTCTGATTCCCCGCCTCTGATTACCCGCCTCTGATTCCCCGCCTCTGATTCCCCGCCTCTGATTCCCCGCCTCTGATTCCCCGCCTCTGATTCCCCGCCTCTGATTCCCAGCCTCTGATTCCCCGCATCTGATTCCCCGCCTCTGATATCCCGCCTCTGATTCCCCGCCTCCCTTTCCGCGCAACTTTCCCGGCCTCCGTTTCTCCACATCTCTTTCCCCGCCTCTGATTCCCCGCCTCTGATTCCACGCCTCTGATTCCCCACCTCTGATTCCACGCCTCTGATTCCCCACCTCTGATTTCCCACCTCTGTCTCTATGCCTCTTTTTCGCCTCCGCTCTTTCCCCTCCACTCTTTACGCGCCTCTTTTTCCGTCCCTCAATTTCAACAACTCTGTTTGATCTGTTCCGTGTACATCATTTTCAACACACAAGTCCCAACCACTATGTTTCACCCATCTCTTTCCCCGCCTCTATTTATCCACCTATGTTTATCCGCCTCTGATTCCCCACCTCTGATTCCCCCCCTCTGATTCCCCGCCTCTGATTCCCCGCCTCTGATTCCCCGCCTCTGATTCCCCGCCTCAGATTCCCTGCCTCAGATTCCCTGCCTCAGATTCCCTGCCTCTGATTCCCCTCCTCAGATTCCCTGCCTCAGATTCCCTGCCTCAGATTCCCTCCCTCTGATTCCCCGCCTCTGAATCCCCGCCTCGGATTCCCCGCCTCAGATTCCCCGCCTCAGATTCCCTGCCTCAGTTTCAGTGCCTCAGATTCCCTCCCTCTGATTCCCCGCCTCTGAATCCCCGCCTCGGATTCCCCGCCTCGGATTCCCCGCCTCAGATTCCCTGCCTCAGATTCCCTGCCTCAGATTCCCTGCCTCAGATTCCCTCCCTCTGATTCCCCGCCTCTGAATCCCCGCCTCTGATTCCCCGCCTCTGATTCCCCGCCTCAGATTCCCTGCCTCAGATTCCCTGCCTCAGATTCCCCGCCTCTGATTCCCCGCATCTGATACCCCACCTCTGATTCCCCGCCTCTGATTCCCCGCCTCTGATTCCCCGCCTCTGATTCCCCGCCTCAGATTCCCCGGCTCTGATTCCCTGCCTCAGATTCCCTGCCTCAGATTCCCTTCATCTAATTCCCTTCATCTGATTCCCTGCCTCTTATTCCCCGCCTCTGATTCCCCGCCTCTGATTCCCCGCCTCTGATTCCCTGCCTCAGATTCCCTGCCTCAGATTCCCTTCATCTGATTCCTTTCATCTGATTCCCTGCCTCTGATTCCCCGCCCCTGATTCCCTGCCTCTGATTCCCTGCCTCTGATTCCCCACCTCTGATTCACCGCCTCTGATTCCCCGCCTCTGATTCCCCGCCTCTGATTCCCCTCCTCAGATTCCCCGGCTCTGATTCCCTGCCTCAGATTCCCTGCCTCAGATTCCCTGCCTCTGATTCCCCGCATCTAATACCCCACCTCTGATTCCCCGCCTCTGATTCCCTGCCTCTGATTCCCCGCCTCTGATTCACCGCCTCTGATTCCCCGCCTCAGATTCCCCGGCTCTGATTCCCTGCCTCAGATTCCATTCATCTGATTCCCTTCATCTGATTCCCTGCCTCTTATTCCCCGCCTCTGATTCCCCGCCTGTGATTCCCAGCCTCTGATACCCCGCCTCTGATTCCCCGCCTCAGATTCCCTGCCTCAGATTCCCTTCCTCAAAATCCCCGCCTCAGATTCACTGCCTCAGATTCCCTGCCTCAGATTCCCTGCCTCAGATTCCCTTCATCTGATTCCCTTCATCTGTTTCCCTGCATCTGATTCCCAGCCTCTGATTCCCCGCCTCTGATTTCCCGCCTCTGATTCCCAACCTCTGATTCCCCGCCTCAGTTTCCCTGCCTCAGATTCCCTGCCTCAGATTCCCTGCCTCTGATTCCCCGCCTCTGATTCCCCGCCTGTGCTTCCCCGCCTCTGATTCCCCGCATCTGATTCCCCGCCTCTGATTCCCCACCTCAGATTCCCCGCCTCAAATTCCCCGCCTCAGATTCCCTCCCTCTGATTCCCTGCCTCTGATTCCCCGCCTCTGATTCCCCGCCTCTGATTCCCCGCCTCTGATTCCCTGCCTCAGATTCCCCGGCTCTGATTACCTGCCTCAGATTCCCTTCATCTGATTCCCTTCATCTGATTCCCGCCTCTTATTCCCCGCCTCAGATTCCCCGCCTCAGATACCCCGCCTCAGATTCCCCGCCTCAGATTCCCCGCCTCAGGTTCCATGCCTCAGATTCCCTGCCTCAGATTCCCTGCCTCAGATTCCCTTCATCTGATTCCCTTCATCTGATTCCCTGCCTCTGATTCCCCACCTCTGATTCCCCGGCTCTGATTCCCCGCCTCTGATTCCCCGCCTCTGATTCCCCGCCTCAGATTCCCCGGCTCTGATTCCCTGCCTCAGATTCCCTGCCTCAGATTCCCAGCCTCTGATTCTCCGCCTCTGGTTCCCCGCCTCTGATTCCCCGCCTCTGATTCCCCGCCTCTGATTTCCCGCCTCTGATTCCCCGCCTCTGATTCCCCGCCTCTTATATCCCGCCTCTGATTCCCCGCCTCCCTTTCCACGCAACTTTTCCGGTCTCCGTTTCCCCACATCTCTTTCCCCGCATCTGATTCCACGCCTCTGATTCCACGCCTCTGATTCCCCACCTCTGATTCACCGCCTCTGATTCCCTGCAACTGATTGCCCGCCTCTGATTCCCCGCCTCTGATTCCATGCCTCTGATTCCCCACCTCTGATTCACCGCCTCTGATTCCCCGAATCTGATTCCCCGCCTCAGATTCCCTGTCTCAGATTCCATGCCTCTGATTCCCCGAATCTGATTCCCCGCCTCAGATTCCCTGTCTCAGATTCCTTGCCTCTGATTCCCTGCCTCTGATTCCCCGCCTCTGATTCCCCGCCTCTGATATCCCGCCTCTGATTCCCCACCTCCCTTTCCGCGCAACTTTCCCGGCCTCCATTTCCCCACATCTCTTTCCCCGCCTCTGATTCCACGCTTCTGATTCCCCACCTCTGATTGCCCGCCTCTGATTCCCCGCCTCTGATTCCTGACCTCTGTCTCTATGCCTCTCTTTCGCCTCCGCTCTTTCCCCTCCACTCTTTACGCGCCTTTCTTTCCCTCCCTCAATTTCAACAACTCTGTTTGATATGTTCTGTGTACCTCATTTTCAACACACAAGTCCCAACCACTATGTTTCACCCATCTCCTTCCCCGCCTCTATTTATCAACCTATGTTTACCCGCCTCTGATTCCGCACCTCTGATTCCCCGCCTCTGATTCCCCGCCTCTGATTCCCCGCCTCTGATTCCCCGCCTCTGATTCCCCGCCTCTGATTCCCCGCCTCTGATTCCCCACCTCTGATTCCCTTCATCTGATTCCCTTCATCTGATTCCCTGCCTCTTATTCCCCGCCTCTGATTCCCCACCTCTGATTCCCCGCCTCTGATTCCCCGCCTCAGATTCCCCGGCTCTGATTCCCTGCCTCAGATTCCCTTCCTCAGATTCCCCGCCTCTGATTCCCCGCCTCTGATTCCCCGCCTCTGATTCCCCGCCTCTGATTCCCCTCCTCTGATTCCCAGCCTTTGATTCCCCGCCTCTGATTCCCCGCCTCTGATATCCCGCCTCTGATTCCCCGCCTCCCGTTCCACGCAACTTTCCCGGCCTCCGTTTCTCCACATCTCTTTCCCCGCCTCTGATTCCACGCCTCTGATTCCCCGCCTCTGATTCCCTTCATCTAATTCCCTTCATCTGATTCCCTGCCTCTTATTCCACGCCTCTGATTCCCCGCCTCTGATTCCCCGCCTCTGATTCCCCGCCTCTTATTCCCTGCCTCTGATTCCCCGCCTCAGATTCCCTGCATCAGATTCCCTGCCTCAGATTCCATGCCTCAGATTCCCTGCCTCTGATTCCCCGCATCTAATTCTCCGCATCTGATTCTCCGCCTCTGATTCCCCGCCTCTGATTCCCCGCCTCAGATTCCCCGCCTCAGATTCCCCGCCTCAGATTCCCCGCCTCAGATTCCCCGCCTCAGATTCCCAGCCTCAGATTCCCTGCCTCAGATCCCTTTCATCTGATTCCCTTCATCTGATTCCCTGCATCAGATTCCCCGCCACAGATTCCCTGCCTCAGAATCACTGCCTCAGATTCCCTGCCTCTGACTCCCCGCCTCAGATTCCCTGCCTCAGATCCCTTTCATCTGATTCCCTTCATCTGATTCCCTGCATCAGATTCCCTGCCTCAGATCCCTTTCATCTGATTCCCTTCATCTGATTCCCTGCCTCTTCTTCCCCGCCTCTGATTCCCTGCCTCTGATTCCCCGCCTCTGATTCCCCGCCTCTGATTCCCCGCCTCTGATTCCCCGCCTCAGATTCCCTGCCTCAGATTCCCTGCCTCAGATTCCCTTCAACTGATTCCCTTCATCTGATTCCTTGCCTCTTATTTCCCGCCTCTGATTCCCCGCCTCTGATTCCCCACCTCTGATTCCCCGCCTCTGATTCCCCGCCTCTGATTCCCCGCCTCTGATTCCCCGCCTCAGATTCCCTGGCTCAGATTCCCTGCCTCAGATTCCCTGCCTCTGATTCCCCGCCTCTGATTCCCCGCCTCTGATTCCCCGCCTCTGATTCCCCACCTCTGATTCCCCGCCTCTGATTCTCCGCCTCTGATTCCCCGCCTCTGATTCCCCGCCTCTGATTCCCCGCCTCAGATCGCCGCCTCAAATTCCCTGCCTCAGATTCCCTGCCTCAGATTCCCTTCATCTGATTCCCTTCATCTGATTCCCTGCCTCTAATTCCCCTCCTCTGATTCCCCGCCTCTGATATCCCGCCTCTGAAACCCTGCCTCTGATTCCCTGCCTCTGATTCCCCGCATCTGATTCCCCGCCTCAGATTCCCTGCCTCAGATTCCCCGCCTCAGATTCGCCGCCTCAGATACCCCGCCTCAGATTCCCCACCTCAGATTCCCTGCCTCAGATTCCCTGCCTCAGATTCCCTGCCTCAGATTCTCTGCCTCAGATTCCCTGCCTCACATTCCCTTCATCTGATTCCCTTCATCTGATTCCCTGCCTCTGATTCCCTGCCTCTGATTCCCCGCCTCTGATTCCCCGCCTCTGATTCCCCGCCTCTGATTCCCCGCCTCAGATCGCCGCCTCAAATTCCCTGCCTCAGATTCCCTGCCTCAGATTCCCTTCATCTGATTCCCTTCATCTGATTCCCTGCCTCTAATTCCCCTCCTCTGATTCCCCGCCTCTGATATCCCGCCTCTGAAACCCTGCCTCTGATTCCCTGCCTCTGATTCCCCGCATCTGATTCCCCGCCTCAGATTCCCTGCCTCAGATTCCCCGCCTCAGATTCCCCGCCTCAGATACCCCGCCTCAGATTCCCCACCTCAGATTCCCTGCCTCAGATTCCCTGCCTCAGATTCCCTGCCTCAGATTCTCTGCCTCAGATTCCCTGCCTCACATTCCCTTCATCTGATTCCCTTCATCTGATTCCCTGCCTCTGATTCCCTGCCTCTGATTCCCCGCCTCTGATTCCCCGCCTCTGATTCCCCGCCTCAGAGTCCCCGGCTCTGATTCCCCGCCTCAGATTCCCTTCCTCAGATTCCCCGCCTCTGATTCCCCGCCTCTGATTCCCCGCCTCTGATTTCCCGCCTCTGATTCCCCGCCTCTGATTCCCCTCCTCTGATTCCCAGCCTTTGATTCCCCGCCTCTGATTTCCCGCCTCTGATATCCCGCCTCTGATTCCCCGCCTCCCGTTCCACGCAACTTTCCCGGCCTCCGTTTCTCCACATCTCTTTCCCCGCCTCTGATTCCACGCCTCTGATTCCCCGCCTCTGATTCCACGCCTCTGATTCCCCACCTCTGATTCCCCGCCTCTGATTCCCTGCAACTGATTCCCCGCCTCTGATTCCCCGCCTCTGATTCCCCACCTCTGTCTCTATGCCTCTTTTTCGCCTCCGCTCTTTCCCCTCCACTCTTTACGCGCCTCTCTTTCCGTCCCTCAATTTCAACAACTCTGTTTGATCTGTTCTGTGTACCTCATTTTCAACACACAAGTCCCAACCACTATGTTTCACCCATCTCTTTCCCCGCCTCTATTTATCTGCCTATGTTTAGCCGCCTCTGATTCCCCACCTCTGATTCCCCGCCTCTGATTCCCCGCCTCTGATTCCCCGCCTCTGATTCCCCGCCTCAGATTCCCTGCCTCAGATTCCCTGCCTTAGATTCCCCGCCTCAGATTCCCCGCCTCAGATTCCCCTCCTCAGATTCCCTGCCTCAGATTCCCTGCCTCAGATTCTCTTCATCTGATTCCCTTCATCTGATTCCCTGCCTCTTATTCCCCGCCTCTGATTCCCCGCCTCTGATTCCCCGCCTCTGATTCCCCGCCTCCGATTCCCCGCCTCTGATTCCCCGCCTCTGATTCCCCACCTCAGGTTCCCCGCCTCAGGTTCCCCGCCTCTGATTCCCCGCCTCTGATTCCCCGCCTCTGATTCCCCGCCTCTGATTCCCCGCCTCTGATTCCCCGCCTCTGATTCCCCGCCTCTGATTCCCCGCCTCTGATTCCCCGCCTCTGATTCCCCGCCTCAGATTCCCCGGCTCTGATTCCCTGCCTCAGATTCCCTGCCTCAGATTCCCTGCCTCAGATTCCCTTCATCTGATTCCCTTCATCTGATTCCCTTCTCTTATTCCCCGCCTCTGATACCCCGCCTCTGATTCCCCGCCTCTGATTCCCCGCCTCTGATTCCCCGCCTCTGATTCTCCGCCTCTGATTCCCCGCCTCTGATTCCCCGCCTCTGATTCCCTTCATCTGATTCCCTTCATCCGATTCCCCTCCTCAGATTCCCTGCCTCAGATTCCCTGCCTCAGATTCCCTGCCTCAGATTCCCTGCCTCTGATTCCCCGCATCTGATACTCCGCCTCTAATTCCCTGCCTCAGATTCCCTGCTTCAGATTCCCCGCCTCAGATTCCCCACCTCAGATTCCCCGCCTCAGATTCCCTGCCTCAGATTCCCTGCCTCAGATTCCCTTCATCTGATTCCCTTCATCTGATTCCCTGCCTCTTATTCCCTGCCTCTTATTCCCCGCCTCTGATTCCCCGCCTCTGATTCCCAGCCTGTGATTCCCCGCCTCTGATTCCCCGCCTCTGATTCCCAGCCTCAGATTCCCTGCCTCAGATTCCCCACCTCAGATTCCCCACCTCAGATTCCCTGCCTCAGAATGCCTGCCTCAGATTCCCTGCCTCTGATTCCCCGCCTCTGATTCCCCGCCTCTGATTCCCAGCCTCAGATTCCCTGCCTCAGATTCCCCACCTCAGATTCCCCACCTCAGATTCCCTGCCTCAGATTCCCTGCCTCAGATTCCCTTCATCTGATTCCCTTCATCTGATTCCCTGCCTCTTCTTCCCCGCCTCTGATTCCCCGCCTCTGATTCCCCGCCTCTGATTCCCCGCCTCTGATTCCCCGCCTCTGATTCCCCGCCTCAGATTCCCCAGCTCTGATTCCCCGCCTCTGAATCCCCACCTCAGATTCCCTGCCTCAGATTCCCTGCCTCAGATTCTCTTCATCTGATTCCCTTCATCTGATTCCCTGCCTTTAATTCCCCTCCTCTGATTCCCCGCCTCTGATTCCCCACCTCTGATTCCCTGCCTCTGATTCCCAGCCTCTGATTCCCCGCCTCTGAATCCCCACCTCAGATTCCCTGCCTCAGATTTCCTGCCTCAGATTCACCGCCTCAGATTCCCTGCCTCAGAATCCCTGCCTCAGATTCCCTGCCTCTGATTCCCCGCCTCTGATTCCATGCCTCAGATTCCCCGCCTCAGATTCCCCGCCTCAGATTCCCCGCCTCAGATTCCCTGCCTCAGATTCCCTGCCTCAGATTCCCTTCATCTGATTCCCTTCATCTGATTCCCTGCCTCTTCTTCCCCGCCTCTGATTCCCTGCCTCTGATTCCCCGCCTCTGATTCCCCGCCTCAGATTCCCCGCCTCTGATTCCCTGCGTCAGATTCCCTGCCTCAGATTCCCTTCATATGATTCCCTTCATCTGATTCCGTGCCTCTTATTCCCCGCCTCTGATTCCCCGCCTCTGATTCCCCGCCTCTGATTCCCCGCCTCTGATTCCCCGCCTCAGATTCCCCACCTCAGATTCCCTGCCTCAGATTCCCCGCCTCTGATTCCCCGCCTCTGATTCCCCGCCTCTGATTCCCCGCCTCTGATTCCCTGCCTCAGATTCCCCGCCTCTGATTCCCCGCCTCTGATTCCCCGCCTCTGATTCCCCGCCTCTGATTCCCCGCCTCTGATTCCCTGCCTCAGATTCACCGCCTCAGATTCCCTGCCTCAGAATCCCTGCCTCAGATTCCCTGCCTCTGATTCACCGCCTCTGATTCCACGCCTCAGATTCCCCGCCTCAGATTCCCCGCCTCAGATTCCCTGCCTCAGATTCCCTGCCTCAGATTCCCTTCATCTGATTCCCTGCCTCTTCTTCCCCGCCTCTGATTCCCCGCCTCAGATTCCCCGGCTCTGATTCCCTGCCTCAGATTCCCTGTCTCAGATACCCCGCCTCTGATTCCCCGCCTCTGATTCCCCGCCTCTGATTCCCCGCCTCTGATTCCCCGCCTCTGATTCCCCGCCTCTGATTCCCCGCCTCTGATTCCCCGCCTCTGATTCCCCGCCTCTGATTCCCCGCCTCTGATTCCCCGCCTCAGATTCCCCGCCTCAGATTCCCCGCCTCAGATTCCCTTCATCTGATTCCCTTCATCTGATTCCCTGCCTCTAATTCCCCTCCTCTGATTCCCCGCCTCTGATTCCCCGCCTCTGATTCCCTGCCTCTGATTCCCTGCCTCTGATTCCCCGCATCTGATTCCCCGCCTCAGATTCCCCGCCTCAGATTCCCCGCCTCAGATTCCCCGCCTCAGATTCCCTGCCTCAGATTCCCTGCCTCAGATTCCCTGCCTCAGATTCCCTGCCTCAGATTCCCTGCCTCAGATTCCCTGCCTCAGATTCCCTTCATCTGATTCCTTTCATCTGATTCCCTCCCTCTGATTCCCCGCCTCTGATTCCCCGCCTCTGATTCCCCGCCTCTGATTCCCAGCCTCTGATTCCCCGCCTCAGATTCCCCGGCTCTGATTCCCCGCCTCAGATTCCCCGCCTCAGATTCCCCGCCTCTGATTCCCCGCCTCTGATTACCCGCCTCTGATTCCCCGCCTCTGATTCCCCGCCTCTGATTCCCCGCCTCTGATTCCCCGCCTCTGATTCCCCGCCTCTGATTCCCAGCCTCTGATTCCCCGCCTCTGATATCCCGCCTCTGATTCCCCGCCTCCCTTTCCGCGCAACTTTCCCGGCCTCCGTTTCTCCACATCTCTTTCCCCGCCTCTGATTCCACGCCTATGATTCCCCGCCTCTGATTCCACGCCTCTGATTCCCCACCTCTGATTCCACGCCTCTGATTCCCCACCTCTGATTCCCCACCTCTGTCTCTATGCCTCTTTTCCGCCTCCGCTCTTTCCCCTCCACTCTTTACGCGCCTCTTTTTCCGTCCCTCAATTTCAACAACTCTGTTTGATCTGTTCCGTGTACATCATTTTCAACACACAAGTCCCAACCACTATGTTTCACCCATCTCTTTCCCCGCCTCTATTTATCCACCTATGTTTATCCGCCTCTGATTCCCCACCTCTGATTCCCCCCCTCTGATTCCCCGCCTCTGATTCCCCGCCTCTGATTCCCCGCCTCTGATTCCCCGCCTCAGATTACCTGCCTCAGATTCCCTGCCTCAGATTCCCTGCCTCAGATTCCCTGCCTCTGATTCCCCTCCTCAGATTCCCTGCCTCAGATTCCCTGCCTCAGATTCCCTCCCTCTGATTCCCCGCCTCTGAATCCCCGCCTCGGATTCCCCGCCTCAGATTCCCCGCCTCAGATTCCCTGCCTCAGTTTCAGTGCCTCAGATTCCCTCCCTCTGATTCCCCGCCTCTGAATCCCCGCCTCGGATTCCCCGCCTCAGATTCCCTGCCTCAGATTCCCTGCCTCAGATTCCCTGCCTCAGATTCCCTCCCTCTGATTCCCCGCCTCTGAATCCCCACCTCTGATTCCCCGCCTCTGATTCCCCGCCTCAGATTCCCTGCCTCAGATTCCCTGCCTCAGATTCCCTGCCTCTGATTCCCCGCATCTGATACCCCACCTCTGATTCCCCGCCTCTGATTCCCCGCCTCTGATTCCCCGCCTCTGATTCCCCGCCTCTGATTCCCCGCCTCAGATTCCCCGGCTCTGATTCCCTGCCTCAGATTCCCTGCCTCAGATTCCCTTCATCTAATTCCCTTCATCTGATTCCCTGCCTCTTATTCCCCGCCTCTGATTCCCCGCCTCTGATTCCCCGCCTCTGATTCCCTGCCTCAGATTCCCTGCCTCAGATTCCCTTCATCTGATTCCTTTCATCTGATTCCCTGCCTCTGATTCCCCACCTCTGATTCACCGCCTCTGATTCCCCGCCTCTGATTCCCCACCTCTGATTCCCCGCCTCTGATTCCCCGCCTCTGATTCCCCTCCTCAGATTCCCCGGCTCTGATTCCCTGCCTCAGATTCCCTGCCTCAGATTCCCTGCCTCTGATTCCCCGCATCTAATACCCCACCTCTGATTCCCCGCCTCTGATTCCCTGCCTCTGATTCCCCGCCTCTGATTCACCGCCTCTGATTCCCCGCCTCAGATTCCCCGGCTCTGATTCCCTGCCTTAGATACCCTGCCTCAGATTCCCTGCCTCAGATTCCCTTCATCTAATTCCCTTCATCTGATTCCCTGCCTCTTATTCCCCGCCTCTGATTCCCCACCTCTGATTCCCCGCCTCTGATTCCCCGCCTCTGATTCCCCGCCTCTGATTCCCCGCCTCTGATTCCCTTCATCTGATTCCCTTCTTCTGATTCCCTGCCTCTGATTCCCCGCCTCTGATTCCCCGCCTCTGATTCCCCGCCTCTGATTCCCCGCCTCTGATTCCCCGCCTCTGATTCCCCGCCTCAGATTCCCTTCCTCTGATTCCCCGCATCTGATTCTCCGCCTCTGATTCCCCGCATCAGATTCCACACTTCAGATTCCCCGCCTTAGATTCCCTGCCTCAGATTCCCTTCCTCAGAATCCCCGCCTCAGATTCACTGCCTCAGATTCCCTGCGTCAGATTCCCTGCCTCAGATTCCCTTCATCTGATTCCCTTCATCTGTTTCCCTGCATCTGATTCCCAGCCTCTGATTCCCCGCCTCTGATTTCCCGCCTCTGATTCCCAACCTCTGATTCCCCGCCTCAGTTTCCCTGCCTCAGATTCCCTGCCTCAGATTCCCTGCCTCTGATTCCCCGCCTCTGATTCCCCGCCTGTGCTTCCCCGCCTCTGATTCCCCGCATCTGATTCCCCGCCTCTGATTCCCCACCTCAGATTCCCCGCCTCAAATTCCCCGCCTCAGATTCCCTCCCTCAGATTCCCTGCCTCAGATTCCCCGCCTCTGATGCCCCGCCTCAGATTCCCCGCCTCAGATTCCCCGCCTCAAATTCCCCGCTTCAGATTCCCTGCCTCTGATTCCCCACCTCTGATTCCCCGCCTCAGATTCCCCGCCTCAGAATCCCCGCCTCAGATTCCCAGCCTCAGATTCCCTGCCTCAGATTCCCTTCATCTGATTCCCTTCATCTGATTCCCTGCCTCTTATTCCCAGCCTCTGATTCCCTGCCTCTGATTCCCCGCCTCTGATTCCCCGCCTCTGATTCCCCGCCTCTGATTCCCTGCCTCAGATTCCCCGGCTCTGATTACCTGCCTCAGATTCTCTTCATCTGATTCCCTTCATCTGATTCCCTTCATCTGATTCCCGCCTCTTATTCCCCGCCTCAGATTCCCCGCCTCAGATTCCCCGCCTCAGATACCCCGCCTCAGATTCCCCGCCTCAGATTCCCCGCCTCAGGTTCCATGCCTCAGATTCCCTGCCTCAGATTCCCTGCCTCAGATTCCCTTCATCTGATTCCCTTCATCTGATTCCCTGCCTCTGATTCCCCGCCTCTGATTCCCGGCCTCTGATTCCCTGCCTCTGATTCCCCACCTCTGATTCCCCGGCTCTGATTCCCCGCCTCTGATTCCCCGCCTCTGATTCCCCGCCTCTGATTCCCCGCCTCAGATTCCCCGGCTCTGATTCCCTGCCTCAGATTCCCTGCCTCAGATTCCCAGCCTCTGATTCCCCGCCTCTGGTTCCCGCCTCTGATTCCCCGCCTCTGATTCCCCGCCTCTGATTTCCCGCCTCTGATTCCCCGCCTCTGATTCCCCGCCTCTGATTCCCTTCCTCAGTTTCCCTGCCTTAGATTCCATGCCTCTGATTCCCCGCATCAGATTCCCTGCCTCAGATTCCCCGCCTCAGATTCCCTGCCTCAGATTCCCTGCCTCAGATTCCCTGCCTCAGATTCTCTGCCTCAGATTCCCTTCATCTGATTCCGTTCATCTGATTCCCTTCATCTGATTCCCTTCATCTGATTCCCTTCATCTGATTCGCTGCCTCTTATTCCCCGCCTCTGATTCCCCGCCTCTGATTCCCCGCCTCTGATTCCCCGCCTCTGATTCCCCGCCTCAGATTCCCTGCCTCAGATTCCCTGCCTCAGATTCCCTGCCTCTGATTCCCTGCCTCTGATACCCCGCATCTAATTCCCCGCCTCTGATTCCCCGCCTCTGATTCCCCACCTCTGATTCCCCACCTCAGATTCCCTGCTTCAGAATCCCTGCCTCAGATTCCCCGCCTCAGATTCCCTGCCTCAGAATCCCTGCCTCAGATTCCCTGCCTCTGATTCCCCGCCTCTGATTCCCCGCCTCAGATTCTCCGCCTCAGATTCCCCGCCTCAGATTCCCCGCCTCTGATTCCCCGCCTCTGATTCCCCGCCTCAGATTCCCCGCCTCAGATTCACCGCATCAGATTCCCTGCCTCAGATTCCCTGCCTCAGATTCCCTTCATATGATTCCCTTCATCTGATTCCCTGCCTCTTATTCCCTGCCTCTTATTCCCCGCCTCTGATTCCCCGCCTCTAATTCCCCGCCTCTGATTCCCCGCCTCTGATTCCCCACCTCTGATTCCCCACCTCAGATTCCCTGCTTCAGAATCCCTGCCTCAGATTCCCCGCCTCAGATTCCCTGCCTCAGATTCCCTGCCTCTGATTCCCCGCCTCTGATTCCCCGCCTCTGATTCCCCGCCTCTGATTCCCCGCCTCTGATTCCCTGCCACAGATTCCCCGGCTCTGATTACCTGCCTCAGATTCCCTTCATCTGATTCCCTTCATCTGATTCCCGCCTCTTATTCCCCGCCTCAGATTCCCCGCCTCAGATACCCCGCCTCAGATTCTCCGCCTCAGATTCCACGCCTCAGGTTCCATGCCTCAGATTCCCTGCCTCAGATTCCCTGCCTCAGATTCCCTTCATCTGATTCCCTTCATCTGATTCCCTGCCTCTGATTCCCCGCCTCTGATTCCCGGCCTCTGATTCCCTGCCTCTGATTCCCCACCTCTGATTCCCCGGCTCTGATTCCCCGCCTCTGATTCCCCGCCTCTGATTCCCCGCCTCAGATTCCCTGGCTCTGATTCCCTGCCTCAGATTCCCTGCCTCAGATTCCCCGCCTCTGATTCCACGCCTCTGATTCCACGCCTCTGATTTCCCGCCTCTGATTCCCCGCCTCTGATTCCCCGCCTCTTATATCCCGCCTCTGATTCCCCGCCTCCCTTTCCGCGCAACTTTTCCGGTCTCCGTTTCCCCACATCTCTTTCCCCGCATCTGATTCCACGCCTCTGATTCCACGCCTCTGATTCCCCACCTCTGATTCCCCGCCTCTGATTCTCTGCCTCAGATTCCCTTCATCTGATTCCCTTCATCTGATTCCCTTCATCTGATTCCCTTCATCTGATTCCCTTCATCTGATTCCCTGCCTCACATTCCCTGCCTCAGATTCCCTGCCTCTGATTCCCTGCCTCTGATACCCCGCATCAGATACCCCACCTCTGATTCGCCGCCTCTGATTCGCCGCCTCTGATTCCCCGCCTCTGATTCCCCGCCTCTGATTCCACGCCTCAGATTCCCCGTCTCTGATTCCCTGCCTCAGATTCCCTTCATCTGATTCCCTTCATCTGATTCCCTGCCTCTTATACCCCGCCTCTGATTCCCCGCCTCTGATTCCCCGCCTCTGATTCCCCGCCTCTGATTCCCCGCCTCTGATTCCCTTCATCTGATTCCCTTCATCTGATTCCCTGCCTCTTATTCCCCGCCTCTGATTCCCCACCTCTGATTCCCCGCCTCAGATTCCCCGCCTCAGATTCACTGCATCAGATTCCCTGCCTCAGATTCCCTGCCTCAGATACCCTGCCTCAGATTCCCTGCCTCAGATTCCCTTCATATGATTCCCTTCATCTGATTCCCTGCCTCTTATTCCCCGCCTCTGATTCCCCGCCTCTAATTCCCCGCCTCTGATTCCCCGCCTCTGATTCCCCACCTCTGATTCCGCACCTCAGATTCCCTGCTTCAGAATCCCTGCCTCAGATTCCCCGCCTCAGATTCCCTGCCTCAGAATCCCTGCCTCAGATTCCCTGCCTCTGATTCCCCGCCTCTGATTCCCCGCCTCAGATTCTCCGCCTCAGATTCCCCGCCTCAGATTCCCCGCCTCAGATTCCCTGCCTCTGATGCCCTGCCTCAGATTCCCCGGCTCTGATTACCTGCCTCAGATTCCCTTCATCTGATTCCCTTCATCTGATTCCCTGCCTCTGATTCCCCGCCTCTGATTCCCGGCCTCTGATTCCCTGCCTCTGATTCCCCACCTCTGATTCCCCGGCTCTGATTCCCCGCCTCTGATTCCCCGCCTCGTATTCCCCGCCTCAGATTCCCCGGCTCTGATTCCCTGCCTCAGATTCCCTGCCTCAAGTTCCCCGCCTCTGATTCCCCGCCTCTGGTTCCCCGCCTCTGATTCCCCGCCTCTGATTCCCCGCCTCTGATTTCCAGCCTATGATTCCCCGCCTCTGATTCCCCGGCTCTTATATCCCGCCTCTGATTCCCCGCCTACCTTTCCGCGCAACTTTTCCGGTCTCCGTTTCCCCACATCTCTTTCCCCGCATCTGATTCCACGCCTCTGATTCCACGCCTCTGATTCCACGCCTCTGATTCCCCACCTCTGATTCCCCGCCTCTGATTCCCTGCAACTGATTGCCCGCCTCTGATTTCCCGCCTCTGATTCCCCACCTCTGTCTCTATGCCTCTCTTTCGCCTCCGCTCTTTCCCCTCCACTCTTTACGTGCCTCTCTTCCCCTCCCTCAATTTCAACAACTCTATTTGATCTGTTCTGTGTACCTCATTTTCAACACACAAGTTCCAACCACTATGTTTTACCCATCTCTTTCCCCGCCTCTATTTATCCGCCTATGTTTACCCGCCTCTGTTTACCCGCCTGTTTCACCGCCTCTGATTCCCCACCTCAGATTCCCCGCCTCAGATTCCCTGCCTCTGATTCCCCGCCACTGATTCCCCGCCTCTGATTCCCCGCCTCAGATTCGCCGGCTCTGATTCCCTGCCTCTGATTCCCTGCCTCTGATTCCCCGCCTCTGATTCCCCGCCTCTGATTCCCCGCCTCTGATTCCCTGCCTCAGATTCACCGGCTCTGATTCCCTGCCTCAGATTCCCTGCCTCAGATTCCATGCCTCTGATTCCCCGAATCTGATTCCCCGCCTCAGATTCCCTGTCTCAGATTCCCCGCCTCTGGTTCCCCGCCTCTGATTCCCCGCCTCTGATTCCCAGCCTCTGATTCCCCTCCTCTGATTCCCCGCCTCTGATATCCCGCCTCTGATTCCCCACCTCCCTTTCCGCGCAACTTTCCCGGCCTCCATTTCCCCACATCTCTTTCCCCGCCTCTGATTCCACGCCTCTGATACCCCGCCTCTGATTCCACGCCTCTGATTCCCCACCTCTGATTCCCCGCCTCTGATTGCCTGCAACTGATTGCCCGCCTTTCTTTCCCTCCCTCAATTTCAACAACTCTGTTTGATATGTTCTGTGTACCTCATTTTCAACACACAAGTCCCAACCACTATGTTTCACCCATGTCCTTCCCCGCCTCTATTTATCAACCTATGTTTACCCGCCTCTGATTCCGCACCTCTGATGCCCCGCCTCTGATTCCCCACCTCTGATTCCCCGCCTCTGATTCCCCGCCTCTGATTCCCCGCCTCCGATTCCCCGCCTCATATTCCCTTCCTCAGTTTCCCTGCCTTAGATTCCCTGTCTCTGATTCCCCGCATCAGATTACCTGCCTCAGATTCCCTGCCTCTGATTCCCCGCCTCTGATTCCCCGCCTCTGATTCCCCGCCTCAGATTCCCCACCTCAGATTCCCTGCCTCAGATTCCCTGCCTCAGATTCCCTTCATCTGATTCCCTGCCTCAGATTCCCCGCCTCAGATTCCCTGCCTCAGATTCCCTGCCTCAGATTCCCTGCCTCAGATTCTCTGCCTCAGATTCCCTTCATCTGATTCCCTTCATCTGATTCCCTTCATCTGATTCCCTTCATCTGATTCCCTTCATCTGATTCGCTGCCTCTTATTCCCCGCCTCTGATTCCCCGCCTCTGATTCCCCGCCTCTGATTCCCCGCCTCTGATTCCCCGCCTCAGATTCCCTGCCTCAGATTCCCTGCCTCAGATTCCCTGCCTCTGATTCCCTGCCTCTGATACCCCGCATCAGATACCCCACCTCTGATTCCCTGCCTCTAATTCCCCGCCTCTGATTCCCCGCCTCTGATTCCCCACCTCTGATTCCGCACCTCAGATTCCCTGCTTCAGAATCCCTGCCTCAGATTCCCCGCCTCAGATTCCCTGCCTCAGAATCCCTGCCTCAGATTCCCTGCCTCTGATTCCCCGCCTCTGATTCCCCGCCTCAGATTCTCCGCCTCAGATTCCCCGCCTCAGATTCCCCGCCTCAGATTCCCTGCCTCTGATGCCCTGCCTCAGATTCCCCGGCTCTGATTACCTGCCTCAGATTCCCTACATCTGATTCCCTTCATCTGATTCCCGCCTCTTATTCCCCGCCTCAGATTCCCCGCCTCAGATACCCCGCCTCAGATTACCCGCCTCAGATTCCCTGCCTCAGGTTCCATGCCTCAGATTCCCTGCCTCAGTTTGCCTGCCTCAGATTCCCTTCATCTGATTCCCTTCATCTGATTCCCTGCCTCTGATTCCCCGCCTCTGATTCCCGGCCTCTGATTCCCTGCCTCTGATTCCCCACCTCTGATTCCCCGGTTCTGATTCCCCGCCTCTGATTCCCCGCCTCGTATTCCCCACCTCAGATTCCCCGGCTCTGATTCCCTGCCTCAGATTCCCTGCCTCAAGTTCCCCGCCTCTGATTCCCCGCCTCTGGTTCCCCGCCTCTGATTCCCCGCCTCTGATTCCCCGCCTCAGATTCCCCGGCTCTGATTCCCCGCCTCAGATTCCCTGCCTCAGATTCCCTGCCTCAGATTCCCTTCATCTGATTCCCTTCATCTGATTCCCTTCTCTTATTCCCCGCCTCTGATTCCCCGCCTCTGATTCCCCGCCTCTGATTCCCCGCCTCTGATTCCCCGCCTCTGATTCCCCGCCTCTGATTCCCTGCCTCTGATTCCCCGCCTCTGATTCCCCACCTCTGATTCCCTTCATCTGATTCCCTTCATCTGCTTCCCTGCCTCTGATTCCCCGCCTCTGATTCCCCGCCTCTGATTCCTTGCCTCTGATTCCCCGCCTCAGATTCCCTGCCTCAGATTCCCTGCCTCTGATTCCCCGCATCTGATACTCCACCTCTAATTCCCCGCCTCAGATTCCCCGCCTCAGATTCCCCACCTCAGATTCCCCGCCTCAGATTCCCCGCCTCAGATTCCCTTCATCTGATTCCCTTCATCTGATTCCCTTCATCCGATTCCGTGCCTCTTATTCCCCGCCTCTGATTCCCCGCCTCTGATTCCCCGCCTCTAATTCCCCGCCTCTGATTCCCCGCCTCTGATTCCCCGCCTCAGATTCCCTGCCTCAGATTCTCTTCATCTGATTCCCTTCATCTGATTCCCTGCCTCTAATTCCCCTCCTCTGATTCCCCGCCTCTGATTCCCCACCTCTGATTCCCTGCCTCTGATTCCCAGCCTCTGATTCCCAGCCTCTGATTCCCCGCCTCTGAATCCCCGCCTCAGATTCCCTGCCTCAGATTCCCTGCCTCAGATTCACCGCCTCAGATTCCCTGCCTCAGAATCCCTGCCTCAGATTCCATGCCTCTGATTCCCCGCCTCTGATTCCCCGCCTCAGATTCCCCGCCTCAGATTCCCCGCCTCAGATTCCCTGCCTCAGATTCCCTGCCTCAGATTCCCTTCATCTGATTCCCTTCATCTGATTCCCTGCCTCTTCTTCCCCGCCTCTGATTCCCTGCCTCTGATTCCCCGCCTCTGATTCCCCGCCTCTGATTCCCCGCCTCAGATTCCCCGCCTCAGATTCCCTGCCTCAGATTCCCTGCCTCTGATTCCCTGTCTCAGATTCCCTGCCTCAGATTCCCTTCATCTGATTCCCTTCATCTGATTCCCTGCCTCTAATTCCCCTCCTCTGATTCCCCGCCTCTGATTCCCCGCCTCTGATTCCCTGCATCTGATTCCCTGCCTCTGATTCCCCGCATCTGATTCCCCGCCTCAGATTCCCTGCCTCAGATTCCCCGCCTCAGATTCCCCGCCTCAGATACCCCGCCTCAGATTCCCCGCCTCTGATTACCCGCCTCAGATTCCCTGCCTCAGATTCCCTGCCTCAGATTCCCTGCTTCAGATTCCCTGCCTCAGATTCCCTGCCTCAGATTCCCTTCATCTGATTCCTTTCATCTGATTCCCTGCCTCTGATTCCCCGCCTCTGATTCCCTGCCTCTGATTTCCTGCCTCTGATTCCCCGCCTCTGATTCCCCGCCTCTGATTCCCCGCCTCTGATTCCCCGCCTCAGATTCCCCGGCTCTGATTCCCTGCCTCAGGTTCCCTGCCTCAGGTTCCCTGCCTCTTATTCCCCGCCACTGATTCCCCGCCTCTGATTCCCCGCCTCTGATTCCCCGCCTCTGATTCCCAGCCTCTGATTCCCCGCATCTGATGCCCCGCCTCTGATATCCCGCCTCTGATTCCCCGCCTCCCTTTCCGCGCAACTTTCCCGGCCTCCGTTTCTCCACATCTCTTTCCCCGCCTCTGATTCCCCGCCTCTGATTCCCTGCAACTGATTCCCCGCCTCTGATTCCCCGCCTCTGATTCCCCACCTCTGTCTCTATGCCTCTTTTTTGCCTCCGCTCTTTCCCCTCCACTCTTTACGCGCCTCTTTTTCCGTCCCTCAATTTCAACAACTCTGTTTGATATGTTCTGTGTACATCATTTTCAACACACAAGTCCCAACCACTATGTTTCACCCATCTCTTTCCCCGCCTCTATATATCCACCTATGTTTACCCGCCTCTGATTCCCCACCTCTGATTCCCCCCCTCTGATTCCCCGCCTCTGATTCCCCGCCTCTGATTCCCCGCCTCTGATTCCCCGCCTCAGATTCCCTGCCTCAGATTCCCTGCCTCAGATTCCCTGCCTCAGATTCCCTGCCTCAGATTCCCTGCCTCTGATTCCCCGCCTCAGATTCCCTGCCTCAGATTCCCTCCCTCTGATTCCCTGCCTCTGATTCCCCGCCTCTGATTTCCCGCCTCAGATTCCCCGCCTCAGATTCCCCGCGTCAGATTCCCTGCCTCAGATTCCGTGCCTCAGATTCCCTTCATCTGATTCCCTTCATCTGATTCCCTTCATCTGATTCCCTTCATCTGATACCCTGCCTCTTATTCCCCGCCTCTGATTCCCCGCCTCTGATTCCCCGCCTCTGATTCCCCGCCTCTGATTCCCCGCCTCAGATTCCCTGCCTCAGATTCCCTGCCTCAGATTCCCTGCCTCAGATTCCCTTCATCTGATTCCTTTCATCTGATTCCCTGCCTCTGATTCCGCGCCTCTGATTCCCTGCATCTGATTCCCTGCCTCTGATTCCCCACCTCTGATTCCCCGCCTCTGATTCCCTGCCTCTGATTCCCCGCATCTGATTCCCCGCCTCATATTCACCGGCTCTGATTCCCTGCCTCAGATTCCCGGCATCAGATTCCCTGCCTCTGATTCCCCGCCTCTGATTCCCTGCCTCTGATTCCCCGCCTCTGATTCCCCGCCTCTTATTCCCCGCCTCAGATTCCCCGGCTCTGATTCCCTGCCTCAGATTTCCTGCCTCAGACTCCCTGCCTCAGATTCCCTTCATCTAATTCCCTTCATCTGATTCCCTGCCTCTTATTCCCCGCCTCTGATTCCCCGCCTCTGATTCCCCGCCTCTGATTCCCCACCTCTGATTCCCCGCCTCTGATTCCCTTCATCTGATTCCCTTCATCTGATTCCCTTCATCTGATTCCCTGCCTCTTATGCCCCGCCTCTGATTCCCCACCTCAGATTCCCCGCCTCTGATTCCCCGCCTCTGATTCCCCGCCTCAGATTCCCCGCCTCAGATTCCCCGCATCAGATTCCCTGCCTCAGATTCCCTGCTTCAGATTCCCTGCCTCAGATTCCCTTCATCTGATTCCCTTCATCTGATTCCCTGCCTCTTATTCCCTGCCTCTTATTCCCCGCCTCTGATTCCCCGCCTCTAATTCCCCGCCTCTGATTCCCCGCCTCTGATTCCCCACCTCTGATTCCCCACCTCAGATTCCCTGCTTCAGAATCCCTGCCTCAGATTCCCCGCCTCAGATTCCCTGCCTCAGAATCCCTGCCTCAGATTCCCTGCCTCTGATTCCCCGCCTCTGATTCCCCGCCTCAGATTCCCCGCCTCAGATTCCCCGCCTCAGATTCCCCGCCTCAGATTCCCTGCCTCAGATTCTCTGCCTCAGATTCCCTTCATCTGATTCCCTGCCTCTTATTCCCCGCCTCTGATTTCCTGCCTCTGATTCCCCGCCTCTGATTCCCCGCCTCTGATTCCCCGCCTCTGATTCCCTGCCTCTGATTCCCCGCCTCAGATACCCCGCCTCAGATTCCCTGCCTCAGATTCCCTGCCTCTGATTCCCCGCCTCAGATACCCCGCCTCAGATTCCCTGCCTCAGATTCCCTGCCTCTGATTCCCCGCCTCAGATTCCACACCTCAGATTCCCCGCCTCAGATTCCCTGCCTCAGATTCCCTGCCTCTGATTCCCCGCATCTGATTCTCCGCCTCTGATTCCCCGCCTCAGATTCCACACCTCAGATTCCCCGCCTCAGATTCCCTGCCTCAGATTCCCTGCCTCAGATTCCATTCATCTGATTCCCTTCATCTGATTCCCTGCCTCTTATTCCCCGCCTCTGATTCCCCGCCTCTGATTCCCCGCCTCTGATTCCCCACCTCTGATTCCCCGCCTCAGATTCGCTGCCTCAGATTCCCTGCCTCTGATTCCCCGCATCTGATTCTCCGCCTCTGATTCCTCGCCTCAGATTCCACACCTCAGATTCCCCGCCTCAGATTCCCTGCCTCAGATTCCCTGCCTCTGATTCCCTTCATCTGATTCCCTTCATCTGCTTCCCTGCCTCTGATTCCCGCCTCTGATTCCCCGCCTCTGATTCCTTTGCTCTGATTCCCCGCCTCAGATTCCCTGCCTCAGATTCCCTGCCTCAGATTCCCTGCCTCAGATTCCCTGCCTCTGATTCCCCACATCTGATACTCCATTTCCCCACATCTCTTTCCCCGACTCTGATTCCACGCCTCTGATACCCCGCCTCTGATTCCACGCCTCTGATTCCCCGCCTCTGATTCCTGACCTCTGTCTCTATGCCTCTCTTTCGCCTCCGCTCTTTCCCCTCCACTCTTTACGCGCCTTTCTTTCCCTCCCTCAATTTCACCAACTCTGTTTGATATGTTCTGTGTACCTCATTTTCAACACACAAGTCCCAACCACTATGTTTCACCCATGTCCTTCCCCGCCTCTATTTATCAACCTATGTTTACCCGCCTCTGATTCCGCACCTCTGATTCCCCGCCTCTGATTCCCCGCCTCTGATTCCCCGCGTCTGATTCCCCGCCTCTGATTCCCCGCCTCATATTCCCTTCCTCAGTTTCCCTGCCTTAGATTCCCTGCCTCTGATTCCCCGCATCAGATTCCCTGCCTCAGATTCCCCGCCTCTGATTCCCCGCCTCTGATTCCCCGCCTCTGATTCCCCGCCTCTGATTCCCCGCCTCTGATTCCCCGCCTCTGATTCCCCGCCTCAGATACCCCGCCTCAGATTCCCTGCCTCAGATTCCCTGCCTCAGATTCCCTTCATCTGATTCCCTTCATCTGATTCCCTTCATCTGATTCGCTGCCTCTTATTCCCCGCCTCTGATTCCCCGCCTCTGATTCCCCGCCTCTGATTCCCCGCCTCTGATTCCCCGCCTCAGATTCCCTGCCTCAGATTCCCTGCCTCAGATTCCCTTCATCTGATTCCCTTCATCTGATTCCCTGCCTCTTATACCCCGCCTCTGATTCCCCGCCTCTGATTCCCCGCCTCTGATTCCCCGCCTCTGATTCCCCGCCTCTGATTCCACGCCTCAGAATCCCCGTCTCTGATTCCCCGCCTCAGATTCCCTGCCTCAGATTCCCTGCCTCAGATTCCCTTCATCTGATTCCCTTCATCTGATTCCCTGCCTCTTATACCCCGCCTCTGATTCCCCGCCTCTGATTCCCCGCCTCTGATTCCCCGCCTCTGATTCCCCGCCTCTGATTCCCCGCCTCTGATTCCCTTCATCTGATTCCCTTCATCTGATTCGCTGCCTCTTATTCCCCGCCTCTGATTCCCCGCCTCTGATTCCCCGCCTCTGATTCCCCGCCTCTGATTCCCCGCCTCAGATTCCCTGCCTCAGATTCCCTGCCTCAGATTCCCTTCATCTGATTCCCTTCATCTGATTCCCTGCCTCTTATACCCCGCCTCTGATTCCCCGCCTCTGATTCCCCGCCTCTGATTCCCCGCCTCTGATTCCCCGCCTCTGATTCCCCGCCTCTGATTCCACGCCTCAGATTCCCCGTCTCTGATTCCCCGCCTCAGATTCCCTGCCTCAGATTCCCTGCCTCAGATTCCCTTCATCTGATTCCCTTCATCTGATTCCCTGCCTCTTATACCCCGCCTCTGATTCCCCGCCTCTGATTCCCCGCCTCTGATTCCCCGCCTCTGATTCCCTTCATCTGATTCCCTTCATCTGATTCCCTGCATCTTATTCCCCGCCTCTGATTCCCCGCCTCTGATTCCCAGCCTCAGATTCCCCGCCTCAGATTCCCCGCATCAGATTCCCTGCCTCAGATTCCCTGCCTCAGATTCCCTTCATCTGATTCCCTTCATCTGATTCCCTGCCTCTTATTCCCTGCCTCTTATTCCCTGCCTCTTATTCCCCGCCTCTGATTCCCCGCCTCTAATTCCCCGCCTCTGATTCCCCGCCTCTGATTCCCCACCTCTGATTCCCCACCTCAGATTCCCTGCTTCAGAATCCCTGCCTCAGATTCCCCGCCTCAGATTCCCTGCCTCAGAATCCCTGCCTCAGATTCCCTGCCTCTGATTCCCCGCCTCTGATTCCCCGCCTCTGATTCCCCGCCTCAGATTCCCCGCCTCAGATTCCCCGCATCAGATTCCCTGCCTCAGATTCCCTGCCTCAGATTCCCTTCATCTGATTCCCTTCATCTGATTCCCTGCCTCTTATTCCCTGCCTCTTATTCCCTGCCTCTTATTCCCCGCCTCTGATTCCCCGCCTCTAATTCCCCGCCTCTGATTCCCCGCCTCTGATTCCCCACCTCTGATTCCCCACCTCAGATTCCCTGCTTCAGAATCCCTGCCTCAGATTCCCCGCCTCAGATTCCCTGCCTCAGAATCCCTGCCTCAGATTCCCTGCCTCTGATTCCCCGCCTCTGATTCCCCGCCTCAGATTCCCCGCCTCAGATTCCCCGCCTCAGATTCCCCGCCTCAGATTCCCTGCCTCAGATTCCCTGCCTCAGATTCTCTGCCTCAGATTCCCTTCATCTGATTCCCGGCCTCTTATTCCCCGCCTCTGATTCCCTGCCTCTGATTCCCCGCCTCTGATTCCCCGCCTCTGATTCCCCGCCTCTGATTCCCTGCCTCTGATTCCCCACCTCTGATTCCCCGCCTCGGATTCCCTGCCTCAGATTCCCTGCCTCTGATCCCCGCATCTGATTCTCCGCCTCTGATTCCCCGCCTCAGATTCCACACCTCAGATTCCCCGCCTCAGATTCCCTGCCTCAGATTCCCTGCCTCAGATTCCATTCATCTGATTCCCTTCATCTGATTCCCTGCCTCTTATTCCCCGCCTCTGATTCCCCGCCTCTGATTCCCCGCCTCAGATTCCCCGCCTCTGATTCCCCGCCTCTGATTCCCCGCCTCTGATTCCATTCATCTGCTTCCCTGCCTCTGATTCCCCGCCTCTGATTCCCCGCCTCTGATTCCCCGCCTCTGATTCCCCGCCTCTGATTCCCCGCCTCTGATTCCCCGCCTCTGATTCCATTCATCTGCTTCCCTGCCTCTGATTCCCCGCCTCTGATTCCCCGCCTCTGATTCCCTGCCTCTGATTCCCCGCCTCTGATTCCCCGCCTCTAATTCCCCGCCTCTGATTCCCCACCTCTGATTCCCCGCCTCAGATTCCCCGCCTCAAATTCCACTCCTCAGATTCCCTGCCTCAGATTCTCTTCATCTGATTCCCTTCATCTGAATCCCCGCCTCTGATTCCCCGCCTCTGATTCCCCGCCTCTGATTCCCTGCCTCTGATTCCCCGCCTCTGATTCCCCGCCTCAGATTCCCCGCCTCAAATTCCACTCCTCAGATTCCCTGCCTCAGATTCCCTTCCTCAGATTCCCTTCATCTGATTCCCTTCATCTGATTCCCTGCCTCTTATTCCCCGCCTCTGATTCCCTGCCTCTGATTCCGCGCCTCTGATTCCCCGCCTCTGATTCCCCACCTCTGATTCCCCGCCTCTGATTCCGCGCCTCTGATTACCCGCCTCAGATTCCCCGGCTCTGATTACCTGCCTCAGATTCCCTTCCTCAGATTACCCGCCTCTGATTCCCCGCCTCTGATTCCCTGCCTCTGATTCCCCGCCTCTGATTCCCCGCCTCTGATTCCCAGCCTTGATTCGCAGCCTTTGATTCCCCGCCTCTGATTCCCCGCCTCTGATATCCCGCCTCTGATTCCCTGCCTCCCGTTCCACGCAACTTTCCCGGCCTCCGTTTCTCCACATCTCTTTCCCCGCATCTGATTCCAAGCCTCTGATTCCCCGCCTCTGATTCCCCGCCTCTGATTTCCCGCCTCTGATTCCCCGCCTCAGGTTCCCTGCCTCAGATTCCCTGCCTCTGATTCCCCGCATCTGATACCCCGCCTCTGATTCCCCGCCTCTGATTCCCCGCCTCTGATTCCCCGCCTCTGATTCCCCGCCTCTGATTCCCCGCCTCAGATTCCCCGGCTCTGATTCCCCGCCTCAGATTCCCTGCCTCAGATTCCCTGCCTCAGATTCCCTGCCTCAGATTCCCTTCATCTGATTCCCTTCATCTGATTCCCTTCTCTTATTCCCCGCCTCTGATTCCCCGCCTCTGATTCCCCGCCTCAGATTCCCCGCCTCTGATTCCCCGCCTCTGATTCCCCGCCTCTGATTCCCCGCCTCTGATTCCCTGCCTCTGATTCCCCGCCTCTGATTCCCCACCTCCGATTCCCTTGATCTGATTCCCTTCATCTGCTTCCCTGCCTCTGATTCCCCGCCTCTGATTCCCCGCCTCTGATTCCTTGCCTCTGATTCCCCGCCTCAGATTCCCTGCCTCAGATTCCCTGCCTCTGATTCCCCGCATCTGATACTCCACCTCTAATTCCCCGCCTCAGATTCCCCGCCTCAGATTCCCCACCTCAGATTCCCCGCCTCAGATTCCCCGCCTCAGATTCCCTTCATCTGATTCCCTTCATCTGATTCCCTGCCTCTTATTCCCCGCCTCTGATTCCCCGCCTCTGATTCCCCGCCTCTGATTCCCAGCCTCTGATTCCGCGCCTATGATTCCCCACCTCAGATTCCCTGCCTCAGATTCCCCACCTCAGATTCCCTGCCTCAGAATCCCTGCCTCAGATTCCCTGCCTCTGATTCCCCGCCTCTGATTCCCCGCCTCAGATTCCCCGCCTCAGATTCCCCGCCTCAGATTCCCTGCCTCAGATTCCCTTCATCTGTTTCCCTTCATCTGATTCCCTGCCTCTTCTTCCCCGCCTCTGATTCCCCGCCTCTGATTCCCCGCCTCTGATTCCCCGCCTCTGATTCCCCGCCTCTGATTCCCCGCCTCAGATTCCCCGGCTCTGATTCCCCGCCTCAGATTCCCTGCCTCAGATTCCCTGCCTCAGATTCTCTTCATCTGATTCCCTTCATCTGATTCCCTGCCTCTAATTCCCCTCCTCTGATTCCCCGCCTCTGATTCCCCACCTCTGATTCCCTGCCTCTGATTCCCAGCCTCTGATTCCCAGCCTCTGATTCCCCGCCTCTGAATCCCCGCCTCAGATTCCCTGCCTCAGATTCCCTGCCTCAGATTCACCGCCTCAGATTCCCTGCCTCAGAATCCCTGCCTCAGATTCCATTCCTCTGATTCCCCGCCTCTGATTCCCCACCTCAGATTCCCCGCCTCAGATTCCCCGCCTCAGATTCCCTGCCTCAGATTCCCTGCCTCAGATTCCCTTCATCTGATTCCCATCATCTGATTCCCTGCCTCTTCTTCCCCGCCTCTGATTCCCTGCCTCTGATTCCCCGCCTCTGATTCCCCGCCTCTGATTCCCCGCCTCAGATTCCCCGCCTCAGATTCCCTGCCTCAGATTCCCTGCCTCAGATTCCCTGCCTCTGATTCCCTGCCTCAGATTCCCTGCCTCAGATTCCCTTCATCTGATTCCCTTCATCTGATTCCCTGCCTCTAATTCCCCTCCTCTGATTCCCCGCCTCTGATTCCCCGCCTCTGATTCCCTGCATCTGATTCCCTGCCTCTGATTCCCCGCATCTGATTCCCCGCCTCAGATTCCCTGCCTCAGATTCCCTGCCTCAGATTCCCCGCCTCAGATTCCCCGCCTCAGATTCCCCGCCTCAGATACCCCGCCTCAGATTCCCCGCCTCAGATTATCCGCCTCAGATTCCCTGCCTCAGATTCCCTGCCTCAGATTCCCTGCTTCAGATTCCCTGCCTCAGATTCCCTTCCTCAGATTCCCTGCCTCAGATTCCCTTCATCTGATTCCTTTCATCTGATTCCCTGCCTCTGATTCCCCGCCTCTGATTCCCCGCCTCTGATTCCCTGCCTCTGATTCCCCGCCTCTGATTCCCCGCCTCTGATTCCCCGCCTCTGATTCCCCGCCTCAGATTCCCCGGCTCTGATTCCCTGCCTCAGGTTCCCTGCCTCAGGTTCCCTGCCTCTTATTCCCCGCCACTGATTCCCCGCCTCTGATTCCCCGCCTCTGATTCCCCGCCTCTGATTCCCAGCCTCTGATTCCCCGCATCTGATGCCCCGCCTCTGATATCCCGCCTCTGATTCCCCGCCTCCCTTTCCGCGCAACTTTCCCGGCCTCCGTTTCTCCACATCTCTTTCCCCGCCTCTGATTCCCCGCCTCTGATTCCCTGCAACTGATTCCCCGCCTCTGATTCCCCGCCTCTGATTCCCCACCTCTGTCTCTATGCCTCTTTTTTGCCTCCGCTCTTTCCCCTCCACTCTTTACGCGCCTCTTTTTCCGTCCCTCAATTTCAACAACTCTGTTTGATATGTTCTGTGTACATCATTTTCAACACACAAGTCCCAACCACTATGTTTCACCCATCTCTTTCCCCGCCTCTATATATCCACCTATGTTTACCCGCCTCTGATTCCCCACCTCTGATTCCCCCCCTCTGATTCCCCGCATCTGATTCCCCGCCTCTGATTCCCCGCCTCTGATTCCCCGCCTCAGATTCCCTGCCTCAGATTCCCTGCCTCAGATTCCCTGCCTCAGATTCCCTGCCTCAGATTCCCTGCCTCTGATTCCCCGCCTCAGATTCCCTGCCTCAGATTCCCTCCCTCTGATTCCCTGCCTCTGATTCCCCGCCTCTGATTTCCCGCCTCAGATTCCCCGCCTCAGATTCCCCGCGTCAGATTCCCTGCCTCAGATTCCGTGCCTCAGATTCCCTTCATCTGATTCCCTTCATCTGATTCCCTTCATCTGATTCCCTTCATCTGATTCCCTGCCTCTTATTCCCCGCCTCTTATTCCCCGCCTCTGATTACCCGCCTCTGATTCCCCGCCTCTGATTCCCCGCCTCTGATTCCCCGCCTCTGATTCCCTGCCTCTGATTCCCCGCCTCAGATTCCCTGCCTCAGATTCCCTGCCTCAGATTCCCTGCCTCAGATTCCCCGCATCTGATACCCCGCCTCTGATTCCCCGCCTCTGATTCCCCGCCTCTGATTCCCCGCCTCAGATTCCCCGGCTCTGATTCCCTGCCTCAGATTCCCTGCCTCAGATTCCCTGCCTCAGATTCCCTTCATCTAATTCCCTTCATCTGATACCCTGCCTCTTATTCCCCGCCTCTGATTCCCCGCCTCTGATTCCCCGCCTCTGATTCCCCGCCTCTGATTCCCCGCCTCTGATTCCCCGCCTCAGATTCCCTGCCTCAGATTCCCTGCCTCAGATTCCCTGCCTCAGATTCCCTGCCTCAGATTCCCTGCCTCAGATTCCCTTCATCTGATTCCTTTCATCTGATTCCCTGCCTCTGATTCCGCGCCTCTGATTCCCTGCATCTGATTCCCTGCCTCTGATTCCCCACCTCTGATTCCCCGCCTCTGATTCCCTGCCTCTGATTCCCCGCATCTGATTCCCCGCCTCATATTCACCGGCTCTGATTCCCTGCCTCAGATTCCCTGCATCAGATTCCGTGCCTCTGATTCCCCGCATCTGATACCCCACCTCTGATTCCCCGCCTCTGATTCCCCGCCTCTGATTCCCCGCCTCTGATTCCCCGCCTCTTATTCCCCGCCTCAGATTCCCCGGCTCTGATTCCCTGCCTCAGATTTCCTGCCTCAGACTCCCTGCCTCAGATTCCCTTCATCTAATTCCCTTCATCTGATTCCCTGCCTCTTATTCCCCGCCTCTGATTCCCCGCCTCTGATTCCCCGCCTCTGATTCCCCACCTCTGATTCCCCGCCTCTGATTCCCTTCATCTGATTCCCTTCATCTGATTCCCTTCATCTGATTCCCTGCCTCTTATGCCCCGCCTCTGATTCCCCACCTCAGATTCCCCGCCTCTGATTCCCCGCCTCTGATTCCCCACCTCAGATTCCCCGCCTCAGATTCCCCGCCTCAGATTCCCCGCATCAGATTCCCCGCCTCAGATTCCCTGCCTCAGATTCCCTGCCTCAGATTCCCTTCATCTGATTCCCTTCATCTGATTCCCTGCCTCTTATTCCCTGCCTCTTATTCCCCGCCTCTGATTCCCCGCCTCTAATTCCCCGCCTCTGATTCCCCGCCTCTGATTCCCCACCTCTGATTCCCCACCTCTGATTCCCCACCTCAGATTCCCTGCTTCAGAATCCCTGCCTCAGATTCCCCGCCTCAGATTCCCCGCCTCAGAATCCCTGCCTCAGATTCCCTGCCTCTGATTCCCCGCCTCTGATTCCCCGCCTCAGATTCCCCGCCTCAGATTCCCCGCCTCAGATTCCCCGCCTCAGATTCCCCGCCTCAGATTCCCTGCCTCAGATTCTCTGCCTCAGATTCCCTTCATCTGATTCCCTGCCTCTTATTCCCCGCCTCTGATTTCCTGCCTTGGATTCCCTGCCTCTGATTCCCCGCCTCAGATACCCCGCCTCAGATTCCCTGCCTCAGATTCCCTGCCTCTGATTCCCCGCATCTGATCCTCCGCCTCTGATTCCCCGCCTCAGATTCCACACCTCAGATTCCCCGCCTCAGATTCCCTGCCTCAGATTCCCTGCCTCAGATTCCATTCATCAGATTCCCTTCATCTGATTCCCTTCATCTGCTTCCCTGCCTCTGATTCCCCGCCTCTGATTCCCTGCCTCAGATTCCCTACCTCAGATTCCCTGCCTCTGATTCCCCGCATCTGATTCCCCGCCTCAGATTCCCTGCCTCAGATTCCCTACCTCAGATTCCCTGCCTCTGATTCCCCGCATCTGATTCTCCGCCTCTGATTCCCCGCCTCAGATTCCACACCTCAGATTCCCCGCCTCAGATTCCCTGCCTCAGATTCCCTGCCTCAGATTCCATTCATCTGATTCCCTTCATCTGATTCCCTGCCTCTTATTCCCCGCCTCTGATTCCCCGCCTCTGATTCCCAGCCTCTGATTCCCCGCCTCTGATTCCCCGCCTCTGATTCCCCGCCTCTGATTCCCCGCCTCTTATTCCCTTCATCTGATTCCCTTCATCTGCTTCCCTGCCTCTGATTCCCCGCCTCTGATTCCCCGCCTCTGATTCCTTGCCTCTGATTCCCCGCCTCAGATTCCCTGCCTCAGATTCCCTGCCTCAGATTCCCTGCCTCTGATTCCCCACATCTGATACTCCGCCTCCATTTCCCCACATCTCTTTCCCCGCCTCAGATTCCCTGCCTCAGATTCACCGCCTCAGATTCCCTGCCTCTGAATCCCTGCCTCAGATTCCATGCCTCTGATTCCCCGCCTCTGATTCACCGCCTCAGATTCCCCGCCTCAGATTCCCCGCCTCAGATTCCCTGCCTCAGATTCCCTGCCTCAGATTCCCTTCATCTGATTCCCTTCATCTGATTCCCTGCCTCTTCTTCCCCGCCTCTGATTCCCTGCCTCTGATTCCCCGCCTCTGATTCCCCGCCTCTGATTCCCCGCCTCAGATTCCCCGCCTCAGATTCCCTGCCTCAGATTCCCTGCCTCTGATTCCCTGCCTCAGATTCCCTGCCTCAGATTCCCTTCATCTGATTCCCTTCATCTGATTCCCTGCCTCTAATTCCCCTCCTCTGATTCCCCGCCTCTGATTCCCCTCCTCTGATTCCCTGCCTCTGATTCCCTGCCTCTGATTCCCCGCATCTGATTCCCCGCCTCAGATTCCCTGCCTCAGATTCCCCGCCTCAGATTCCCCGCCTCAGATACCCCGCCTCAGATTCCCCGCCTCAGATTCCCCGCCTCAGATTCCCTGCCTCAGATTCCCTGCCTCAGATTCCCTGCTTCAGATTCCCTGCCTCAGATTCCCTGCCTCAGATTCCCTGCCTCAGATTCCCTTCATCTGATTCCTTTCATCTGATTCCCTGCCTCTGATTCCCCGCCTCTGATTCCCTGCCTCTGATTCCCTGCCTCTGATTCCCCGCCTCTGATTCCCCGCCTCTGATTCCCCGCCTCTTATTCCCCGCCTCTGATTCCCCGCCTCTGATTCCCCGCCTCTGATTCCCAGCCTCTGATTCCGCGCCTATGATTCCCCACCTCAGATTCCCTGCCTCAGATTCCCCACCTCAGATTCCCTGCCTCAGAATCCCTGCCTCAGATTCCCTGCCTCTGATTCCCCGCCTCTGATTCCCCGCCTCAGATTCCCCGCCTCAGATTCCCCGCCTCAGATTCCCTGCCTCAGATTCCCTTCATCTGTTTCCCTTCATCTGATTCCCTGCCTCTTCTTCCCCGCCTCTGATTCCCCGCCTCTGATTCCCCGCCTCTGATTCCCCGCCTCTGATTCCCCGCCTCTGATTCCCCGCCTCAGATTCCCCGGCTCTGATTCCCCGCCTCAGATTCCCTGCCTCAGATTCCCTGCCTCAGATTCCCTTCATCTGATTCCCTTCATCCGATTCCGTGCCTCTTATTCCCCGCCTCTGATTCCCCGCCTCTGATTCCCCGCCTCTAATTCCCCGCCTCTGATTCCCCGCCTCTGATTCCCCACCTCTGATTCCCCGCCTATGATTCCCCGCCTCAGATTCCCCGCCTCAAATTCCCCGCCTCAGATTCCCTGCCTCAGATTCTCTTCATCTGATTCCCTTCATCTGATTCCCTGCCTCTAATTCCCCTCCTCTGATTCCCCGCCTCTGATTCCCCACCTCTGATTCCCTGCCTCTGATTCCCAGCCTCTGATTCCCAGCCTCTGATTCCCCGCCTCTGATTCCCCGCCTCTGAATCCCCGCCTCAGATTCCCTGCCTCAGATTCCCTGCCTCACATTCACCGCCTCAGATTCCCTGCCTCAGAATCCCTGCCTCAGATTCCATTCCTCTGATTCCCCGCCTCTGATTCCCCACCTCAGATTCCCCGCCTCAGATTCCCCGCCTCAGATTCCCTGCCTCAGATTCCCTGCCTCAGATTCCCTTCATCTGATTCCCATCATCTGATTCCCTGCCTTTTCTTCCCCGCCTCTGATTCCCTGCCTCTGATTCCCCGCCTCTGATTCCCCGCCTCTGATTCCCCGCCTCAGATTCCCCGCCTCAGATTCCCTGCCTCAGATTCCCTGCCTCAGATTCCCTGCCTCTGATTCCCTGCCTCAGATTCCCTGCCTCAGATTCCCTTCATCTGATTCCCTTCATCTGATTCCCTGCCTCTAATTCCCCTCCTCTGATTCCCCGCCTCTGATTCCCCGCCTCTGATTCCCTGCATCTGATTCCCTGCCTCTGATTCCCCGCATCTGATTCCCCGCCTCAGATTCCCTGCCTCAGATTCCCCGCCTCAGATTCCCCGCCTCAGATACCCCGCCTCAAATTCCCCGCCTCAGATTATCCGCCTCAGATTCCCTGCCTCAGATTCCCTGCCTCAGATTCCCTGCTTCAGATTCCCTGCCTCAGATTCCCTTCCTCAGATTCCCTGCCTCAGATTCCCTTCATCTGATTCCTTTCATCTGATTCCCTGCCTCTGATTCCCCGCCTCTGATTCCCCGCCTCTGATTCCCCGCCTCTGATTCCCCGCCTCTGATTCCCCGCCTCTGATTCCCCGCCTCTGATTCCCCGCCTCAGATTCCCCGGCTCTGATTCCCTGCCTCAGGTTCCCTGCCTCTTATTCCCCGCCACTGATTCCCCGCCTCTGATTCCCCGCCTCTGATTCCCCGCCTCTGATTCCCAGCCTCTGATTCCCCGCATCTGATGCCCCGCCTCTGATATCCCGCCTCTGATTCCCCGCCTCCCTTTCCGCGCAACTTTCCCGGCCTCCGTTTCTCCACATCTCTTTCCCCGCCTCTGATTCCCCGCCTCTGATTCCCTGCAACTGATTCCCCGCCTCTGATTCCCCGCCTCTGATTCCCCACCTCTGTCTCTATGCCTCTTTTTTGCCTCCGCTCTTTCCCCTCCACTCTTTACGCGCCTCTTTTTCCGTCCCTCAATTTCAACAACTCTGTTTGATATGTTCTGTGTACATCATTTTCAACACACAAGTCCCAACCACTATGTTTCACCCATCTCTTTCCCCGCCTCTATATATCCACCTATGTTTACCCGCCTCTGATTCCCCACCTCTGATTCCCCCCCTCTGATTCCCCGCCTCTGATTCCCCGCCTCTGATTCCCCGCCTCTGATTCCCCGCCTCAGATTCCCTGCCTCAGATTCCCTGCCTCAGATTCCCTGCCTCAGATTCCCTGCCTCAGATTCCCTGCCTCTGATTCCCCGCCTCAGATTCCCTGCCTCAGATTCCCTCCCTCTGATTCCCTGCCTCTGATTCCCCGCCTCTGATTTCCCGCCTCAGATTCCCCGCCTCAGATTCCCCGCGTCAGATTCCCTGCCTCAGATTCCGTGCCTCAGATTCCCTTCATCTGATTCCCTTCATCTGATTCCCTTCATCTGATTCCCTTCATCTGATTCCCTGCCTCTTATTCCCCGCCTCTTATTCCCCGCCTCTGATTACCCGCCTCTGATTCCCCGCCTCTGATTCCCCGCCTCTGATTCCCTGCCTCTGATTCCCCGCCTCAGATTCCCTGCCTCAGATTCCCTGCCTCAGATTCCCCGCATCTGATACCCCGCCTCTGATTCCCCGCCTCTGATTCCCCGCCTCTGATTCCCCGCCTCAGATTCCCCGGCTCTGATTCCCTGCCTCAGATTCCCTGCCTCAGATTCCCTTCATCTAATTCCCTTCATCTGATACCCTGCCTCTTATTCCCCGCCTCTGATTCCCCGCCTCTGATTCCCCGCCTCTGATTCCCCGCCTCTGATTCCCCGCCTCTGATTCCACGCCTCTGATTCCCCGCCTCTGATTCCCCGCCTCAGATTCCCTGCCTCAGATTCCCTGCCTCAGATTCCCTGCCTCAGATTCCCTGCCTCAGATTCCCTGCCTCAGATTCCCTTCATCTGATTCCTTTCATCTGATTCCCTGCCTCTGATTCCGCGCCTCTGATTCCCTGCATCTGATTCCCTGCCTCTGATTCCCCACCTCTGATTCCCCGCCTCTGATTCCCTGCCTCTGATTCCCCGCATCTGATTCCCCGCCTCATATTCACCGGCTCTGATTCCCTGCCTCAGATTCCCTGCATCAGATTCCGTGCCTCTGATTCCCCGCATCTGATACCCCACCTCTGATTCCCCGCCTCTGATTCCCTGCCTCTGATTCCCCGCCTCTGATTCCCCGCCTCTTATTCCCCGCCTCAGATTCCCCGGCTCTGATTCCCTGCCTCAGATTTCCTGCCTCAGACTCCCTGCCTCAGATTCCCTTCATCTAATTCCCTTCATCTGATTCCCTGCCACTTATTCCCCGCCTCTGATTCCCCGCCTCTGATTCCCCGCCTCTGATTCCCCACCTCTGATTCCCCGCCTCTGATTCCCTTCATCTGATTCCCTTCATCTGATTCCCTTCATCTGATTCCCTGCCTCTTATGCCCCGCCTCTGATTCCCCACCTCAGATTCCCCGCCTCTGATTCCCCGCCTCTGATTCCCCGCCTCAGATTCCCCGCCTCAGATTCCCCGCCTCAGATTCCCCGCATCAGATTCCCTGCCTCAGATTCCCTGCCTCAGATTCCCTGCCTCAGATTCCCTTCATCTGATTCCCTTCATCTGATTCCCTGCCTCTTATTCCCTGCCTCTTATTCCCCGCCTCTGATTCCCCGCCTCTAATTCCCCGCCTCTGATTCCCCGCCTCTGATTCCCCACCTCTGATTCCCCACCTCTGATTCCCCACCTCAGATTCCCTGCTTCAGAATCCCTGCCTCAGATTCCCCGCCTCAGATTCCCCGCCTCAGAATCCCTGCCTCAGATTCCCTGCCTCTGATTCCCCGCCTCTGATTCCCCGCCTCAGATTCCCCGCCTCAGATTCCCCGCCTCAGATTCCCCGCCTCAGATTCCCTGCCTCAGATTCTCTGCCTCAGATTCCCTTCATCTGATTCCCTGCCTCTTATTCCCCGCCTCTGATTTCCTGCCTTGGATTCCCTGCCTCTGATTCCCCGCCTCAGATACCCCGCCTCAGATTCCCTGCCTCAGATTCCCTGCCTCTGATTCCCCGCATCTGATTCTCCGCCTCTGATTCCCCGCCTCAGATTCCACACCTCAGATTCCCCGCCTCAGATTCCCTGCCTCAGATTCCCTGCCTCAGATTCCATTCATCAGATTCCCTTCATCTGATTCCCTTCATCTGCTTCCCTGCCTCTGATTCCCCGCCTCTGATTCCCTGCCTCAGATTCCCTACCTCAGATTCCCTGCCTCTGATTCCCCGCATCTGATTCCCCGCCTCAGATTCCCTGCCTCAGATTCCCTACCTCAGATTCCCTGCCTCTGATTCCCCGCATCTGATTCTCCGCCTCTGATTCCCCGCCTCAGATTCCACACCTCAGATTCCCCGCCTCAGATTCCCTGCCTCAGATTCCCTGCCTCAGATTCCATTCATCTGATTCCCTTCATCTGATTCCCTGCCTCTTATTCCCCGCCTCTGATTCCCCGCCTCTGATTCCCAGCCTCTGATTCCCCGCCTCTGATTCCCCGCCTCTGATTCCCCGCCTCTTATTCCCTTCATCTGATTCCCTTCATCTGCTTCCCTGCCTCTGATTCCCCGCCTCTGATTCCCCGCCTCTGATTCCTTGCCTCTGATTCCCCGCCTCAGATTCCCTGCCTCAGATTCCCTGCCTCAGATTCCCTGCCTCTGATTCCCCACATCTGATACTCCGCCTCCATTTCCCCACATCTCTTTCCCCGCCTCAGATTCCCTGCCTCAGATTCACCGCCTCAGATTCCCTGCCTCAGAATCCCTGCCTCAGATTCCATGCCTCTGATTCCCCGCCTCTGATTCACCGCCTCAGATTCCCCGCCTCAGATTCCCCGCCTCAGATTCCCTGCCTCAGATTCCCTGCCTCAGATTCCCTTCATCTGATTCCCTTCATCTGATTCCCTGCCTCTTCTTCCCCGCCTCTGATTCCCTGCCTCTGATTCCCCGCCTCTGATTCCCCGCCTCTGATTCCCCGCCTCAGATTCCCCGCCTCAGATTCCCTGCCTCAGATTCCCTGCCTCTGATTCCCTGCCTCAGATTCCCTGCCTCAGATTCCCTTCATCTGATTCCCTTCATCTGATTCCCTGCCTCTAATTCCCCTCCTCTGATTCCCCGCCTCTGATTCCCCTCCTCTGATTCCCTGCCTCTGATTCCCTGCCTCTGATTCCCCGCATCTGATTCCCCGCCTCAGATTCCCTGCCTCAGATTCCCCGCCTCAGATTCCCCGCCTCAGATACCCCGCCTCAGATTCCCCGCCTCAGATTCCCTGCCTCAGATTCCCTGCCTCAGATTCCCTGCTTCAGATTCCCTGCCTCAGATTCCCTGCCTCAGATTCCCTGCCTCAGATTCCCTTCATCTGATTCCTTTCATCTGATTCCCTGCCTCTGATTCCCCGCCTCTGATTCCCTGCCTCTGATTCCCTGCCTCTGATTCCCCGCCTCTGATTCCCCGCCTCTGATTCCCCGCCTCTGATTCCCCGCCTCAGATTCCCCGGCTCTGATTCCCTGCCTCAGGTTCCCTGCCTCAGGTTCCCTGCCTCAGGTTCCCTGCCTCTGATTCCCCGCCACTGATTCCCCGCCTCTGATTCCCCGCCTCTGATTCCCCGCCTCTGATTCCCCGCCTCTGATTCCCAGCCTCTGATTCCCCGCATCTGATGCCCCGCCTCTGATATCCCGCCTCTGATTCCCCGCCTCCCTTTCCGCGCAACTTTCCCGGCCTCCGTTTCTCCACATCTCTTTCCCCGCCTCTGATTCCC
Source organism: Narcine bancroftii (assembly GCF_036971445.1). Classification (NCBI taxonomy): domain Eukaryota; kingdom Metazoa; phylum Chordata; class Chondrichthyes; order Torpediniformes; family Narcinidae; genus Narcine; species Narcine bancroftii. The sequence goes on from NC_091475.1 coordinate 216,351,127, forward strand.
CGCCTCTGATTCCCTGCAACTGATTCCCCACCTCTGATTCCCCGCCTCTGATTCCCCGCCTCTGATTCCCCACCTCTGTCTCTATGCCTCTTTTTTGCCTCCGCTCTTTCCCCTCCACTCTTTACGCGCCTCTTTTTCCGTCCCTCAATTTCAACAACTCTGTTTGATATGTTCTGTGTACATCATTTTCAACACACAAGTCCCAACCACTATGTTTCACCCATCTCTTTCCCTGCCTCTATATATCCACCTATGTTTACCCGCCTCTGATTCCCCACCTCTGATTCCCCCCCTCTGATTCCCCGCCTCTGATTCCCCGCCTCTGATTCCCCGCCTCTGATTCCCCGCCTCAGATTCCCTGCCTCAGATTCCCTGCCTCAGATTCCCTGCCTCAGATTCCCTGCCTCAGATTCCCTGCCTCTGATTCCCCGCCTCAGATTCCCTGCCTCAGATTCCCTCCCTCTGATTCCCTGCCTCTGATTCCCCGCCTCTGATTTCCCGCCTCAGATTCCCCGCCTCAGATTCCCCGCGTCAGATTCCCTGCCTCAGATTCCGTGCCTCAGATTCCCTTCATCTGATTCCCTTCATCTGATTCCCTTCATCTGATTCCCTTCATCTGATTCCCTGCCTCTTATTCCCCGCCTCTTATTCCCCGCCTCTGATTACCCGCCTCTGATTACCCGCCTCTGATTCCCCGCCTCTGATTCCCTGCCTCTGATTCCCCGCATCTGATACCCCGCCTCTGATTCCCCGCCTCTGATTCTCCGCCTTTGATTCCACGCCTCAGATTCCCCGGCTCTGATTCCCTGCCTCAGATTCCCTGCCTCAGATTCCCTGCCTCAGATTCCCTGCCTCACATTCCCTGCCTCAGATTCCCTGCCTCTGATTCCCTTCATCTGATTCCTTTCATCTGATTCCCTGCCTCTGATTCCCCGCCTCTGATTCCCTGCATCTGATTCCCTGCCTCTGATTCCCCACCTCTGATTCCCCGCCTCTGATTCCCTGCCTCTGATTCCCCACCTCTGATTCCCCGCCTCTGATTCCCTGCATCTGATTCCCCGCATCTGATACCCCACCACTGATTCCCCGCCTCTGATTCCCTGCCTCTGATTCCCCGCCTCTGATTCCCCGCCTCTTATTCCCCGCCTCAGATTCCCCAGCTCTGATTCCCTGCCTCAGATTTCCTGCCTCAGATTCCCTGCCTCAGATTCCCTTCATCTAATTCCCTTCATCTGATTCCCTGCCTCTTATTCCCCGCCTCTGATTCCCCGCCTCTGATTCCCCGCCTCTGATTCCCCACCTCAGATTCCCCGCCTCTGATTCCCCGCCTCTGATTCCCCGCCTCAGATTCCCCGCCTCAGATTCCCCGCATCAGATTCCCTGCCTCAGATTCCCTGCCTCAGATTCCCTGCCTCAGATTCCCTTCATCTGATTCCCTTCATCTGATTCCCTGCATCTTATTCCCTGCCTCTTATTCCCCGCCTCTGATTCCCCGCCTCTAATTCCCCGCCTCTGATTCCCCGCCTCTGATTCCCCACCTCAGATTCCCTGCTTCAGAATCCCTGCCTCAGATTCCCCGCCTCAGATTCCCTGCCTCAGAATCCCTGCCTCAGATTCCCTGCCTCTGATTCCCCACCTCTGATTCCCCGCCTCAGATTCCCCGCCTCAGATTCCCCGCCTCAGATTCCCCGCCTCAGATTCCCTGCCTCAGATTCTCTGCCTCAGATTCCCTTCATCTGATTCCCTGCCTCTGATTCCCCGCCTCTGATTCCCTGCCTCTGATTCCCCGCCTCTGATTCCCCGACTCGGATTCCCTGCCTCGGATTCCCTGCCTCTGATTCCCCGCCTCAGATACCCCGCCTCAGATTCCCTGCCTCAGATTCCCTGCCTCTGATTCCCCGCATCTGATTCTCCGCCTCTGATTCCCCGCCTCAGATTCCACACCTCAGATTCCCTGCCTCAGATTCCATTCATCTGATTCCCTTCATCTGATTCCCTGCCTCTTATTCCCCGCCTCTGATTCCCCGCCTCTGATTCCCCGCCTCTGATTCCCTTCATCTGATTCCCTTCATCTGATTCCCCGCCTCTGATTCCTTGCCTCTGATTCCCCGCCTCAGATTCCCTGCCTCAGATTCCCTGCCTCAGATTCCCTGCCTCTGATTCCCCGCATCTGATTCTCCGCCTCTGATTCCCCGCCTCAGATTCCACACCTCAGATTCCCCGCCTCAGATTCCCTGCCTCAGATTCCCTGCCTCAGATTCCATTCATCTGATTCCCTTCATCTGATTCCCCGCCTCTGATTCCCCGCCTCTGATTCCCCGCCTCTGATTCCCTTCATCTGATTCCCTTCATCTGCTTCCCTGCCTCTGATTCCCCGCCTCTGATTCCCTGCCTCAGATTCCCTGCCTCAGATTCCCTGCCTCTGATTCCCCACATCTGATACTCCGCCTCCATTTCCCCACATCTCTTTCCCCGCCTCTGATTCCACGCCTCTGATACCCCGCCTCTGATTCCCCGCCTCTGATTCCTGACCTCTGTCTCTATGCCTCTCTTTCGCCTCCGCTCTTTCCCCTCCACTCTTTACGCGCCTTTCTTTCCCTCCCTCAATTTCACCAACTCTGTTTGATATGTTCTGTGTACCTCATTTTCAACACACAAGTCCCAACCACTATGTTTCACCCATGTTCTTCCCCGCCTCTATTTATCAACCTATGTTTACCCGCCTCTGATTCCGCACCTCTGATTCCCCGCCTCTGATTCCCCGCCTCTGATTCCCCGCCTCTGATTCCCCGCCTCTGATTCCCCGCCACTGATTCCCCGCCTCTGATTCCCTGCCTCTGATTCCCCGCCTCTGATTCCCCGCCTCGGATTCCCTGCCTCGGATTCGCTGCCTCTGATTCCCGCCTCTGATTCCCCGCATCAGATTCCCTGCCTCAGATTCCCTGCCTCTGATTCCCCGCATCAGATTCCCTGCCTCAGATTCCCCGCCTCTGATTCCCCGCCTCTGATTCCCCGCCTCTGATTCCCCGCCTCTGATTCCCGCCTCTGATTCCCCGCCTCTGATTCCCCGCCTCTGATTCCCCGCCTCAGATTCCCCGCCTCAGATTCCCTGCCTCAGATTCCCTGCCTCAGATTCCCTTCATCTGATTCCCTTCATCTGATTCCCTTCATCTGATTCCCTTCATCTGATTCCCTTCATCTGATTCGCTGCCTCTTATTCCCCGCCTCTGATTCCCCGCCTCTGATTCCCCGCCTCTGATTCCCCGCCTCTGATTCCCCGCCTCAGATTCCCTGCCTCAGATTCCCTGCCTCAGATTCCCTTCATCTGATTCCGTTCATCTGATTCCCTGCCTCTTATACCCCGCCTCTGATTCCCCACCTCTGATTCCCCGCCTCTGATTCCCCGCCTCTGATTCCACGCCTCAGATTCCCCGTCTCTGATTCCCCGCCTCCGATTCCCTGCCTCAGATTCTCTGCCTCAGATTCCCTTCATCTGATTCCCTTCATCTGATTCCCTGCCTCTTATACCCCGCCTCTGATTCCCCGCCTCTGATTCCCCGCCTCTGATTCCCTTCATCTGATTCCCTTCATCTGATTCCCTGCCTCTTATTCCCCGCCTCTGATTCCCCGCCTCTGATTCCCCGCCTCAGATTCCCCGCCTCAGATTCCCCACATCAGATTCCCTGCCTCAGATTCCCTGCCTCAGATTCCCTTCATCTGATTCCCTTCATCTGATTCCCTGCCTCTTATTCCCTGCCTCTTATTCCCTGCCTCTTATTCCCTGCCTCTTATTCCCCGCCTCTGATTCCCCGCCTCTAATTCCCCGCCTCTGATTCCCCGCCTCTGATTCCCCACCTCTGATTCCCCACCTCAGATTCCCTGCTTCAGAATCCCTGCCTCAGATTCCCCGCCTCAGATTCCCTGCATCAGAATCCCTGCCTCAGATACCCTGCCTCTGATTCCCCGCCTCTGATTCCCCGCCTCAGATTCCCCGCCTCAGATTCCCCGCCTCCGATTCCCTGCCTCAGATTCCCTGCCTCAGATTCTCTGCCTCAGATTCCCTTCATCTGATTCCCTGCCTCTTATTCGCCGCCTCTGATTCCCTGCCTCTGATTCCCCGCCTCTGATTCCCCGCCTCTGATTCCCCGCCTCTGATTCCCTGCCTCTGATTCCCCGCCTCTGATTCCCCGCCTCGGATTCCCTGCCTCGGATTCGCTGCCTCTGATTCCCCGCATCAGATACCCCGCCTCAGATTCCCTGCCTCTGATTCCCCGCATCTGATTCTCCGCCTCTGATTCCCCGCCTCAGATTCCACACCTCAGATACCCCGCCTCAGATTCCCTGCCTCAGATTCCCTGCCTCAGATTCCATTCATCTGATTCCCTTCATCTGATTCCCTGCCTCTTATTCCCCGCCTCTGATTCCCCGCCTCTGATTCCCCGCCTCTGATTCCCCGCCTCTGATTCCCCGCCTCTGATTCCCTTCATCTGATTCCCTTCATCTGCTTCCCTGCCTCTGATTCCCCGCCTCTGATTCCCCGCCTCTGATTCCTTGCCTCTGATTCCCCGCCTCAGATTCCCTGCCTCAGATTCCCTGCCTCAGATTCCCTGCCTCTGATTCCCCACATCTGATACTCCGCCTCTAATTCCCCGCCTCAGATTCCCCGCCTCTGATTCCCCGCCTCTAATTCCCCGCCTCTGATTCCCCGCCTCTGATTCCCCACCTCTGATTCCCCGCCTCTGATTCCCCGCCTCAGATTCCCCTCCTCAAATTCCCCGCCTCAGATTCCCTGCCTCAGATTCTCTTCATCTGATTCCCTTCATCTGAATCCCCGCCTCAGATTCCCCGCCTCAGATTCCCGGCCTCAGATTCCCAGCCTCAGATTCCCTGCCTCAGATTCCCTTCATCTGATTCCCTTCATCTGATTCCCTGCCTCTGATTCCCCGCCTCTGATTCCCCGCCTCTGATTCCGCGCCTCTGACTACCCGCATCAGATTCCCCGGCTCTGATTACCTGCCTCAGATTCCCTTCCTCAGATTCCCCGCCTCTCATTGCCCGCATCTGATACCCCGCCTCTGATTCCCCGCCTCTGATTCCCCGCCTCTGATTCCCCGCCTCTGATTCCCCGCCTCTGATTCCCCGCCTCTGATTCCCCGCCACTGATTCCCTGCCTCTGATTCCCCGCCTCTGATTCCCCACCTCTGATTCCCTTCATCTGATTCCCTTCATCTGCTTCCCTGCCTCTGATTCCCCGCCTCTGATTCCCCGCCTCTGATTCCTTTCCTCTTATTCCCCGCCTCAGATTCCTTGCCTCAGATTCCCTGCCTCAGATTCCCTGCCTCTGATTCCCCGCATCTGATACTCCGCCTCTAATTCCCCGCCTCAGATTCCCCGCCTCAGATTCCCCACCTCAGATTCCCCGCCTCAGATTCCCCGCCTCAGATTCCCTTCATCTGATTCCCTTCATCTGATTCCCTTCATCTGATTCCCTTCATCTGATTCCCTTCATCTGATTCCCTTCATCCGATTCCGTGCCTCTTATTCCCCGCCTCTGATTCCCCGCCTCTGATTCCCCGCCTCTGATTCCCCGCCTCTAATTCCCCGCCTCTGATTTCCCGCCTCTGATTCCCCACCTCTGATTCCCCGCCTCTGATTCCCCACCTCAGATTCCCCGCCTCAAATTCCCCGCCTCAGATTCCCTGCCTCAGATTCTCTTCATCTGATTCCCTTCATCTGATTCCCTGCCTCTAATTCCCCTCCTCTGATTCCCCGCCTCTGATTCCCCACCTCTGATTCCCTGCCTCTGATACCCAGCCTCTGATTCCCAGCCTCTGATTCCCCGCCTCTGAATCCCCGCCTTAGATTCCCTGCCTCAGATTCCCTGCCTCAGATTCACCTCCTCAGATTCCCTGCCTCAGAATCCCTGCCTCAGATTCCATGCCTCTGATTCCCCGCCTCTGCTTCCCCGCCTCAGATTCCCCGCCTCAGATTCCCCGCCTCAGATTCCCTGCCTCAGATTCCCTGCCTCAGATTCCCTTCATCTTATTCCCTTCATCTGATTCCCTGCCTCTTCTTCCCCGCCTCTGATTCCCTGCCTCTGATTCCCCGCCTCTGATTCCCCGCCTCTGATTCCCCGCCTCTGATTCCCCGCCTCTGATTCCCCGCCTCTGATTCCCTGCCTCTGATTCCCTGCCTCTGATTCCCCGCATCTGATTCCCCGCCTCAGATTCCCTGCCTCAGATTCCCCGCCTCAGATTCCCCGCCTCAGATACCCCGCCTCAGATTCCCCGCCTCAGATTCCCCGCCTCAGATTCCCTGCCTCAGATTCCCTGCCTCAGATTCCCTGGTTCAGATTCCCTGCCTCAGATTCCCTGCCTCAGATTCCCTGCCTCAGATTCCCTTCATCTGATTCCTTTCATCTGATTCCCTGCCTCTGATTCCCCGCCTCTGATTCCCTGCCTCTGATTCCCTGCCTCTGATTCCCCGCCTCTGATTCCCCGCCTCTGATTCCCCGCCTCAGATTCCCCGGCTCTGATTCCCTGCCTCAGGTTCCCTGCCTCAGGTTCCCAGCCTCTGATTCCCCGCCACTGATTCCCCGCCTCTGATTCCCCGCCTCTGATTCCCCGCCTCTGATTCCCAGCCTCTGATTCCCCGCATCTGATGCCCCGCCTCTGATATCCCGCCTCTGATTCCCCGCCTCCCTTTCCGCGCAACTTTCCCGGCCTCCGTATCTCCACATCTCTTTCCCCGCCTCTGATTCCCCGCCTCAGATTCCCTGCCTCAGATTCCCTGCCTCAGATTCCCTGCCTCAGATTCCCTGCCTCAGATTCCCTGCCTCTGATTCCCCGCCTCAGATTCCCTGCCTCAGATTCCCTGCCTCTGATTCCCTGACTCTGATTCCCCGCCTCTGATTTGCCGCCTCAGATTCCCCGCCTCAGATTCCCCGCGTCAGATTCCCTGCCTCAGATTCCGTGCCTTAGATTCCCTTCATCTGATTCCCTTCATCTGATTCCCTTCATCTGATTCCCTTCATCTGATTCCCTGCCTCTTATTCCCCACCTCTTATTCCCCGCCTCTGATTACCCGCCTCTGATTCCCCGCCTCTGATTCCCCGCCTCTGATTCCCCGCCTCTGATTCCCCGCCTCTGATTCCCCGCCTCTGATTCCCCGCCTCAGATTCCCTGCCTCAGATTCCCTGCCTCTGATTCCCCGCATCTGATACCCCGCCTCTGATTCCCCGCCTCTGATTCCCCGCCTCTGATTCCCCGCCTCAGATTCCCCGGCTCTGATCCCCTGCCTCAGATTCCCTGCCTCAGATTCCCTGCCTCAGATTCCCTTCATCTAATTCCCTTCATCTGATACCCTGCCTCTTATTCCCCACCTCTGATTCCCCGCCTCTGATTCCCCGCCTCTGATTCCCCGCCTCTGATTCCCCACCTCAGATTCCCTGCCTCAGATTCCCTGCCTCAGATTCCCTGCCTCAGATTCCCTGCCTCAGATTCACTGCCTCAGATTCCCTTCATCTGATTCCTTTCATCTGATTCCCTGCCTCTGATTCCCCGCCTCTGATTCCCTGCATCTGATTCCCTGCCTCTGATTCCCCACCTCTGATTCCCCACCTCTGATTCCCTGCCTCTGATTCCCCACCTCTGATTCCCCGCCTCATATTCACCGGCTCTGATTCCCTGCCTCAGATTCCCTGCCTCAGATTGCCTTCATCTAATTCCCTTCATCTGATTCCCTACCTCTTATTCCCCGCCTCTGATTCCCCGCCTCTGATTCCCCGCCTCTGATTCCCCGCCTCTGATTCCCCACCTCTGATTCCCCGCCTCTGATTCCCTTCATCTGATTCCCTTCATCTGATTCCCTTCATCTGATTCCCTGCCTCTTATGCCCCGCCTCTGATTCCCCACCTCAGATTCCCCGCCTCTGATTCCCCGCCTCTGATTCCCCGCCTCAGATTCCCCGCCTCAGATTCCCCGCATCAGATTCCCTGCCTCAGATTCCCTGCCTCAGATTCCCTGCCTCAGATTCCATTCATCTGATTCCCTTCATCTGATTCCCTGCCTCTTATTCCCCGCCTCTGATTCCCTGCCTCTGATTCCCCGCCTCTGATTCCCCGCCTCTGATTCCCCGACTCTGATTCCCCGCCTCTGATTCCCCGCCTCTGATTCCCCGCCTCTGATTCCCTTCATCTGATTCCCTTCATCTGCTTCCCTGCCTCTGATTCCCCGCCTCTGATTCCCCGCCTCTGATTCCTTGCCTCTGATTCCCCGCCTCAGATTCCCTGCCTCAGATTCCCTGCCTCAGATTCCCTGCCTCAGATTCCCTGCCTCTGATTCCCCACATCTGATACTCCGCCTCCATTTCCCCACATCTCTTTCCCCGTATCTGATTCCACGCCTCTGATACCCCGCCTCTGATTCCCCGCCTCTGATTCCCCGCCTCTGATTCCCCGCCTCAGATTCCCTGCCTCAGATTCCCTGCCTCAGATTCCCTGCCTCAGATTCCCTGCCTCAGATTCCCTTCATCTGATTCCTTTCATCTGATTCCCTGCCTCTGATTCCCCGCCTCTGATTCCCTGCATCTGATTCCCTGCCTCTGATTCCCCACCTCTGATTCCCCGCCTCTGATTCCCTGCCTCTGATTCCCCGCCTCTGATTCCCCGCCTCTTATTCCCCGCCTCAGATTCCCCGGCTCTGATTCCCTGCCTCTGATTCCCTGCATCTGATTCCCTGCCTCTGATTCCCCACCTCTGATTCCCCGCCTCTGATTCCCTGCCTCTGATTCCCCGCCTCTGATTCCCCGCCTCTTATTCCCCGCCTCTGATTCCCCGCCTCTGATTCCCCGCCTCTGATTCCCCGCCTCAGATTCCCTGCCTCAGATTCCCTGCCTCAGATTCCCTGCCTCAGATTCCCTGCCTCAGATTCCCTTCATCTGATTCCTTTCATCTGATTCCCTGCCTCTGATTCCCCACCTCTGATTCCCCGCCTCTGATTCCCCACCTCTGATTCCCTGCCTCTGATTCCCCGCCTCTGATTCCCCGCCTCTGATTCCCCGCCTCTGATTCCCCACCTCTGATTCCCCGCCTCTGATTCCCTTCATCTGATTCCCTTCATCTGATTCCCTTCATCTGATTCCCTGCCTCTTATGCCCCGCCTCTGATTCCCCACCTCAGATTCCCCGCCTCTGATTCCCCGCCTCTGATTCCCCGCCTCAGATTCCCCGCCTCAGATTCCCCGCATCAGATTCCCTTCATCTGATTCCCTTCATCTGATTCCCTGCCTCTTATTCCCTGCCTCTTATTCCCCGCCTCTGATTCCCCGCCTCTAATTCCCCGCCTCTGATTCCCCGCCTCTGATTCCCCACCTCTGATTCCCCACCTCAGATTCCCTGCTTCAGAATCCCTGCCTCAGATTCCCCGCCTCAGATTCCCTGCCTCAGAATCCCTGCCTCAGATTCCCTGCCTCTGATTCCCCGCCTCTGATTCCCCGCCTCAGATTCCCCGCCTCAGATTCCCCGCCTCAGATTCCCCGCCTCAGATTCCCTGCCTCAGATTCTCTGCCTCAGATTCCCTTTATCTGATTCCCTTCCTCTTATTCCCCGCCTCTGATTCCCCGCCTCTGATTCCCCGCCTCTGATTCCCCGCCTCTGATTCCCTGCCTCTGATTCCCCGCCTCTAATTCCCCGCCTCGGATTCCCTGCCTCTGATTCCCCGCCTCTGATTCCCCGCCTCTGATTCCCCGCCTCTGATTCCCTGCCTCTGATTCCCCGCCTCTAATTCCCCGCCTCGGATTCCCTGCCTCGGATTCCCTGCCTCTGATTCCCCGCCTCAGATACCCCGCCTCAGATTCCCTGCCTCAGATTCCCTGCCTCTGATTCCCCGCATCTGATTCTCCGCCTCTGATTCCCCGCCTCAGATTCCACACCTCAGATTCCCCGCCTCAGATTCCCTGCCTCAGATTCCCTGCCTCAGATTCCATTCATCTGATTCCCTTCATCTGATTCCCTGCCTCTTATTCCCCGCCTCTGATTCCCTGCCTCTGATTCCCCGCCTCTGATTCCCCGCCTCTGATTCCCCGACTCTGATTCCCCGCCTCTGATTCCCCGCCTCTGATTCCCTTCATCTGATTCCCTTCATCTGCTTCCCTGCCTCTGATTCCCCGCCTCTGATTCCCCGCCTCTGATTCCTTGCCTCTGATTCCCCGCTTCAGATTCCCTGCCTCAGATTCCCTGCCTCAGATTCCCTGCCTCTGATTCCCCACATCTGATTCTCCGCCTCTGATTGCCTGCAACTGATTGCCTGCCTCTGATTCCCCGCCTCTGATTCCTGACCTCTGTCTCTATGCCTCTCTTTCGCCTCCGCTCTTTCCCCTCCACTCTTTACGCGCCTTTCTTTCCCTCCCTCAATTTCACCAACTCTGTTTGATATGTTCTGTGTACCTCATTTTCAACACACAAGTCCCAACCACTATGTTTCACCCATGTCCTTCCCCGCCTCTATTTATCAACCTATGTTTACCCGCCTCTGATTCCGCACCTCTGATTCCCCGCCTCTGATTCCCCGCCTCTGATTCCCCGCCTCTGATTCCCCGCCTCTGATTCCCCGCCTCTGATTCCCCGCCTCATATTCCCTTCCTCAGTTTCCCTGCCTTAGATTCCCTGCCTCTGATTCCCCGCATCAGATTCCCTGCCTCAGATTCCCCGCCTCTGATTCCCCGCCTCTGATTCCCCGCCTCTGATTCCCCGCCTCTGATTCCCCGCCTCTGATTCCCCGCATCTGATTCCCCGCCTCAGATTCCCCGCCTCAGATTCCCTGCCTCAGATTCCCTGCCTCAGACTCCCTTCATCTGATTCCCTTCATCTGATACCCTTCATCTGATTCCCTTCATCTGATTCCCTTCATCTGATTCGCTGCCTCTTATTCCCCGCCTCTGCTTCCCCGCCTCTGATTCCCCGCCTCTGATTCCCCGCCTCTGATTCCCCGCCACAGATTCCCTGCCTCAGATTCCCTGCCTCAGATTCCCTTCATCTGATTCTGTTCATCTGATTCCCTGCCTCTTATACCCCGCCTCTGATTCCCCGCCTCTGATTCCCCGCCTCTGATTCCCCGCCTCTGATTCCCCGCCTCTGATTCCACGCTTCAGATTCCCCGTCTCTGATTCCCCGCCTCAGATTCCCTGCCTCAGATTCCCTGCCTCAGATTCCCTTCATCTGATTCCCTTCATCTGATTCCCTGCCTCTTATACCCCGCCTCTGATTCCCCGCCTCTGATTCCCCGCCTCTGATTCCCCGCCTCTGATTCCCCGCCTCTGATTCCCCGCCTCTGATTCCCTTCATCTGATTCCCTTCATCTGATTCCCTGCCTCTTATTCCCTGCCTCTTATTCCCTGCCTCTTATTCCCCGCCTCTGATTCCCCGCCTCTAATTCCCCGCCTCTGATTCCCCGCCTCTGATTCCCCACCTCTGATTCCCCACCTCAGATTCCCTGCTTAAGAATCCCTGCCTCAGATTCCCCGCCTCAGATTCCCTGCCTCAGAATCCCTGCCTCAGATTCCCTGCCTCTGATTCCCCGCCTCTGATTCCCCGCCTCAGATTCCCCGCCTCAGATTCCCCGCCTCAGATTCCCCGCCTCAGATTCCCTGCCTCAGATTCCCTGCCTCAGATTCTCTGCCTCAGATTCCCTTCATCTGATTCCCTGCCTCTTATTCCCCGCCTCTGATTCCCTGCCTCTGATTCCCCGCCTCTGATTCCCCGCCTCTGATTCCCCGCCTCTGATTCCCTGCCTCTGATTCCCCGCCTCTGATTCCCCGCCTCGGATTCCCTGCCTCGGATTCGCTGCCTCTGATTCCCCACCTCAGATACCCCGCATCAGATTCCCTGCCTCAGATTCCCTGCCTCTGATTCCCCGCATCTGATTCTCCGCCTCTGATTCCCCGCCTCAGATTCCACACCTCAGATTCCCCGCCTCAGATTCCCTGCCTCAGATTCCCTGCCTCAGGTTCCATTCATCTGATTCCCTTCATCTGATTCCCTGCCTCTTATTCCCCGCCTCTGATTCCCCGCCTCTGATTCCCCGCCTCTGATTCCCCGCCTCTGATTCCCCGCCTCTGATTCCCCGCCTCTGATTCCCTTCATCTGATTCCCTTCATCTGCTTCCCTGCCTCTGATTCCCCGCCTCTGATTCCCCGCCTCTGATTCCTTGCCTCTGATTCCCCGCCTCAGATTCCCTGCCTCAGATTCCCTGCCTCAGATTCCCAACCTCTGATTCCCCACATCTGATACTCCGCCTCTAATTCCCCGCCTCAGATTCGCCGCCTCTGATTCCCCACCTCTGATTCCCCGCCTCTGATTCCCCGCCTCAGATTCCCCGCCTCTGATTCCCCGCCTCAGATTCCCCGCCTCAAATTCCCCGGCTCAGATTCCCCGCCTCAAATTCCCCGCCTCAGATTCCCAGCCTCAGATTCCCTGCCTCAGATTCCCTTCATCTGATTCCCTTTATTTGATTCCCTGCCTCTTATTCCCCGCCTCTGATTCCCTGCCTCTGATTCCGCGCCTCTGATTCCCCGCCTCTGATTCCCCGCCTCTGATTCCGCGCCTCTGATTCCCCGCCTCAAATTCCCCGGCTCTGATTACCTGCCTCAGATTCCCTTCCTCTGATTCCCCGCCTCTGATTCCCCGCCTCAGATTCCCCGCCTCAGATTCCCCGCCTCAGATTCCCCGCCTCAAATTCCCCGCCTCAGATTCCCAGCCTCAGATTCCCTGCCTCAGATTCCCTTCATCTGATTCCCTTTATCTGATTCCCTGCCTCTTATTCCCCGCCTCTGATTCCGCGCCTCTGATTCCCCGCCTCTGATTCCCCGCCTCTGATTCCGCGCCTCTGACTACCCGCCTCAGATTCCCCGGCTCTGATTACCTGCCTCAGATTCCCTTCCTCTGATTCCCCGCCTCTGATTCCCCGCCTCAGATTCCCCGCCTCAGATTCCCCGCCTCAGATTCCCCGCCTCAGATTCCCTGCCTCAGATTCCCTGCCTCAGATTCTCTGCCTCAGATTCCCTTCATCTGATTCCCTGCCTCTTATTCCCCGCCTCTGATTCCCTGCCTCTGATTCCCCGCCTCTGATTCCCCGCCTCTCATTCCCTGCCTCTGATTCCCCGCCTCTGATTCCCCGCCTCGGATTCCCTGCCTCAGATTCGCTGCCTCTGATTCCCCAACTCAGATACCCTGCCTCAGATTCCCTGCCTCAGATTCCCTGCCTCAGGTTCCATTCATCTGATTCCCTTCATCTGATTCCCTGCCTCTTATTCCCCGCCTCTGATTCCCCGCCTCTGATTCCCCGCCTCTGATTCCCCGCCTCTGATTCCCTTCATCTGATTCCCTTCATCTGCTTCCCTGCCTCTGATTCCCCGCCTCTGATTCCCCGCCTCTGATTCCTTGCCTCTGATTCCCCGCCTCAGATTCCCTGCCTCAGATTCCCTGCCTCAGATTCCCTGCCTCTGATTCCCCACATCTGATACTCCGCCTCTAATTCCCCGCCTCAGATTCCCCGCCTCTGATTCCCCGCCTCTAATTCCCCGCCTCTGATTCCCCGCCTCTGATTCCCCACCTCTGATTCCCCGCCTCAGATTCCCCGCCTCAAATTCCCCGCCTCAGATTCCCCGCCTCAGATTCCCTGCCTCAGATTCCCTTCATCTGATTCACTTCATCTGATTCCCTGCCTCTTATTCCCCGCCTCTGATTCCCCGCCTCTGATTCCGCGCCTCTGATTCCCCGCCTCTGATTCCCCGCCTCTGATTCCCCGCCTCTGATTCCCCGCCTCTGATTCCCCGCCTCTGATTCCCAGCCTCTGATTCCCCGCCTCCCGTTCCACGCAACTTTCCCGTCCTCCGTTTCTCCACATCTCTTTCCCCGCATCTGATTCCACGCCTCTGATTCCCCGCCTCTGATTTCCCGCCTCTGATTCCCCGCCTCAGGTTCCCTGCCTCAGATTCCCTGCCTCTGATTCCCCGCATCTGATACCCCGCCTCTGATTCCCCGCCTCTGATTCCCCGCCTCTGATTCCCCGCCTCTGATTCCCCACCTCTGATTCCCCGCCTCAGATTCCCCGGCTCTGATTCCCCGCCTCTGATTCCCCGACTCTGATTCCCTGCCTCTGATTCCCCGCCTCTGATTCCCTTCATCTGATTCCCTTCATCTGATTCCCTTCTCTTATTCCCCGCCTCAGATTCCCTGCCTCAGATTCCATTCATCTGATTCCCTTCATCTGATTCCCTGCCTCTTATTCCCCGCCTCTGATTCCCTGCCTCTGATTCCCCGCCTCTGATTCCCCGCCTCTGATTCCCCGACTCTGATTCCCTGCCTCTGATTCCCCGCCTCTGATTCCCTTCATCTGATTCCCTTCATCTGCTTCCCTGCCTCTGATTCCCCGCCTCTGATTCCCCGCCTCTGATTCCTTGCCTCTGATTCCCCGCCTCAGATTCCCTGCCTCAGATTCCCTGCCTCAGATTCCCTGCCTCCATTTCCCCACATCTCTTTCCCCGTATCTGATTCCACGCCTCTGATTCCCCACCTCTGATTCTCCGCCTCTGATTGCCTGCAACTGATTGCCTGCCTCTGATTCCCCGCCTCTGATTCCTGACCTCTGTCTCTATGCCTCTCTTTCGCCTCCGCTCTTTCCCCTCCACTCTTTACGCGCCTTTCTTTCCCTCCCTCAATTTCACCAACTCTGTTTGATATGTTCTGTGTACCTCATTTTCAACACACAAGTCCCAACCACTATGTTTCACCCATGTCCTTCCCCGCCTCTATTTATCAACCTATGTTTACCCGCCTCTGATTCCGCACCTCTGATTCCCCGCCTCTGATTCCCCGCCTCTGATTCCCCGCCTCTGATTCCCCGCCTCTGATTCCCCGCCTCATATTCCCTTCCTCAGTTTCCCTGCCTTAGATTCCCTGCCTCTGATTCCCCGCATCAGATTCCCTGCCTCAGATTCCCTGCCTCAGATTCCCCGCCTCTGATTCCCCGCCTCTGATTCCCCGCCTCTGATTCCCCGCCTCTGATTCCCCGCCTCTGATTCCCCGCCTCTGATTCCCCGCCTCAGATTCCCCGCCTCAGATTCCCTGCCTCAGATTCCCTGCCTCAGACTCCCTTCATCTGATTCCCTTCATCTGATACCCTTCATCTGATTCCCTTCATCTGATTCCGTTCATCTGATTCCCTGCCTCTTATACCCCGCCTCTGATTCCCCGCCTCTGATTCCCCGCCTCTGATTCCCCGCCTCTGATTCCCCGCCTCTGATTCCACGCCTCAGATTCCCCGTCTCTGATTCCCCGCCTCAGATTCCCTGCCTCAGATTCCCTGCCTCAGATTCCCTTCATCTGATTCCCTTCATCTGATTCCCTGCCTCTTATACCCCGCCTCCGATTCCCCGCCTCTGATTCCCCGCCTCTGATTCCCCGCCTCTGATTCCCCGCCTCTGATTCCCCGCCTCTGATTCCCTTCATCTGATTCCCTTCATCTGATTCCCTGCCTCTTATTCCCTGCCTCTTATTCCCTGCCTCTTATTCCCCGCCTCTGATTCCCCGCCTCTGATTCCCCGCCTCTGATTCCCCGCCTCAGATTCCCCGCCTCAGATTCCCCGCCTCAGATTCCCCGCCTCAGATACCCCGCCTCAGATTCCCTGCCTCAGATTCCCTGCCTCTGATTCCCCGCATCTGATACCCCACCTCTGATTCCCCGCCTCTGATTCCCCGCCTCTGATTCCCCGCCTCCGATTCCCCGCCTCTGATTCCGCGCCTCAGATTCCCCGGCTCTGATTCCCTGCCTCAGATTCCCTGCCTCAGATTCCATGCCTCAGATACCCTGCCTCAGATTCCCTTCATCTGATTCCCTTCATCTGATTCCCTGCCTCTTATTCCCCGCCTCTGATTCGCTGCCTCTGATTCCCCGCCTCTGATTCCCCGCCTCTGATTCCCCGCCTCTGATTCCCCGCCTCAGATTCCCCGGATCTGATTCCCTGCCTCAGTTTCCCTGCCTCAGATTCCCTGCCTCAGATTCCCTGCCTCAGATTCCCTGCCTCAGATTCCCTGCCTCAGATTCCCTTCATCTGATTCCCTTCATCTGATTCCCTGCCTCTTATTCCCCGCCTCTGATTCCCCGCCTCTGATTCCCCGCCTCTCATTCCCCGCCTCTCATTCCCCGCCTCAGATTCCCCGTCTCAGATTCCCCGCCTCTAATTCCCTGCCTCTGATTACCCGCCTCTGATACCCCGCCTCTGATTCCCCGCCTCTGATTCCCTGCCTCTGATTCCCCGCCTCTGATTCCCCGCCTCTGATTCCCCGCCTCAGATTCCCCGCCTCAAATTCCCCGCCTCAGATTCCCTGCCTCAGATTCCCTTCATCTGATTCCCTTCATCTGATTCCGTGCCTCTGATTCCCTGTCTCTGATTCCCTGCATCTGATTCCCCGCGTCAGATTCCCTGCCTCAGATTCCCCGCCTCAGATTCCCCGCCTCAGATACCACGCCTCAGATTCACCGCCTGAGATTCCCCGCCTCAGATTCCCCGCCTCAGATTCCCCGCCTCAGATTACCCGCCTCAGATTCCCCGCCTCAGATTCCCTGCCTCAGATTCCCTTCATCTGATTCCCTGCCTCTGATTCCCCGCCTCTGATTCCCCGCCTCTGATTCCCCGCCTCTGATTCCCCGCCTCTGATTCCCCGCCTCAGATTCCCCGCTTCAGATTCCCCGCCTCAGATTCCCTGCCTCTGATTCCCCGCCTCTGATTCCACGCCTCTGATTCCATGCCTCTGATTCCACCCCTCTGATTCCCCGCCTCTGATTCCCTTCATCTGATTCCCTTCATCTGATTCCCTGGCTCTAATTCCCCTCCTCTGATTCCTCGCCTCTGATTCCCCGCTTCTGATTCCCCGCCTCTGTTTCCCTGCCTCTGATTCCCCGCATCTGATTCCCGCCTCAGATTCCCTGCCTCAGATACCCTGCCTCAGGTTCCCTGCCTCAGGTTCCCTGCCTCAGATTCCCTGCCTCAGATTCCCTGCCTCAGATTCCCTTCATCTGATTCCCTGCCTCTGATTCCCTGCCTCTGATTCCCCGCCTCTGATTCCCCGCCTCAGATTCCCCGGTTCTGATTCCCCGGTTCTGATTCCCAGCCTCTGATTCCCCGCCTCTGATTCCCCGCCTCTGATTCCCCGCCTCTGATTCCCCGCCTCTGATTCCCCGCCTCTGATTCCCCGCGTCTGATTCCCCACCTCAGATTCCCCGGCTCTGATTCCCTGCCTCAGATTCCCTGCCTCAGATTCCCCACCTCTGATTCCATGCCTCTGATTCCCCACCTCTGATTCCCCGCCTCTGATTCCCCACCTCTGTCTCTATGCCTCTCTTTCGCATCCGCTCTTTCCCCTCCACTCTTTACGCGCCTCTCTTTCCCTCCCTCAATTTCAACAACTCTGTTTGATCTGTTCTGTGTACCTCATTTTCAACACACAAGTTCCAACCACTAAGTTTTACCCATCTCTTTCCCCGCCTCTATTTATCCGCCTATGTTTACCCGCCTGTTTCACCGCCTCTGATTCCCCACCTCAGATTCCCCGCATCAGATTCCCTGCCTCTGATTCCCTGCCTCTGATTCCCCGCCTCTGATTCCCCGCCTGTGATTCCCCGCCTCTGATTCCCCGCCTCAGATTCGCCGGCTCAGATTCCCTGCCTCTGATTCCCCACCTCTGATTCCCTGCCTCAGATTCGCCGGCTCTTATTCTCTGCCTCAGATTCCCTGCCTCATATTCCATGCCTCTGATTCCCCGAATCTGATTCCCCGCCTCAGATTCCCTGCCTCAGATTCCCCGCCTCAGATTCCCCGCCTCAGATTCCCCGCCTCAGATTCCCTGCCTCTGATTCCCCGCATTTGATACCCCACCTCTGATTCCCCGCCTCTGATTCTCCGCCTCTGATTCCCCGCCTCCGATTCCCCGCCTCTGATTCCGCGCCTCAGATTCCCCGGCTCTGATTCCCTGCCTCAGATTCCCTGCCTCAGATTCCCTGCCTCAGATTCCCTGCCTCAGATTCCCTTCATCTGATTCCCTTCATCTGATTCCCTGCCTCTAATTCCCCCCCTCTGATTCCCCGCCTCTGATTCCCCGCCTCTGATTCCACGCCTCTGATTCCCCGCCTCTGATTCCCTTCATCTGATTCCCTTCATCTGATTCCCTGCCTCTTATTCCCCACCTCTGATTCCCCGCCTCTGATTCCCCACCTCCGATTCCCCGCCTCTGATTACCCGCCTCTGATTCCCCGCCTCAGATTCCCCACCTCAGATTCCCCACCTCAGATTCCCCGCCTCAGATTCCCCGCCTCAGATTCCCTTCATCTGATTCCCTTCATCTGATTCCCTGCCTCTTATTCCCCGCCTCTGATTCCCCGCCTCTGATTCCCCGCCTCTGATTCCCCGCCTCTGATTCCCCGCCTCTCATTCCCCGCCTCTGATTCCCCGCCTCTGATTCCCCACCTCAGATTCCCCGACTCCGATTCCCCGCCTCAGATTCCCCGCCTCAGATTCCCTTCCTCAGATTCCCTGCCTCAGATTCCACGCCTCTGATTCCCCGCCTCTGATTCCCTGCCTTTGATTCCCCGCCTCAGATTCCCCACCTCAGATTCCCCGCCTCAGATTCCTTGCATCAGATTCCCTGCCTCAGATTCCCTTCATCTGATTCCCTTCATCTGATTCCCTGCCTCTTATTCCCCGCCTCTGATTCGCTGCCTCTGATTCCCCGCCTCAGATTCCCCGTCTCAGATTCCCCGCCTCTAATTCCCTGCCTCTGATTACCCGCCTCTGATACCCCGCCTCTGTTTCCCCGCCTCTGATTCCCTGCCTCTGATTCCCCGCCTCTGATTCCCCGCCTCTGATTCCCCGCCTCAGATTCCCCGCCTCAAATTCCCCGCCTCAGATTCCCTGCCTCAGATTCCCTTCATCTGATTCCCTTCATCTGATTCCGTGCCTCTGATTCCCTGTCTCTGATTCCCTGCATCTGATTCCCCGCCTCAGATTCCCTGCCTCAGATTCCCCGCCTCAGATTCCCCGCCTCAGATACCACGCCTCAGATTCCCCGCCTGAGATTCCCCGCCTCAGATTCCCCGCCTCAGATTCCCCGCCTCAGATTACCCGCCTCAGATTCCCCGCCTCAGATTCCCTGCCTCAGATTCCCTTCATCTGATTCCCTGCCTCTGATTCCCCGCCTCTGATTCCCCGCCTCTGATTCCCCGCCTCAGATTCCCCGCTTCAGATTCCCCGCCTCAGATTCCCTGCCTCTGATTCCCCGCCTCTGATTCCACGCATCTGATTCCATGCCTCTGATTCCACCCCTCTGATTCCCCGCCTCTGATTCCCTTCATCTGATTCCCTTCATCTGATTCCCTGGCTCTAATTCCCCTCCTCTGATTCCTCGCCTCTGATTCCCCGCTTCTGATTCCCCGCCTCTGATTCCCTGCCTCTGATTCCCCGCATCTGATTCCCGCCTCAGATTCCCTGCCTCAGATTCCCCGCCTCAGATTCCCCTCCTCAGATACCCTGCCTCAGGTTCCCTGCCTCAGGTTCCCTGCCTCAGATTCCCTGCCTCAGATTCCCTGCCTCAGATTCCCTTCATCTGATTCCCTGCCTCTGATTCCCTGCCTCTGATTCCCCGCCTCTGATTCCCCGCCTCTGATTCCCCGCCTCAGATTCCCCGGTTCTGATTCCCCTGTTCTGATTCCCAGCCTCTGATTCCCCGCCTCTGATTCCCCGCCTCTGATTCCACGCCTCTGATTCCCCGCCTCTGTTTCCCCTCCTCTGATTCCCCGCCTCTGATTCCCCGCCTCTGATTCCCCGCCTCTGATTCCCCGCGTCTGATTCCCCACCTCAGATTCCCCGGCTCTGATTCCCTGCCTCAGATTCCCTGCCTCAGATTCCCCACCTCTGATTCCATGCCTCTGATTCCCCACCTCTGATTCCCTGCCTCTGATTCCCTGCAACTGATTGCCCACCTCTGATTCCCCGCCTCTGATTCCCCACCTCTGTCTCTATGCCTCTCTTTCGCATCCGCTCTTTCCCCTCCACTCTTTACGCGCCTCTCTTTCCCTCCCTCAATTTCAACAACTCTGTTTGATCTGTTCTGTGTACCTCATTTTCAACACACAAGTTCCAACCACTAAGTTTTACCCATCTCTTTCCCCGCCTCTATTTATCCGCCTATGTTTACCCGCCTGTTTCACCGCCTCTGATTCCCCACCTCAGATTCCCCGCATCAGATTCCCTGCCTCTGATTCCCTGCCTCTGATTCCCCGCCTCTGATTCCCCGCCTGTGATTCCCCGCCTCTGATTCCCCGCCTCAGATTCGCCGGCTCAGATTCCCTGCCTCTGATTCCCCACCTCTGATTCCCTGCCTCAGATTCGCCGGCTCTTATTCTCTGCCTCAGATTCCCCGCCTCAGATTCCCTGCCTCAGATTCCCCGCCTCAGATTCCCCGCCTCAGATTCCCCGCCTCAGATTCCCCGCCTCAGATACCCCGCCTCAGATTCCCTGCCTCAGATTCCCTGCCTCTGATTCCCCGCATTTGATACCCCACCTCTGATTCCCCGCCTCTGATTCTCCGCCTCTGATTCCCCGCCTCCGATTCCCCGCCTCTGATTCCGCGCCTCAGATTCCCCGGCTCTGATTCCCTGCCTCAGATTCCCTGCCTCAGATTCCCTGCCTCAGATTCCCTGCCTCAGATTCCCTTCATCTGATTCCCTTCATCTGATTCCCTGCCTCTAATTCCCCCCCTCTGATTCCCCGCCTCTGATTCCCCGCCTCTGATTCCACGCCTCTGATTCCCCGCCTCTGATTCCCTTCATCTGATTCCCTTCATCTGATTCCCTGCCTCTTATTCCCCACCTCTGATTCCCCGCCTCTGATTCCCCACCTCTGATTCCCCGCCTCTGATTCCCCGCCTCTGATTCCCCGCCTCAGATTCCCCACCTCAGATTCCCCACCTCAGATTCCCCGCCTCAGATTCCCCGCCTCAGATTCCCTTCATCTGATTCCCTTCATCTGATTCCCTGCCTCTTATTCCCCGCCTCTGATTCCCCGCCTCTGATTCCCCGCCTCTGATTCCCCGCCTCTCATTCCCCGCCTCTGATTCCCCGCCTCTGATTCCCCACCTCAGATTCCCCGACTCCGATTCCCCGCCTCAGATTCCCCGCCTCAGATTCCCTTCCTCAGATTCCCTGCCTCAGATTCCACGCCTCTGATTCCCCGCCTCTGATTCCCTGCCTTTGATTCCCCGCCTCAGATTCCCCACCTCAGATTCCCCGCCTCAGATTCCTTGCATCAGATTCCCTGCCTCAGATTCCCTTCATCTGATTCTCTTCATCTGATTCCCTGCCTCTTATTCCCCGCCTCTGATTCGCTGCCTCTGATTCCCCGCCTCTGATTCCCCGCCTCTGATTCCCCGCCTCTGATTCCCCGCCTCAGATTACGCGGATCTGATTCCCTGCCTCAGTTTCCCTGCCTCAGATTCCCTGCCTCAGATTCCCTGCCTCAGATTCCCTGCCTCAGATTCCCCGCCTCTGATTCCCTGCCTCAGATTCCCTTCATCTGATTCCCTTCATCTGATTCCGTGCCTCTGATTCCCTGTCTCTGATTCCCTGCATCTGATTCCCCGCCTCAGATTCCCTGCCTCAGATTCCCCGTCTCAGATTCCCCGCCTCTAATTCCCTGCCTCTGATTACCCGCCTCTGATACCCCGCCTCTGATTCCCCGCCTCAGATTCCCCGCCTCTGATTCCCCGCCTCTGATTCCCTGCCTCAGATTCCCTTCATCTGATTCCCTTCATCTGATTCCGTGCCTCTGATTCCCTGTCTCTGATTCCCTGCATCTGATTCCCCGCCTCAGATTCCCTGCCTCAGATTCCCCGCCTCAGATTCCCCGCCTCAGATACCCCGCCTCAGATTCCCCGCCTGAGATTCCCCGCCTCAGATTCCCCGCCTCAGATTCCCCGCCTCAGATTACCCGCCTCAGATTCCCCGCCTCAGATTCCCTGCCTCAGATTCCCTTCATCTGATTCCCTGCCTCTGATTCCCCGCCTCTGATTCCCAGCCTCCGATTCCCTGCCTCTGATTCCCCACCTCTGATTCCCCGCCTCTGCATCCCCGCCTCTGATTCCCCGCCTCAGATTCCCCGCCTCAGATTCCCCGGCTCTGATTCCCTGCCTCAGATTCCCTGCCTCAGATTCCCCGCCTCTGATTCCCCGCCTCTGATTCCCCGCCTCTGATTCCCTGACTCTGATTCCCTGACTCTGATTCCCTGCCTCTGATTCCCTGCCTCTGATTCCCCGCCTCTGATTCCCAGCCTCTGATTCCCCGCCTCTGATTCCCCGTCTCTGATATCCCGCCTCTGATTCCCCGCCTCCCTTTCCGCGCAACCTTCCCGGCCTCCGTTTCCCCTCATCTCTTTCCCCGCCTCTGATTCCACGCCTCTGACTCCCCACCTCTGATTCCACGCCTCTGATTCCCCACCTCTGATTCCCCGCCTCTGATTCCCTGCAACTGATTCCCCGCCTCTGATTCCCCGCCTCTGATTCCCCACCTCTGCCTCTATGCCTCTCTTTCGCCTCCGCTCTTTCCCTTCCACTCTTTACGCGCCTCTCTTTCCCTCCCTCAATTTCAACAACTCTGTTTGATCTGTTCTGTGTACCTCATTTTCAACACACAAGTCCCAACCACTATGTTTCACCCATCTCTTTCCCCGCCTCTATTTATCTGCCTATGTTTACCCGCCTCTGATTCCCCACCTCTGATTCCCCGCCTCTGATTCCCCGCCTCTGATTCCCCGCCTCTGATTCCACGCCTCTGATTCCCCGCCTCAGATTCCCTGCCTCAGATTCCCTGCCTTAGATTCCCTGCCTCTGATTCCCCGCCTCAGATTCCCTGCCTCAGATTCACTGCCTCAGATTCCCTGCCTCTGATTCCCTGCCTCTGATTCCCCGCATCTGATACCCCTACTCTGATTCCCCGCCTCAGATTCCCTGCCTCTGATTCCCCGCCTCAGATTCCCTGCCTCAGATTCCCCGGCTCTGATTCCCTGCCTCAAATTCCCTGCCTCAGATTCCCTGCCTCAGATTCCCTGACTCAGATTCCCTTCATCTGATTCCCTTCATCTGATTCCCGCCTCTTATTCCCCGCCTCAGATTCCCCGCCTCAGATTCCCCGCCTCAGATTCCCCGCCTCAGATTCCCTGCCTCAGGTTCCCTGCCTCAGGTTCCCTGCCTCAGATTCCCTGCCTCAGATTCCCTGCCTCAGATTCCCTTCATCTGATTCCTTTCATCTGATTCCCTGCCTCTGATTCCCCGCCTCTGATTCCCCCTCTCTGATTCCCTGCCTCTGATTCCCCGCCTCTGATTCGCCGCCTCTGATATCCCGCCTCTGATGCCACGCCTCCCTTTCCGCGCAACTTTTCCGGCCTCCGTTTCCCCACATCTCTTTCCCCGCCTCTGATTCCACGCCCCTGATTCCCCGCCTCTGATTCCATGCCTCTGATTCCCCACCTCTGATTCCCTGCCTCTGATTCCCTGCAACTGATTGCCCGCCTCAGATTCCCCGCCTCAGATTCCCTGCCTCAGATTCCCTGCCTCAGGTTCCCTGCCTCAGGTTCCCTGCCTCAGATTCCCTGCCTCAGATTCCCTGCCTCAGATTCCCTTCATCTGATTCCCTTCATCTGATTCCCTGCCTCTGATTACCTGCCTCTGAATCCCCGCCTCTGATTCCCTGCCTCTGATTCCCTGCCTCTGATTCCCCACCTCTGATTCCCCTCCTCTGATTCCCCGCCTCTGATTCCCCGCCTCTGATTCCCCGCCTCAGATTCCCCGGTTCTGATTCCCCGGTTCTGATTCCCCGCCTCTGATTCCCCGCCTCTGATTCCCCGCCTCTGATTCCCCGCCTCTGATTCCCCGCCTCAGATTCCCCGGCTCTGATTCCCTGCCTCAGATTCCCTGCCTCAGATTCCCCGCCTCTGATTCCCCGCCTCTGATTCCCCGCCTCTGATTCCCCTCCTCTGATTCCCCGCCTCTGATTCCCCGCCTCTGATTCCCCGCCTCTGATTCCCCGCGTCTGATTCCCCACCTCAGATTCCCCGGCTCTGATTCCCTGCCTCAGATTCCCTGCCTCAGATTCCCCACCTCTGATTCCATGCCTCTGATTCCCCACCTCTGATTCCCTGCCTCTGATTCCCTGCAACTGATTGCCCGCCTCTGATTCCCCGCCTCTGATTCCCAACCTCTGTCTCTATGCCTCTCTTTCGCATCCGCTCTTTCCCCTCCACTCTTTACGCGCCTCTCTTTCCCTCCCTCAATTTCAACAACTCTGTTTGATCTGTTCTGTGTACCTCATTTTCAACACACAAGTTCCAACCACTAAGTTTTACCCATCTCTTTCCCCGCCTCTATTTATCCGCCTATGTTTACCCGCCTGTTTCACCGCCTCTGATTCCCCACCTCAGATTCCCCGCATCAGATTCCCTGCCTCTGATTCCCTGCCTCTGATTCCCCGCCTCTGATTCCCCGCCTGTGATTCCCCGCCTCT
The DNA here is from genome assembly GCF_036971445.1 of Narcine bancroftii. Taxonomy (NCBI): domain Eukaryota; kingdom Metazoa; phylum Chordata; class Chondrichthyes; order Torpediniformes; family Narcinidae; genus Narcine; species Narcine bancroftii. The sequence continues at coordinate 216,375,728 of NC_091475.1, forward strand.
GATTCCCCGCCTCAGATTTGCCGGCTCAGGATCCCTGCCTCTGATTCCCCACCTCTGATTCCCTGCCTCAGATTCGCCGGCTCTGATTCTCTGCCTCAGATTCCCTGCCTCATATTCCATGCCTCTGATTCCCCGAATCTGATTCCCCGCCTCAGATTCCCCGCCTCAGATTCCCCGCCTCAGATTCCCCGCCTCAGATTCCCCGCCTCAGATACCCCGCCTCAGATTCCCTGCATCAGATTCCCTGCCTCTGATTCCCCGCATCTGATACCCCGCCTCAGATTCCCTGCATCAGATTCCCTGCCTCTGATTCCCCGCATCTGATACCCCACCTCTGATTCCCCGCCTCTGATTCCCCGCCTCTGATTCCCCGCCTCCGATTCCCCGCCTCTGATTCCGCGCCTCAGATTCCCCGGCTCTGATTCCCTGCCTCAGATTCCCTGCCTCAGATTCCCTGCCTCAGATTCCCTGCCTCAGATTCCCTTCATCTGATTCCCTTCATCTGATCCCCTGCCTCTAATTCCCCGCCTCTGATTCCCCGCCTCTGATTCCCCGCCTCTGATTCCACGCCTCTGATTCCCCGCCTCTGATTCCCTTCATCTGATTCCCTTCATCTGATTCCCTGCCTCTTATTCCCCGCCTCTGATTCCCCGCCTCTGATTCCCCGCCTCTGATTCCCCGCCTCAGATTCCCCGCCTCAGATTCCCCGCCTCAGAATCCCCGCCTCAGATTCCCCACCTCAGATTCCCCGCCTCTGATTCCCCGCCTCTGATTCCACGCCTCTGATTCCCCGCCTCAGATTCCCTGCCTCAGATTCCCTGCCTTAGATTCCCTGCCTCTGATTCCCCGCCTCAGATTCCCTGCCTCAGATTCCCTGCCTCTGATTCCCTGCCTCTGATTCCCCGCATCTGATACCCCTACTCTGATTCCCCGCCTCAGATTCCCTGCCTCTGATTCCCCGCCTCAGATTCCCTGCCTCAGATTCCCGGGCTCTGATTCCCTGCCTCAAATTCCCTGCCTCAGATTCCCTGCCTCAGATTCCCTGCCTCAGATTCCCTGCCTCAGATTCCCTTCATCTGATTCCCTTCATCTGATTCCCGCCTCTTATTCCCCGCCTCAGATTCCCCGCCTCAGATTCCCCGCCTCAGATTCGCCGCCTCAGATTCCCTGCCTCAGGTTCCCTGCCTCAGGTTCCCTGCCTCAGATTCCCTGCCTCAGATTCCCTGCCTCAGATTCCCTTCATCTGATTCCTTTCATCTGATTCCCTGCCTCTGATTCCCCGCCTCTGATTCCCCCTCTCTGATTCCCTGCCTCTGATTCCCCACCACTGATTCCCCGCCTCTGATTCGCCGCCTCTGATATCCCGCCTCTGATTCCCCGCCTCCCTTTCCGCGCAACTTTTCCGGCCTCCGTTTCCCCACATCTCTTTCCCCGCCTCTGATTCCACGCCCCTGATTCCCCGCCTCTGATTCCATGCCTCTGATTCCCCACCTCTGATTCCCTGCCTCTGATTCCCTGCAACTGATTGCCCGCCTCAGATTCCCCGCCTCAGATTCCCTGCCTCAGATTCCCTGCCTCAGGTTCCCTGCCTCAGGTTCCCTGCCTCAGATTCCCTGCCTCAGATTCCCTGCCTCAGATTCCCTTCATCTGATTCCCTTCATCTGATTCCCTGCCTCTGATTCCCCGCCTCTGATTCCCCGCCTCTGATTCCCCGCCTCTGATTCCCCGCCTCTGATTCCCCGCCTCTGATTCCCCGCATCAGATTCTCCGGTTCTGATTCCCCGGTTCTGATTCCCCGCCTCTGATTCCCCGCCTCTGATTCCCCGCCTCTGATTCCCCGCCTCTGATTCCCCGCCTCAGATTCCCCGGCTCTGATTCCCTGCCTCAGATTCCCTGCCTCAGATTCCCCGCCTCTGATTCCCCGCCTCTGATTCCCCGCCTCTGATTCCCCTCCTCTGATTCCCCGCCTCTGATTCCCCGCCTCTGATTCCCCGCCTCTGATTCCCCGCGTCTGATTCCCCACCTCAGATTCCCCGGCTCTGATTCCCTGCCTCAGATTCCCTGCCTCAGATTCCCCACCTCTGATTCCATGCCTCTGATTCCCCACCTCTGATTCCTTGCCTCTGATTCCCTGCAACTGATTGCCCGCCTCTGATTCCCCGCCTCTGATTCCCCACCTCTGTCTCTATGCCTCTCTTTCGCATGCGCTCTTTCCCCTCCACTCTTTACGCGCCTCTCTTTCCCTCCCTCAATTTCAACAACTCTGTTTGATCTGTTCTGTGTACCTCATTTTCAACACACAAGTTCCAACCACTAAGTTTTACCCATCTCTTTCCCCGCCTCTATTTATCCGCCTATGTTTACCCGCCTGTTTCACCGCCTCTGATTCCCCACCTCAGATTCCCCGCATCAGATTCCCTGCCTCTGATTCCCTGCCTCTGATTCCCCGCCTCTGATTCCCCGCCTGTGATTCCCCGCCTCTGATTCCCCGCCTCAGATTTGCCGGCTCAGATTCCCTGCCTCTGATTCCCCACCTCTGATTCCCTGCCTCAGATTCGCCGGCTCTGATTCTCTGCCTCAGATTCCCTGCCTCATATTCCATGCCTCTGATTCCCCGAATCTGATTCCCCGCCTCAGATTCCCCGCCTCAGATTCCCCGCCTCAGATTCCCCGCCTCAGATTCCCCGCCTCAGATTCCCCGCCTCAGATACCCCGCCTCAGATTTCCTGCCTCAGATTCCCTGCCTCTGATTCCCCGCATCTGATACCCCACCTCTGATTCCCCGCCTCTGATTCCCCGCCTCTGATTCCCCGCCTCCGATTCCCCGCCTCTGATTCCGCGCCTTAGATTCCCCGGCTCTGATTCCTTGCCTCAGATTCCCTGCCTCAGATTCCCTGCCTCAGATTCCCTGCCTCAGATTCCCTTCATCTGATTCCCTTCATCTGATTCCCTGCCTCTAATTCCCCGCCTCTGATTCCCCGCCTCTGATTCCCCGCCTCTGATTCCCCGCCTCTGATTCCACGCCTCTGATTCCCCGCCTCTGATTCCCATCATCTGATTCCCTTCATCTGATTCCCTGCCTCTTATTCCCCGCCTCTGATTCCCCGCCTCTGATTCCCCGCCTCTGATTCCCCGCCTCTGATTCCCCGCCTCAGATTCCCCGCCTCAGATTCCCCGCCTCAGATTCCCCGCCTCAGATTCCCTGCCTCAGATTCCCTGCCTCTGATTCCCCGCATCTGATTCCCCGCCTCTGTTTCCCCGCCTCTCATTCCCCGCCTCTGATTCTCCGCCTCTGATTCCCCACCTCAGATTCCCCGCCTCCGATTCCCTGCCTCAGATTCCCCGCCTCAGATTCCCTTCCTCAGATTCCCTGCCTCAGATTCCACGCCTCTGATTCCCCGCCTCTGATTCCCCGCCTCTGATTCCCTGCCTTTGATTCCCCGCCTCAGATTCCCCACCTCAGATTCCCCGCCTCAGATTCCTTGCATCAGATTCCCTGCCTCAGATTCCCTTCATCTGATTCCCTTCATCTGATTCCCTGCCTCTTATTCCCTGCCTCTGATTCGCTGCCTCTGATTCCCCGCCTCTGATTCCCCGCCTCTGATATCCCGCCTCTGATTCCCCGCCTCCCTTTCCGCGCAACTTTCCCGGCCTCCGTTTCCCCTCATCTCTTTCCCCGCCTCTGATTCCACGCCTCTGACTCCCCACCTCTGATTCCCCGCCTCTGATTCCCCACCTCTGCCTCTATGCCTCTCTTTCGCATCCGCTCTTTCCCTTCCACTCTTTACGCGCCTCTCTTTCCCTCCCTCAATTTCAACAACTCTGTTTGATCTGTTCTGCGTAGCTCATTTTCAACACACAAGTCCCAACCACTATGTTTCACCCATCTCTTTCCCCGCCTCTATTTATCCGCCTATGTTTACCCGCCTCTGATTCCCCACCTCTGATTCCCCGCCTCTGATTCCCCGCCTCTGATTCCCCGCCTCTGATTCCACGCCTCTGATTCCCCGCCTCAGATTCCCTGCCTCAGATTCCCTGCCTTAGATTCCCTGCCTCTGATTCCCCGCCTCAGATTCCCTGCCTCAGATTCCCTGCCTCTGATTCCCTGCCTCTGATTCCCCGCATCTGATACCCCTACTCTGATTCCCCGCCTCAGATTCCCTGCCTCTGATTCCCTGCCTCAAATTCCCTGCCTCAGATTCCCTGCCTCAGATTCCCTGCCTCAGATTCCCTTCATCTGATTCCCTTCATCTGATTCCCGCCTCTTATTCCCCGCCTCAGATTCCCCGCCTCAGATTCCCCGCCTCTGATTCCCCCTCTCTGATTCCCTGCCTCTGATTCCCCACCTCTGATTCCCCGCCTCTGATTCGCCGCCTCTGATATCCCGCCTCTGATTCCCCGCCTCCCTTTCCGCGCAACTTTTCCGGCCTCCGTTTCCCCACATCTCTTTCCCCGCCTCTGATTCCACGCCCCTGATTCCCCGCCTCTGATTCCATGCCTCTGATTCCCCACCTCTGATTCCCTGCCTCTGATTCCCTGCAACTGATTGCCCGCCTCAGATTCCCCGCCTCAGATTCCCTGCCTCAGATTCCCTGCCTCAGGTTCCCTGCCTCAGGTTCCCTGCCTTAGATTCCCTGCCTCAGATTCCCTGCCTCAGATTCCCTTCATCTGATTCCCTTCATCTGATTCCCTGCCTCTGATTCCCTGCCTCTGAATCCCCGCCTCTGATTCCCTGCCTCTGATTCCCTGCCTCTGATTCCCCACCTCTGATTCCCCTCCTCTGATTCCCCGCCTCTGATTCCCCGCCTCTGATTCCCCGCCTCAGATTCCCCGGTTCTGATTCCCCGGTTCTGATTCCCCGCCTCTGATTCCCCGCCTCTGATTCCCCGCCTCTGATTCCCCGCCTCTGATTCCCCGCCTCAGATTCCCCCGCTCTGATTCCCTGCCTCAGATTCCCTGCCTCAGATTCCCCGCCTCTGATTCCCCGCCTCTGATTCCCCACCTCTGATTCCCCTCCTCTGATTCCCCGCCTCTGATTCCCCGCCTCTGATTCCCTGCCTCTGATTCCCCGCGTCTGATTCCCCACCTCAGATTCCCCGGCTCTGATTCCCTGCCTCAGATTCCCTGCCTCAGATTCCCCACCTCTGATTCCATGCCTCTGATTCCCCACCTCTGATTCCCTGCCTCTGATTCCCTTCATCTGATTCCCCTCCTCTGATTCCCCGCCTCTGATTCCCCGCCTCTGATTCTCTGCCTCAGATTCCCTGCCTCAGATTCCATGCCTCTGATTCCCCGAATCTGATTCACCGCCTCAGATTCCCTGCCTCAGATTCCCCGCCTCAGATTCCCCACCTCAGATACCCCACCTCAGATTACCGCCTCAGATACCCTGCCTCAGATTCCCTGCATCAGATTCCCTTCATCTGATTCCCCGCCTCTGATTCCCCGCCTCTGATTCCCCACCTCTGATTCCCCGCCTCTGATTCCCCGCCTCAGATTCCCTGCCTCAGGTTCACTGCCTCAGGTTCCCTGCCTCAGATTCCCTGCCTCAGATTCCCTGCCTCAGATTCCCTTCATCTGATTCCTTTCATCTGATTCCCTGCCTCTGATTCCCCGCCTCTGATTCCCCCTCTCTGATTCCCTGCCTCTGATTCCCCACCTCTGATTCCCCGCCTCTGATTCGCCGCCTCTGATATCCCGCCTCTGATTCCCCGCCTCCCTTTCCGCACAACTTTTCCGGCCTCCGTTTCCCCACATCTCTTTCCCCGCCTCTGATTCCACGCCCCTGATTCCCCGCCTCTGATTCCATGCCTCTGATTCCCCACCTCTGATTCCCTGCCTCTGATTCCCTGCAACTGATTGCCCGCCTCAGATTCCCCGCCTCAGATTCCCTGCCTCAGATTCACCTCCTCAGGTTCCCTGCCTCAGGTTCCCTGCCTCAGATTCCCTGCCTCAGATTCCCTGCCTCAGATTCCCTTCATCTGATTCCCTTCATCTGATTCCCTGCCTCTGATTCCCTGCCTCTGATTCCCCGCCTCTGATTCCCTGCCTCTGATTCCCTGCCTCTGATTCCCCACCTCTGATTCCCCTCCTCTGATTCCCTGCCTCTGATTCCCCGCCTCTGATTCCCCGCCTCAGATTCCCCTGTTCTGATTCCCCGGTTCTGATTCCCCGCCTCTGATTCCCCGCCTCTGATTCCCCGCCTCCGATTCCCCACCTCTGATTCCCCGCCTCAGATTCCCCGGCTCTGATTCCCTGCCTCAGATTCCCTGCCTCAGATTCCCCGCCTCTGATTCCCCGCCTCTGATTCCCCGCCTCTGATTCCCCTCCTCTGATTCCCCGCCTCTGATTTCCAGCCTCTGATTCCCCGCCTCTGATTCCCCGCCTCTGATATCCCGCCTCTGATTCCCCGCCTCCCTTTCCGCGCAACTTTTCAGGCCTCCGTTTCCCCACATCTCTTTCCCCGCCTCTGATTCCACGCCTCTGATTCCCCACCTCTGATTCCCTGCCTCTGATTCCCTGCAACTGATTGCCCGCCTCTGATTCCCCGCCTCTGATTCCCCACCTCTGTCTCTATGCCTCTCTTTCGCCTCCGCTCTTTCCCCTCCACTCTTTACGCGCCTCTCTTTCCCTCCCTCAATTTCAACTACTCTGTTTGATCTGTTCTGTGTACCTCACTTTCAACACACAAGTTCCAACCACTAAGTTTTACCCATCTCTTTCCCCGCCTCTATTTATCCGCCTATGTTTACCAGCCTCTGTTTACCCGCCTGTTTCACCGCCTCTGATTCCCCACCTCAGATTCCCCGCATCAGATTCCCTGCCTCTGATTCCCTGCCTCTGATTCCCCGCCTCTGATTCCCCGCCTGTGATTCCCCGCCTCTGATTCCCCGCCTCAGATTCGCCGGCTCAGATTCCCTGCCTCTGATTCCCCACCTCTGATTCCCTGCCTCAGATTCGCCGGCTCTGATTCTCTGCCTCAGATTCCCTGCCTCATATTCCATGCCTCTGATTCCCCGAATCTGATTCCCCGCCTCAGATTCCCCGAATCTGATACCCCGCCTCAGATTCCCCGCCTCAGATTCCCCGCCTCAGATTCCCCGCCTCAGATTCCCCGCCTCAGATACCCCGCCTCAGATTCCCGCCTCAGATTCCCGCCTCAGATTCCCTTCATCTGATTCCCTTCATCTGATTCCCTGCCTCTGATTCCCTTCATCTGATTCCCTGCCTCTGATTCCCCGCCTCTGATTCCCCGCCTCTGATTCCCTGCCTCTGATTCCCCACCTCTGATTCACCGCCTCTGATTCCCCGCCTCTCATTCCCCGCCTCTGATTCCCCGACTCTGATTCCCCGCCTCAGATTCCCCGGCTCTGATTCCTTCCCTCAGATTCCCTGCCTCAGATTCCCCGCCTCTGATTCCCCGCCTCAGATTCGCCGGCTCAGATTCCCTGCCTCTGATTCCCCGCCTCTGATTCCCCGCCTCTTATTCCCCTCCTCTGATTCCCCGCCTCAGATTCGCCGGCTCTGATTCTCTGCCTCTCATTCCCCGCCTCAGATTCCCCGGCTCTGATTCCTTCCCTCAGATTCCCTGCCTCAGATTCCCCGCCTCTGATTCCCCGAATCTGATTCTCCGCCTCAGATTCCCTGCCTCTGATTCCCCGCCTCAGATTCCCCGCCTCAGATACCCCGCCTCAGATTACCGCCTCAGATACCCTGCCTCAGATTCCCTGCCTCAGATTCCCTTCATCTGATTCCCTTCATTTGATTCCCTGCCTCTGATTCCCTGCCTCTGATTCCCTGCCTCTTATTCCCCGCCTCTGATTCCCCGCCTCTGATTCCCCGCCTCTGATTCCCCACCTCTGATTCCCCTCCTCTGATTCCCCGCCTCTGATTCCCCGCCTCTGATTGCCCGCCTCAGTTCCCCGGTTCTGATTCCCTCCCTCAGATTCCCTGCCTGAGATTCCCCGCCTCTGATTCCCTGCCTCTCTTTCCCTGCCACTATTTTCGTGCCTCCTTCTCTGCTTCTCTTTTCCCACATCTCTTTTCCGCCCTCTGATTCCCCGCCTCTGATTCCCCGCCTCTGATTCCCCGCCTCTGATTCCCCGCCTCTGATTCCCCGCCTCTGATTCCCAGCCTCTGATTCCCCGCCTCTGATATCCCGCCTCTGATTCCCCGCCTCCCTTTCCGCGCAACTTTTCCGGCCTCCGTTTCCCCACATTTCTTTCCCCGCCTCTGATTCCACACCTCTGATTCCCCGCCTCTGATTCCCTGCCTCTGATTCCCCACCTCTGATTCCCCGCCTCTGCATCCCCGCCTCTGATTCCCCGCCTCTGATTCCCCGCCTCAGATTCCCCGGCTCTGATTCCCTGCCTCAGATTCCCTGCCTCAGATTCCCCGCCTCTGATTCCCCGCCTCTGATTCCCCGCCTCTGATTCCCCGCCTCTGATTCCCCACCTCTGTCTCTATGCCTCTCTTTCGCCTCCGCTCTTTCCCTTCCACTCTTTACGCGCCTCTCTTTCCCTCCCTCAATTTCAACAACTCTGTTTGATCTGTTCTGTGTACCTCATTTTCAACACACAAGTCCCAACCACTATGTTTCACCCATCTCTTTCCCCGCCTCTATTTATCCGCCTATGTTTACCCGCCTCTGATTCCCCACCTCTGATTCCCCGCCTCTGATTCCCCGCCTCTGATTCCCCGCCTCTGATTCCACGCCTCTGATTCCCCGCCTCAGATTGCCTGCCTCAGATTCCCTGCCTTAGATTCCCTGCCTCTGATTCCCCGCCTCAGATTCCCTGCCTCAGATTCCCTGCCTCTGATTCCCTGCTTCTGATTCCCCGCATCTGATACCCCTACTCTGATTCCCTGCCTCTGATTCCCCGCCTCAGATTCCCCGCCTCAGATTCCCCGGCTCTGATTCCCTGCCTCAAATTCCCTGCCTCAGATTCCCTGCCTCAGATTCCCTGCCTCAGATTCCCTTCATCTGATTCCCTTCATCTGATTCCTGCCTCTTATTCCCCGCCTCAGATTCCCCGCCTCAGGTTCCCTGCCTCAGGTTCCCTGCCTCAGATTCCCTGCCTCAGATTCCCTGCCTCAGATTCCCTTCATCTGATTCCTTTCATCTGATTCCCTGCCTCTGATTCCCCGCCTCTGATTCCCCCTCTCTGATTCCCTGCCTCTGATTCCCCACCTCTGATTCCCCGCCTCTGATTCCCCGCCTCTGATATCCCGCCTCTGATTCCCCGCCTCCCTTTCCGCGCAACTTTTCCGGCCTCCGTTTCCCCACATCTCTTTCCCCGCCTCTGATTCCACGCCCCTGATTCCCCGCCTCTGATTCCATGCCTCTGATTCCCCACCTCTGATTCCCTGCCTCTGATTCCCTGCAACTGATTGCCCGCCTCAGATTCCCCGCCTCAGATTCCCTGCCTCAGATTCCCTGCCTCAGATTCCCTGCCTCAGGTTCCCTGCCTCAGGTTCCCTGCCTCAGATTCCCTGCCTCAGATTCCCTGCCTCAGATTCCCTTCATCTGATTCCCTTCATCTGATTCCCTGCCTCTGATTCCCTGCGTCTGATTCCCTGCCTCTGATTCCCTGCCTCTGATTCCCTGCCTCTGATTCCCCAACTCTGATTCCCCTCCTCTGATTCCCCGCCTCTGATTCCCCGCCTTTGATTCCCCGCCTCAGATTCCCCGGTTCTGATTCCCCGGTTCTGATTCCCCGCCTCTGAATCCCCGCCTCTGATTCCCCGCCTCTGATTCCCCGCCTCTGATTCCCCGCCTCAGATTCCCCGGCTCTGATTCCCTGCCTCAGATTCCCTGCCTCAGATTCCCCGCCTCTGATTCCCCGCCTCTGATTCCCCGCCTCTGATTCCCCTCCTCTGATTCCACGCCTCTGATTTCCAGCCTCTGATTCCCCGCCTCTGATTCCCCGCCTCTGATATCCCGCCTCTGATTCCCCGCCTCCCTTTCCGCGCAACTTTTCCGGCCTCCATTTCCCCACATCTCTTTTCCCGCCTCTGATTCCACGCCTCTGATTCCCCACCTCTGATTCCATGCCTCTGATTCCCCACCTCTGATTCCCTGCCTCTGATTCCCTGCAACTGATTGCCCGCCTCTGATTCCCCGCCTCTGATTCCCCACCTCTGTCTCTATGCCTCTCTTTCGCCTCCGCTCTTTCCCCTCCACTCTTTACGCGCCTCTCTTTCCCTCCCTCAATTTCAACAACTCTGTTTGATCTGTTCTGTGTACCTCATTTTCAACACACAAGTTCCAACCACTAAGTTTTACCCATCTCTTTCCCCGCCTCTATTTATCCGCCTATGTTTACCCGCCTCTGTTTACCCGCCTGTTTCACCGCCTCTGATTCCCCACCTCAGATTCCCCGCATCAGATTCCCTGCCTCTGATTCCCTGCCTCTGATTCCCCGCCTCTGATTCCCCGCCTGTGATTCCCCGCCTCTGATTCCCCGCCTCAGATTCGCTGGCTCAGATTCCCTGCCTCTGATTCCCCACCTCTGATTCCCTGCCTCAGATTCGCCGGCTCTGATTCTCTGCCTCAGATTCCCTTCCTCATATTCCATGCCTCTGATTCCCCGAATCTGATTCCCCGCCTCAGATTCCCCGCCTCAGATTCCCCACCTCAGATTCCCCGCCTCAGATTCCCCGCCTCAGATACCCCGCCTCAGATTCCCGCCTCAGATTCCCGTCTCAGATACCCTGCCTCAGATTCCCTGTTTCAGATACCCTTCATCTGATTCCCTTCATCTGATTCCCTGCCTCTGATTCCCCACCTCTGATTCCCCGCCTCTGATTCCCCGCCTCTGATTTCCCGCCTCTGATTCCCAGCCTCTGATTCCCCGCCTCTGATTCCCCGCCTCAGATTCTCCGGCTCTGATTCCCTGCCTCAGAGTCCCTTCCTCAGATTCACTGCCTCAGATTCCCTTCATCTGATTCCCTTCATCTGATTCCGTGCCTCTTATTCCCCGCCTCTGATTCCCCACCTCTGATTCCCCACCTCTGATTCCCCGCCTCAGATTCCCTGCCTCAGATTCCCTGCCTCAGATTCCCTGCCTCAGATTCCCTGCCTCAGATTCCCTGCCTCTGATTCCCCGCCTCTGATTCCCTGCCTCTGATTCCCCGCCTCTGATTCCCCGCCTCAGATCCCCGCCTCAAATTCCCTGCCTCAGATTCGCTGCCTCAGATTCCCTTCATCTGATTCCCTTCATCTGATTCCCTGCCTCTAATTCCCCTCCTCTGATACCCCGCCTCTGATTCCCCGCCTCTGATTCCCTGCCTCCGATTCCCTGCCTCTGATTCCCCGCATCTGATTCCCCGCCTCAGATTCCCCGCCTCAGATTCCCCGCCTCAGATTCCCCGCCTCAGATACCCCGCCTCAGATTCCCCGCCTCAGATTCCCTGCCTCAGATTCCCTGCCTCAGATTCCCTTCCTCAGATTCCCTTCATCTGATTCCCTTCATCTGATTCCCTGCCTTTGATTCCCCGCCTCTGATTCCCTGCCTCTGATTCCCTGACTCTGATTCCCCTCCTCTGATTCCCCGCCTCTGATTCCCCGCCTCTGATTCCCCGCCTCTGATTCCCCGCCTCTGATTCCCCGCCTCTGATTCCCCGCCTCTGATTCCCCGCCTCTGATTCCCAGCCTTTGATTCCCCGCCTCTGATTCCCCGCCTCTGATATCCCACCTCTGATTCCCCGCCTCCCATTCCGCGCAACTTTCCCGGCCTCCGTTTCTCCACATCTCTTTCACCGCCTCTGATTCCACGCCTCTGATTCCCCGCCTCTAATTCCACGCCTCTGATTCCCCACCTCTGATTCCCCGCCTCTGATTCCCCGCAACTGATTCCCCGCCTCTGATTCCCCGCCTCTGATTCCCCACCTCTGTCTCTATGCCTCTTTTTCGCCTCCGCTCTTTCCCCTCCACTCTTTACGCGCCTCTCTTTCCGTCCCTCAATTTTAACAACTCTGTTTGATCTGTTCTGTGTACCTCATTTTCAACACACAAGTCCCAACCACTATGTTTCACCCATCTCTTTCCCCGCCTCTATTTATCCGCCTATGTTTAGCCGCCTGTGATTCCCCACCTCTGATTCCCCGCCTCTGATTCCCTGCCTCTGATTCCCCGCCTCTGATTCCCTGCCTCTGATTCCCCGCCTCTGATTCCCCGCCTCTGATTCCCCGCCTCAGATTCCCTGCCTCAGATTCCCTGCCTTAGATTCCCTGCCTCTGATTCCCCGCATCAGATTCCCTGCCTCAGATTCCCTGCCTCTGATTCCCCGCCTCTGATTCCCCGCCTCTGAATCCCCACCTCAGATTCCCCGCCTCAGATTCCCCGCCTCAGGTTCCCCGCCTCAGATTCCCTGCCTCAGAGTCCCTGCCTCAGATTCCCTTCATCTGATTCCCTTCATCTGATTCCCTTCATCTGATTCCCTGCCTCTTATTCCCCGACTCTGATTCCCCGCCTCTGATTCCCCGCCTCTGATTCCCCGCCTCTGATTCCCCGCCTCAGATTCCCTGCCTCAGATTCCCTGCCTTAGATTCCCTGCCTCTGATTCCCCGCCTCTGATTCCCCGCCTCTGATTCCCCGCCTCTGATTCCCCGCCTCTGATTCCCCGCCTCAGATTCCCCGGCTCTGATTCCCTGCCTCAGATTCCCTGCCTCAGATTCCCTGCCTCAGATTCCCTTCATCTGATTCCCTTCATCTGATTCCCGCCTCTTATTCCCCGCCTCAGATTCCCCGCCTCAGATACCCCGCCTCAGATTCCCCGCCTCAGATTCCCCGCCTCAGATACCCCGCCTCAGATTCCCGCCTCAGATACCCTGCCTCAGATTGCCTGCCTCAGATTCCCTTCATCTGATTCCCTTCATCTGATTCCCTGCCTCTGATTCCCCACCTCTTATTCCCCGCCTCTGATTCCCTGGCTCAGATTCCCCGGCTCTGATTCCCTCCCTCAGATTCCCTGCCTCAGATTCCCCGCCTCTGATTCCCCGCCTCTGATTCCCCACCTCTGATTCCCCGCCTCTGATTCCCCGCCTCTGATTCCCCGCCTCAGATTCCCCACCTCAGATTCCCCGCCTCAGATACCCCGCCTCAGATTCCCGCCTCAGATACCCTGCCTCAGATTCCCTGCCTCAGATTCCCTTCATCTGATTCCCTTCATCTGATTCCCTGCCTCTGATTCCCCACCTCTTATTCCCCGCCTCTGATACCCTGCCTCAGATTCCCTGCCTCAGATTCCCTTCATCTGATTCCCTTCATCTGATTCCCGCCTCTTATTCCCCGCCTCAGATTCCCCGCCTCAGATACCCCGCCTCAGATTCCCCGCCTCAGGTTCCCTGCCTCAGGTTCCCTGCCTCAGATTCCCTGCCTCAGATTCCCTGCCTCAGATTCCCTTCATCTGATTCCTTTCATCTGATTCCCCGCCTCTGATTCCCCGCATCTGATTCCCCGCCTCTGATTCCCTGCCTCTGATTCCCCGCCTCTGTTTCCCAGCCTCTGATTCCCCGCCTCTGATTCCCCGCCTCAGATATCCCGCCTCTGATTCCCCGCCTCCCTTTCTGCGCAACTTTCCCGGCCTCCGTTTCCCCACATCTCTTTCCCCGCCTCTGATTCCACGCCTCTGATTCCCCGCCTCTGATTCCCCGCCTCTGATTCCCTTCAACTGATTGCCCGCCTCTGATTCCTCGCCTCTGATTCCTGACCTCTGTCTCTATGCCTCTCTTTTGCCTCCGCTCTTTCCCCTCCACTCTTTACGCGCCTCTCTTTCCCTCCCTCAATTTCAACATCTCTGTTTGATCTGTTCTGTGTACCTCATTTTCAACACACAAGTCCCAACCACTAGATTTCACCCATCTCTTTCCCCACCTCTATTTATCCGCCTATGTTTACCCGCCTCTGATTCCCCACCTCTGATTCCCCGCCTCTGATTCCCCTCCTCTGATTCCCCGCCTCTGATTCCCCGCCTCTGATTCCCCGCCTCTGATTCCCCGCCTCTGATTCCCCGCATCCGATTCCCCGCCTCAGATTCCCTGCCTCAGATTCCCTGCCTCAGATTCCCTGCCTCAGATTCCCTGCCTCAGATTCCCCGCCTCTGATTCCCCGCCTCTGATTCCCCGCCTCAGATTCCCTGCCTCAGGTTCCCTGCCTCAGATTCCCTGCCTCAGATTCCATTCATCTGATTCTCTTCATGTGATTCCCTTCATCTGATTCCCCGCCTCTGATTCCCCGCCTCTGATTCCCCGCCACTGATTCCCCGCCACGGATTCCCCGCCTCAGGTTCCGTTCCTCAGATTCCCTGTCTCAGATTCCCTGCCTCTGATTCCCCGCATCTGATACCCCGCCTCTGATTCCCCACCTCTGATTCCCCGCTTCTGATTCCCCGCCTCTGATTCCCTGCCTCAGATTCCCTGCCTCAGATTCCCTGCCTTAGATTCCCTTCATCTGATTCCCTTCATCTATTTCCATGCCTCTTATTCCCCGCCTCTGATTCCGCGCCTCTGATTCCCCGCCTCTGATTTCCCGCCTCTGATTCCCCGCCTCTGATTCCCTTCATCTGATTCCCTTCATCTGATTCCCTGCCTCTGATTCCCCGCCTCTGATTCCCCGCCTCTGATTCCTCGCCTCTGATTCCCCGCCTCTGATTCCCCTCCTCTTATTCCCTGCCTCTGATTCCCCGCCTCAGATTCCCTGCCTCAGATTTCCTGCCTCAGATTCCCTGCCTCTGATTCTCCGCATCTGATCCTCCGCCTCTGATTCCCTGCCTCAGATTCCCCGCCTCAGATTCCCCGCCTCAGATTCCCCGCCTCAGATTCCCCGCCTCAGATTCCCTGCCTCAGATCCCCTTCATCTGATTCCCTTCATCTGATTCCCTGCCTCTTATTCCCCGCCTCTGATTCCCCGCCTCTGATTCCCCGCCTCTGATTCCCCGCCTCTGATTCCCCACCTCAGATTCCCTGCCTCAGATTCCCTGCCTCAGATTCCCCGCCACAGATTCCCTGCCTCAATCCCTGCCTCAGATTCCCTGCCTCTGACTCCCCGCCTCTGATTCCCCGCCTCAGATTCCCCGCCTCAGATTCCCCGCCTCCGATTCCCTGCCTCAGATTCACTGCCTCAGATTCCCTTCATCTGATTCCCTGCCTCTTCTTCCCCACCTCTGATTCCCTGCCTCTGATTCCCCGCCTCTGATTCCCCGCCTCTGATTTCCCACCTCTGATTCCCAGCCTCTGATTCCCCGCCTCTGATTCCCCGCCTCAGATTCCCCGGCTCTGATTCCCTGCCTCAGAGTCCCTTCCTCAGATTCACTGCCTCAGATTCCCTTCATCTGATTCCCTTCATCTGAATCCGTGCCTCTTATTCCCCGCCTCTGATTCCCCACCTCTGATTCCCCGCCTCTGATTCCCCGCCTCAGATTCCCTGCCTCAGATTCCCTGCCTCAGATTCCCTGCCTCAGATTCCCTGCCTCAGATTCCCTGCCTCTGATTCCCCGCCTCTGATTCCCTGCATCTGATTCCCCGCCTCTGATTCCCCGCCTCAGATCCCCGCCTCAAATTCCCTGCCTCAGATTCGCTGCCTCAGATTCCCTTCATCTGATTCCCTTCATCTGATTCCCTGCCTCTAATTCCCCTCCTCTGATACCCCGCCTCTGATTCCCCGCCTCTGATTCCCTGCCTCCGATTCCCTGCCTCTGATTCCCCGCATCTGATTCCCCGCCTCAGATTCCCCGCCTCAGATTCCCCGCCTCAGATTCCCCGCCTCAGATACCCCGCCTCAGATTCCCCGCCTCAGATTCCCCGCCTCAGATTCCCCGCCTCAGATTCCCTGCCTCAGATTCCCTGCCTCAGATTCCCTTCCTCAGATTCCCTTCATCTGATTCCCTTCATCTGATTCCCTGCCTTTGATTCCCCGCCTCTGATTCCCTGCCTCTGATTCCCTGACTCTGATTCCCCACCTCTGATTCCCCGCCTCTGATTCCCCGCCTCAGATTCCCCGGCTCTGATTCCCTGCCTCAGATTCCCTTCCTCTGATTCCCCGCCTCTGATTCCCCGCCTCTGATTCCCCGCCTCTGATTCCCCGCCTCTGATTCCCCGCCTCTGATTCCCAGCCTTTGATTCCCCGCCTCTGATTCCCCGCCTCTGATATCCCACCTCTGATTCCCCGCCTCCCTTTCCGCGCAACTTTCCCGGCCTCCGTTTCTCCACATCTCTTTCCCCGCCTCTGATTCCACGCCTCTGATTCCCCGCCTCTAATTCCACGCCTCTGATTCCCCACCTCTGATTCCCCGCCTCTGATTCCCCGCAACTGATTCCCCGCCTCTGATTCCCCGCCTCTGATTCCCCACCTCTGTCTCTATGCCTCTTTTTCGCCTCCGCTCTTTCCCCTCCACTCTTTACGCGCCTCTCTTTCCGTCCCTCAATTTTAACAACTCTGTTTGATCTGTTCTGTGTACCTCATTTTCAACACACAAGTCCCAACCACTATGTTTCACCCATCTCTTTCCCCGCCTCTATTTATCCGCCTATGTTTAGCCGCCTGTGATTCCCCACCTCTGATTCCCCGCCTCTGATTCCCTGCCTCTGATTCCCCGCCTCTGATTCCCCGCCTCTGATTCCCCGCCTCTGATTCCCCGCCTCTGATTCCCCGCCTCAGATTCCCTGCCTCAGATTCCCTGCCTTAGATTCCCTGCCTCTGATTCCCCGCATCAGATTCCCTGCCTCAGATTCCCTGCCTCTGATTCCCCGCCTCTGAATCCCCACCTCAGATTCCCCGCCTCAGATTCCCCGCCTCAGGTTCCCTGCCTCAGATTCCCTGCCTCAGATTCCCTGCCTCAGATTCCCTGCCTCAGATTCCCTTCATCTGATTCCCTTCATCTGATTCCCGCCTCTTATTCCCCGCCTCAGATTCCCCGCCTCAGATACCCCGCCTCAGATTCCCCGCCTCAGGTTCCCTGCCTCAGGTTCCCTGCCTCAGATTCCCTGCCTCAGATTCCCTGCCTTAGATTCCCTGCCTCTGATTCCCCACCTCTGATTCCCCGCCTCTGATTCCCCGCCTCTGATTCCCCACCTCTGATTTCCAGCCTCTGATTCCCCGCCTCTGATTCCCCGCCTCTGATATCCCGCCTCTGATTCCCCGCCTCCCTTTCCGCGCAACTTTTCCGGCCTCCGTTTCCCCACATCTCTTTCCCCGCCTCTGATTCCCCGCCTCTGATTCCCCGCCTCTGATTCCCCGCCTCTGATTCCCCGCCTCTGATTCCCCGCCTCTGATTTCCAGCCTCTGATTCCCCGCCTCTGATTCCCCGCCTCTGATTCCCCGCCTCAGATTCACCGGCTCTGATTCCCCGCCTCTGATTGCATGCCTCTGATTCCCCACCTCTGATTCCCCGCCTCTGATTCCCTGCAACTGATTGCCTGCCTCTGATTCCCCGCCTCAGATTCCCCACCTCTGTCTCTCTGCCTCTCTTTCGCCTCCGCTCTTTCCCCTCCACTCTTTACGCGCCTCTCTTTCCCTCCCTCAATTTCAACAACTCTGTTTGATCTGTTCTGTGTACCTCATTTTCAACACACAAGTTCCAACCACTATGTTTTACCCATCTCTTTCCCCGCCTCTATTTATCCGCCTATGTTTACCCGCCCCTGTTTACCCACCTGTTTCACCGCCTCTGATTCCCCACCTCAGATTCCCCGCCTCTGATTCCCCGCCTCAGATTCGCCGGCTCAGATTCCCTGCCTCTGATTCCCCGCCTCTGATTCCCCGCCTCTGATTCCCCGCCTCTGATTCCCCACCTCTAATTCCCTGCCTCAGATTCGCCGGCTCTGATTCTCTGCCTCAGATTCGCCGCCTCAGATTCCCCGCCTCAGATACCCCGCCTCAGATTCCCGCCTCAGATACCCTGCCTCAGATTCCCTGCCTCAGATTCCCTGCCTCAGATTCCCTTCATCCGATTCCCTTCATCTGATTCCCCGCCTCTGATTCCCCGCCTCTGATTCCCTGCCTCTGATTCCCCGCCTCTGATTCCCCGCCTCTGATTCCCCGCCTCTGATTCCCCGCCTCTGATTCCCCGCCTCTGATTCCCCGCCTCTGATTCCCTGCCTCTGATTTCCCGCCTCTGATTCCCTACCTCTGATTACCCGCCTCTGATTCCCAGCCTCTGATTCCCCGCCTCTGATATCCCGCCTCTGATTCCCCGCCTCTGATTCCCCGCCTCTGATTCCCCGCCTCTGATTCCCCGCCTCTGATTCCCCACCTCTAATTCCCTGCCTCAGATTCGCCGGCTCTGATTCTCTGCCTCAGATTCGCCGCCTCAGATTCCCCGCCTCAGATACCCCGCCTCAGATTCCCGCCTCAGATACCCTGCCTCAGATTCCCTGCCTCAGATTCCCTGCCTCAAATTCCCTTCATCTGATTCCCTTCATCTGATTCCCCGCCTCTGATTCCCCGCCTCTGATTCCCTGCCTCTGATTCCCCGCCTCTGATTCCCCGCCTCTGATTCCCCGCCTCGGATTCCCCGCCTCTGATTCCCCGCCTCCGATTCCCCGCCTCTGATTCCCCGCCTCTGATTCCCCTCCTCAGATTCCCCGGCTCTGATTCCCTCCCTCAGATTCCCTGCCTCAGATTCCCCGCCTCTGATTCCCTACCTCTGATTCCCCGCCTCTGATTCCCAGCCTCTGATTCCCCGCCTCTGATATCCCGCCTCTGATTCCCCGCCTCTGATTCCATGCCTCTGATTCCCCACCTCTGATTCCCCGCCTCTGATTCCCTGCAACTGATTGCCCGCCTCTGATTCCCCGCCTCTGATTCCCCACCTCTGTCTCTATGCCTCTCTTTCGCCTCCGCTCTTTCCCCTCCACTCTTTACGCGCCTCTCTTTCCCTCCCTCAATTTCAACAACTCTGTTTGATCTGTTCTGTGTACCTCATTTTCAACACACAAGTTCCAACGACTATGTTTTACCCATCTCTTTCCCCGACTCTATTTATCTGCCTATGTTTACCCGCCTCTGTTTACCCGCCTGTTTCATCGCCTCTGATTCCCCACCTCAGATTCCCCGCCTCAGATTCCCTGCCTCTGATTCCCTGCCTCTGATTCCCCGCCTCTGATTCCCCGCCTCTGATTCCCCGCCTCTGATTCCCCGCCTCTGATTCCCCGCCTCTGATTCCCCGCCTCTGATTCCCCGCCTCAGATTCCCCGGCTCTGATTCCCTGCCTCTGATTCCCCGCCTCAGATTCGCCGGCTCAGATTCCCTGCCTCTGATTCCCCGCCTCTGATTCCCCGCCTCTGATTCCCCACCTCTGATTCCCTGCCTCAGATTCGCCGGCTCTGATTCTCTGCCTCAGATTCCCTGCCTCAGATTCCCCGCCTCAGATTCCCCGCCTCAGATTCCCCGCCTCAGATTCCCCGCCTCAGATACCCCGCCTCAGATTCCCTGCCTCAGATTCCCCGCCTCAGATTCCCCGCCTCAGATACCCCGCCTCAGATTCCCGCCTCAGATACCCTGCCTCAGATTCCCTGCCTCAGATTCCCTTCATCTGATTCCCTTCATCTGATTCCCTGCCTCTGATTCCCCGCCTCTGATTCCCCGCCTCTGATTTACTGCCTTTGATTCCCCACCTCTGATTCCCCTCCTCTGATTCCCCGCCTCTGATTCCCCGCCTCTGATTCCCCGCCTCTGATTCCCCGCCTCAGATTCCCCGGTTCTGATTCCCTCCCTCAGATTCCCCGCCTCAGATCCCCGCCTAAAATTCCCTGCCTCAGATTCCCTTCATCTGATTCCCTTCATCTGATTCCCTGCCTCTAATTCCCCTCCTCTGATACCCCGCCTCTGATTCCCCGCCTCTGATTCCCTGCCTCTGATTCCCTGCCTCTGATTCCCCGCATCTGATTCCCCACCTCAGATTCCCCGCCTCAGATTCCCCGCCTCAGATTCCCCGCCTCAGATTCCCCGCCTCAGATACCCCGCCTCAGATTCCCCGCCTCAGATTCCCCGCCTCAGATTCCCCGCCTCAGATTCCCCGCCTCAGATTCCCTGCCTCAGATTCCCTGCCTCAGATTCCCTTCATCTGATTCCCTTCACCTGATTCCCTGCCTCTGATTCCCCGCCTCTGATTCCCTGCCTCTGATTCCCTGACTCTGATTCCCCACCTCTGATTCCCCGCCTCTGATTCCCCGCCTCTGATTCCCCGCCTCTGATTCCCCGCCTCTGATTCCCCGCCTCTGATTCCCCGCCTCAGATTCCCCGCCTCTGATTCCCCGCCTCTGATTCCCCGCCTCAGATTCCCCGGCTCTGATTCCCTGCCTCAGATTCCCTTCCTCTGATTCCCCGCCTCTGATTCCCCGCCTCTGATTCCCTGCCTCTGATTCCCCGCCTCTGATTCCCCGCCTCTGATTCCCAGCCTTTGATTCCCCGCCTCTGATTCCCCGCCTCTGATATCCCACCTCTGATTCCCCGCCTCCCTTTCCGCGCAACTTTCCCGGCCTCCGTTTCTCCACATCTCTTTCCCCGCCTCTGATTCCACGCCTCTGATTCCCCGCCTCTAATTCCACGCCTCTGATTCCCCACCTCTGAATCCCCGCCTCTGATTCCCCGCAAATGATTCCCCGACTCTGATTCCCCGCCTCTGATTCCCCACCTCTGTCTCTATGCCTCTTTTTCGCCTCCGCTCTTTCCCCTCCACTCTTTACGCGCCTCTCTTTCCGTCCCTCAATTTCAACAACTCTGTTTGATCTGTTCTGTGTACCTCATTTTCAACACACAAGTCCCAACCACTATGTTTCACCCATCTCTTTCCCCGCCTCTATTTATCCGCCTATGTTTAGCCGCCTCTGATTCCCCACCTCTGATTCCCCGCCTCTGATTCCCCGCCTCTGATTCCCCGCCTCTGATTCCCCGCCTCTGATTCCCCGCCTCTGATTCCCCGCCTCAGATTCGCTGCCTCAGATTCCCTGCCTTAGATTCCCTGCCTCTGATTCCCCGCATCAGATTCCCTGCCTCAGATTCCCTGCCTCTGATTCCCCGCCTCTGAATCCCCACCTCAGATTCCCCGCCTCAGATTCCCCGCCTCAGATTCCCCGCCTCAGATTCCCCGCCTCAGATTCCCTGCCTCAGATTCCCTTCATCTGATTCCCTTCATCTGATTCCCTTCATCTGATTCCCTGCCTCTTATTCCCCGCCTCTGATTCCCCGCCTCTGATTCCCCGCCTCTGATTCCCCGCCTCTGATTCCCCGCCTCAGATTCCCCGCCTCAGATTCCCTTCATCTGATTCCCTTCATCTGATTCCCGCCTCTTATTCCCCGCCTCAGATTCCCCGCCTCAGATACCCCGCCTCAGATTCCCCGACTCAGGTTCCCTGCCTCAGGTTCCCTGCCTCAGATTCCCTGCCTCAGATTCCCTGCCTCAGATTCCCTGCCTCAGATTCCCTTCATCTGATTCCTTTCATCTGATTCCCCGCCTCTGATTCCCCGCCTCTGATTCCCTGCCTCTGATTCCCCACCTCTGATTCCCCGCCTCTGCATCCCCGCCTCTGATTCCCCGCCTCTGATTCCCCGCCTCAGATTCCCCGGCTCTGATTCCCTGCCTCAGATACCCTGCCTCAGATTCCCCGCCTCTGATTCCCCGCCTCTGATTCCCCGCCTCTGATTCCCCACCTCTGATTCCCCGCCTCTGATTCCCTGCAACTGATTCCCCGCCTCTGATTCCCCGCCTCTGATTCCCCACCTCTGTCTCTATGCCTCTCTTTCGCCTCCGCTCTTTCCCTTCCACTCTTTACGCGCCTCTCTTTCCCTCCCTCAATTTCAACAACTCTGTTTGATCTGTTCTGTGTACCTCATTTTCAACACACAAGTCCCAACCACTATGTTTCACCCATCTCTTTCCCCGCCTCTATTTATCCGCCTATGTTTACCCGCCTCTGATTCCCCACCTCTGATTCCCCGCCTCTGATTCCCCGCCTCTGATTCCCCGCCTCTGATTCCACGCCTCTGATTCCCCGCCTCAGATTGCCTGCCTCAGATTCCCTGCCTTAGATACCCTGCCTCTGATTCCCCGCCTCAGATTCCCTGCCTCAGATTCCCTGCCTCTGATTCCCTGCCTCTGATTCCCCGCATCTGATACCCCTACTCTGATTCCCCGCCTCAGATTCCCTGCCTCTGATTCCCCGCCTCAGATTCCCCGCCTCAGATTCCCCGGCTCTGATTCCCTGCCTCAAATTCCCTGCCTCAGATTCCCTGCCTCAGATTCCCTGCCTCAGATTCCCTGCCTCAGATTCCCTTCATCTGATTCCCTTCATCTGATTCCCGCCTCTTATTCCCCGCCTCAGATTCCCCGCCTCAGATTCCCCGCCTCAGATTCCCTGCCTCAGGTTCCCTGCCTCAGGTTCCCTGCCTCAGATTCCCTGCCTCAGATTCCCTGCCTCAGATTCCCTTCATCTGATTCCTTTCATCTGATTCCCTGCCTCTGATTCCCCGCCTCTGATTCCCCCTCTCTGATTCCCTGCCTCTGATTCCCCACCTCTGATTCCCCGCCTCTGATTCCCCGCCTCTGATATCCCGCCTCTGATTCCCCGCCTCCCTTTCCGCGCAACTTTTCCGGCCTCCGTTTCCCCACATCTCTTTCCCCGCCTCTGATTCCACGCCCCTGATTCCCCGCCTCTGATTCCATGCCTCTGATTCCCCACCTCTGATTCCCTGCCTCTGATTCCCTGCAACTGATTGCCCGCCTCAGATTCCCCGCCTCAGATTCCCTGCCTCAGATTCCCTGCCTCAGGTTCCCTGCCTCAGGTTCCCTGCCTCAGATTCCCTGCCTCAGATTCCCTGCCTCAGATTCCCTTCATCTGATTCCCTTCATCTGATTCCCTGCCTCTGATTCCCTGCCTCTGATTCCCCGCCTCTGATTCCCTGCCTCTGATTCCCTGCCTCTGATTCCCCAACTCTGATTCCCCTCCTCTGATTCCCCGCCTCTGATTCCCCGCCTTTGATTCCCCGCCTCAGATTCCCCGGTTCTGATTCCCCGGTTCTGATTCCCCGCCTCTGAATCCCCGCCTCTGATTCCCCGCCTCTGATTCCCCGCCTCTGATTCCCCGCCTCAGATTCCCCGGCTCTGATTCCCTGCCTCAGATTCCCTGCCTCAGATTCCCCGCCTCTGATTCCCCGCCTCTGATTCCCCGCCTCTGATTCCCCTCCTCTGATTCCACGCCTCTGATTTCCAGCCTCTGATTCCCCGCCTCTGATTCCCCGCCTCTGATATCCCGCCTCTGATTCCCCGCCTCCCTTTCCGCACAACTTTTCCGGCCTCCATTTCCCCACATCTCTTTTCCCGCCTCTGATTCCACGCCTCTGATTCCCCACCTCTGATTCCATGCCTCTGATTCCCCACCTCTGATTCCCTGCCTCTGATTCCCTGCAACTGATTGCCCGCCTCTGATTCCCCGCCTCTGATTCCCCACCTCTGTCTCTATGCCTCTCTTTCGCCTCCGCTCTTTCCCCTCCACTCTTTACGCGCCTCTCTTTCCCTCCCTCAATTTCAACAACTCTGTTTGATCTGTTCTGTGTACCTCATTTTCAACACACAAGTTCCAACCACTAAGTTTTACCCATCTCTTTCCCCGCCTCTATTTATCCGCCTATGTTTACCCGCCTCTGTTTACCCGCCTGTTTCACCGCCTCTGATTCCCCACCTCAGATTCCCCGCATCAGATTCCCTGCCTCTGATTCCCTGCCTCTGATTCCCCGCCTCTGATTCCCCGCCTCTGATTCCCCGCCTGTGATTCCCCGCCTCTGATTCCCCGCCTCAGATTCGCTGGCTCAGATTCCCTGCCTCTGATTCCCCACCTCTGATTCCCTGCCTCAGATTCGCCGGCTCTGATTCTCTGCCTCAGATTCCCTGCCTCATATTCCATGCCTCTGATTCCCCGAATCTGATTCCCCGCCTCAGATTCCCCGCCTCAGATTCCCCACCTCAGATTCCCCGCCTCAGATTCCCCGCCTCAGATTCCCTGCCTCAGATCCCTTTCATCTGATTCCCTTCATCTGATTCCCTGCATCAGATTCCCCGCCACTGATTCCCCGCCTCAGATTCGCCGGCTCTGATTCTCTGCCTCAGATTCCCTGCCTCAGATTCCATGCCTCTGATTCCTTGAATCTGATTCCCCGCCTCAGATTCCCTGCCTCAGATTCCCCGCCTCAGATTCCCCGCCTCAGATACCCCGCCTCAGATTCCCGCCTCAGATACCCTGCCTCAGATTCCCTGCCTCAGATTCCCTTCATCTGATTCCCTTCATCTGATTCCCTGCCTCTGATTCCCCACCTCTTATTCCCCGCCTCTGATTCCCTGCCTCAGATTCCCCGGCTCTGATTCCCTCCCTCAGATTCCCTGCCTCAGATTCCCCGCCTCTGATTCCCCGCCTCTGATTCCCCGCCTCTGATTCCCCGCCTCTGATTCCCCGCCTCTGATTCCCCGCCTCAGATTCCCCGGCTCTGATTCCCTCCCTCAGATTCCCTGCCTCAGATTCCCCGCCTCAGATTCCCCGCCTCTGATTCCCCGCCTCTGATTCCCCGCCTCTGATTCCCCGCCTCTGTTTCCCCGCCTCTGATTCCCCGCCTCTGATTCCCCGCCTCAGATATCCCGCCTCTGATTCCCCGCCTCCCTTTCTGCGCAACATTCCCGGCCTCCGTTTCCCCACATCTCTTTGCCCGCCTCTGATTCCACGCCTCTGATTCCCCGCTTCTTATTCCACGCCTCTGATTCCCCACCTCTGATTCCCCGCCTCTGATTCCCTTCAACTGATTGCCCGCCTCTGATTCCTCGCCTCTGATTCCTGACCTCTGTCTCTATGCCTCTCTTTTGCCTCCGCTCTTTCCCCTCCACTCTTTATGCGCCTCTCTTTCCCTCCCTCAATTTCAACATCTCTGTTTGATCTGTTCTGTGTACCTCATTTTCAACACACAAGTCCCAACCACTATATTTCACCCATCTCTTTCCCCACCTCTATTTATCCGCCTATGTTTACCCGCCTCTGATTCCCCACCTCTGATTCCCCGCCTCTGATTCCCCGCCTCTGATTCCCCGCCTCTGATTCCCCGCCTCTGATTCCCCGCCTCTGATTCCCCGCATCCGATTCCCCGCCTCAGATTCCCTGCCTCAGATTCCCTGCCTCAGATTCCCTGCCTCAGATTCCCTGCCTCAGATTCCCCGCCTCTGATTCCCCGCCTCTGATTCCCCGCCTCAGATTCTCTGCCTCAGGTTCCCTGCCTCAGATTCCCTGCCTCAGATTCCATTCATCTGATTCTCTTCATGTGATTCCCTTCATCTGATTCCCCGCCTCTGATTCCCCGCCTCTGATTCCCCGCAACTGATTCCCCGCCACGGATTCCCCGCCTCAGGTTCCGTTCCTCAGATTCCCTGTCTCAGATTCCCTGCCTCTGATTTCCCGCATCTGATACCCCGCCTCTGATTCCCCACCTCTGATTCCCCGCTTCTGATTCCCCGCCTCTGATTCCCTGCCTCAGATTCCCTGCCTTAGATTCCCTTCATCTGATTCCCTTCATCTATTTCCCTGCCTCTTATTCCCCGCCTCTGATTCCGCGCCTCTGATTCCCCGCCTCTGTTTTCCCGCCTCTGATTCCCCGCCTCTGATTCCCTTCATCTGATTCCCTTCATCTGATTCCCTGCCTCTGATTCCCCGCCTCTGATTCCCCGCCTCTGATTCCCTTCATCTGATTCCCTTCATCTGATTCCCCGCCTCTGATTCCCTTCATCTGATTCCCTTCATCTATTTCCCTGCCTCTTATTCCCCGCCTCTGATTCCGCGCCTCTGATTCCCCGCCTCTGATTTCCCGCCTCTGATTCCCCGCCTCTGATTCCCTTCATCTGATTCCCTTCATCTGATTCCCTGCCTCTGATTCCCCGCCTCTGATTCCCCGCCTCTGATTCCTCGCCTCTGATTCCCCGCCTCTGATTCCCCGCCTCTTATTCCCTGCCTCTGATTCCCCGCCTCAGATTCCCGGCCTCAGATTTCCTGCCTCAGATTCCCTGCCTCTGATTCTCCGCATCTGATCCTCCGCCTCTGATTCCCTGCCTCAGATTCCCCGCCTCAGATTCCCCGCCTCAGATTCCCCGCCTCAGATTCCCCGCCTCAGATTCCCTGCCTCAGATCCCCTTCATCTGATTCCCTTCATCTGATTCCCTGCCTCTTATTCCCCGCCTCTGATTCCCCGCCTCTGATTCCCCGCCTCTGATTCCCCGCCTCTGATTCCCCGCCTCTGATTCCCCACCTCAGATTCCCTGCCTCAGATTCCCTGCCTCAGATTCCCCGCCACAGATTCCCTGCCTCAGAATCCCTGCCTCAGATTCCATGCCTCTGACTCCCCGCCTCTGATTCCCCGCCTCAGATTCCCCGCCTCAGATTCCCCGCCTCCGATTCCCTGCCTCAGATTCACTGCCTCAGATTCCCTTCATCTGATTCCCTGCCTCTTCTTCCCCACCTCTGATTCCCTGCCTCTGATTCCCCGCCTCTGATTCCCCCCTCTGATTTCCCGCCTCTGATTCCCAGCCTCTGATTCCCCGCCTCTGATTCCCCGCCTCAGATTCCCCGGGTCTGATTCCCTGCCTCAGAGTCCCTTCCTCAGATTCACTGCCTCAGATTCCCTTCATCTGATTCCCTTCATCTGATTCCGTGCCTCTTATTCCCCGCCTCTGATTCCCCACCTCTGATTCACCCCCTCTGATTCCCCGCCTCAGATTCCCTGCCTCAGATTCCCTGCCTCAGATTCCCTGCCTCAGATTCCCTGCCTCAGATTCCCTGCCTCAGATTCCCTGCCTCTGATTCCCCGCCTCTGATTCCCTGCCTCTGATTCCCCGCCTCTGATTCCCCGCCTCAGATCCCCGCCTCAAATTCCCTGCCTCAGATTCCCTGCCTCAGATTCCCTTCATCTGATTCCCTTCATCTGATTCCCTGCCTCTAATTCCCCTCCTCTGATACCCCGCCTCTGATTCCCCGCCTCTGATTCCCTGCCTCCGATTCCCTGCCTCTTATTCCCCGCATCTGAATCCCCGCCTCAGATTCCCCGCCTCAGATTCCCCGCCTCAGATTCCCCGCCTCAGATACCCCGCCTCAGATTCCCCGCCTCAGATTCCCCGCCTCAGATTCCCCGCCTCAGATTCCCTGCCTCAGATTCCCTGCCTCAGATTCCCTTCCTCAGATTCCCTTCATCTGATTCCCTTCATCTGATTCCCTGCCTCTGATTCCCCACCTCTGATTCCCTGCCTCTGATTCCCTGACTCTGATTCCCCACCTCTGATTCCCCGCCTCTGATTCCCCGCCTCTGATTCCCCGCCTCTGATACCCCGCCTCTGATTCCCCGCCTCAGATTCCCCGGCTCTGATTCCCTGCCTCAGATTCCCTTCCTCTGATTCCCCGCCTCTGATTCCCCGCCTCTGATTCCCCGCCTCTGATTCCCCGCCTCTGATTCCCCGCCTCTGATTCCCAGCCTTTGATTCCCCGCCTCTGATTCCCCGCCTCTGATATCCCACCTCTGATTCCCCGCCTCCCTTTCCGCGCAACTTTCCCGGCCTCCGTTTCTCCACATCTCTTTCCCCGCCTCTGATTCCACGCCTCTGATTCCCCGCCTCTAATTCCACGCCTCTGATTCCCCACCTCTGATTCCCCGCCTCTGATTCCCCGCAACTGATTCCCCGCCTCTGATTCCCCGCCTCTGATTCCCCACCTCTGTCTCTATGCCTCTTTTTCGCCTCCGCTCTTTCCCCTCCACTCTTTACGCGCCTCTCTTTCCGTCCCTCAATTTTAACAACTCTGTTTGATCTGTTCTGTGTACCTCATTTTCAACACACAAGTCCCAACCACTATGTTTCACCCATCTCTTTCCCCGCCTCTATTTATCCGCCTATGTTTAGCCGCCTGTGATTCCCCACCTCTCATTCCCCGCCTCTGATTCCCTGCCTCTGATTCCCCGCCTCTGATTCCCCGCCTCTGATTCCCCGCCTCTGATTCCCCGCCTCTGATTCCCCGCCTCAGATTCCCTGCCTCAGATTCCCTGCCTTAGATTCCCTGCCTCTGATTCCCCGCATCAGATTCCCTGCCTCAGATTCCCTGCCTCTGATTCCCCGCCTCTGAATCCCCACCTCAGATTCCCCGCCTCAGATACCCCGCCTCAGATTCCCCGCCTCAGATTCCCTGCCTCAGAGTCCCTGCCTCAGATTCCCTTCATCTGATTCCCTTCATCTGATTCCCTTCATCTGATTCCCTGCCTCTTATTCCCCGACTCTGATTCCCCGCCTCTGATTCCCCGCCTCTGATTCCCCGCCTCTGATTCCCCGCCTCAGATTCCCTGCCTCAGATTCCCTGCCTTAGATTCCCTGCCTCTGATTCCCCACCTCTGATTCCCCGCCTCTGATTCCCCGCCTCTGATTCCCCGCCTCTGATTCCCCGCCTCAGATTCCCCGGCTCTGATTCCCTGCCTCAGATTCCCTGCCTCAGATTCCCTGCCTCAGATTCCCTTCATCTGATTCCCTTCATCTGATTCCCGCCTCTTATTCCCCGCCTCAGATTCCCCGCCTCAGATACCCCGCCTCAGATTCCCCGCCTCAGGTTCCCTGCCTCAGGTTCCCTGCCTCAGATTCCCTGCCTCAGATTCCCTGCCTCAGATTCCCTTCATCTGATTCCTTTCATCTGATTCCCCGCCTCTGATTCCCCGCATCTGATTCCCCGCCTCTGATTCCCTGCCTCTGATTCCCCACCTCTGATTCCCCGCCTCTGATTCCCCGCCTCTGATTCCCCGCCTCTGATTCCCCGCCTCAGATTCCCCGGCTCAGATTCCCTGCCTCAGATTCCCTGCCTCAGATTTCCCGCCTCTGATACCCCGCCTCTGATTCCCCGCCTCTGATTCCCCGCCTCTGATTCCCCGCCTCTGATTCCCCGCCTCTGATTCCCCGCCTCTGATTCCCCGCCTCAGATTCCCCACCTCTGTCTCTCTGCCTCTCTTTCGCCTCCGCTCTTTCCCCTCCACTCTTTACGCGCCTCTCTTTCCCTCCCTCAATTTCAACAACTCTGTTTGATCTGTTCTGTATACCTCATTTTCAACACACAAGTTCCAACCACTATGTTTTACCCATCTCTTTCTCCGCCTCTATTTATCCGCCTATGTTTACCCGCCTCTGTTTACCCACCTGTTTCACCGCCTCTGATTCCCCACCTCAGAATCCCCGCCTCTGATTCCCCGCCTCAGATTCGCCGGCTCAGATTCCCTGCCTCTGATTCCCCGCCTCTGATTCCCCGCCTCTGATTCCCCGCCTCTGATTCCCCACCTCTAATTCCCTGCCTCAGATTCGCCGGCTCTGATTCTCTGCCTCAGATTCGCCGCCTCAGATTCCCGCCTCAGATACCCTGCCTCAGATTCCCTGCCTCAGATTCCCTGCCTCAGATTCCCTTCATCTGATTCCCTTCATCTGATTCCCCGCCTCTGATTCCCCGCCTCTGATTCCCTGCCTCTGATTCCCCGCCTCTGATTCCCCGCCTCTGATTCACCGCCTCTGATTCCCCGCCTCTGATTCCCCGCCTCTGATTCCCCGCCTCTGATTCACCGCCTCTGATTCCCCGCCTCTGATTCCCCGCCTCCGATTCCCCGCCTCTGATTCCCCGCCTCTGATTCCCCTCCTCAGATTCCCCGGTTCTGATTCCCTCCCAAAGATTCCCTGCCTCAGATTCCCCGCCTCTGATTCCCCGCCTCTGATTCCCTGCCTCTGATTTCCCGCCTCTGATTCCCTACCTCTGATTCCCCGCCTCTGATTCCCAGCCTCTGATTCCCCGCCTCTGATATCCCGCCTCTGAATCCCCGCCTCTGATTCCATGCCTCTGATTCCCCACCTCTGATTCCCCGCCTCTGATTCCCTGCAACTGATTGCCCGCCTCTGATTCCCCGCCTCTGATTCCCCACCTCTGTCTCTATGCCTCTCTTTCGCCTCCGCTCTTTCCCCTCCACTCTTTACGCGCCTCTCTTTCCCTCCCTCAATTTCAACATCTCTGTTTGATCTGTTCTGTGTACCTCATTTTCAACACACAAGTCCCAACCACTATATTTCACCCATCTCTTTCCCCACCTCTATTTATCCGCCTATGTTTACCCGCCTCTGATTCCCCACCTCTGATTCCCCGCCTCTGATTCCCCGCCTCTGATTCCCCGCCTCTGATTCCCCGCCTCTGATTCCCCGCCTCTGATTCCCCGCCTCTGATTCCCCGCATCCGATTCCCCGCCTCAGATTCCCTGCCTCAGATTCCCTGCCTCAGATTCCCTGCCTCAGATTCCCTGCCTCAGATTCCCCGCCTCTGATTCCCCGCCTCTGATTCCCCGCCTCAGATTCCCTAGCTCAGGTTCCCTGCCTCAGATTCCCTGCCTCAGATTCCATTCATCTGATTCTCTTCATGTGATTCCCTTCATCTGATTCCCCGCCTCTGATTCCCCGCCTCTGATTCCCCGCCACTGATTCCCCACCACGGATTCCCCGCCTCAGGTTCCGTTCCTCAGATTCCCTGTCTCAGATTCCCTGCCTCTGATTCCCCGCATCTGATACCCCGCCTCTGATTCCCCACCTCTGATTCCCCGCTTCTGATTCCCCGCCTCTGATTCCCTGCCTCAGATTCCCTGCCTCAGATTCCCTGCCTTAGATTCCCTTCATCTGATTCCCTTCATCTATTTCCCTGCCTCTTATTCCCCGCCTCTGATTCCGCGCCTCTGATTCCCCGCCTCTGATTTCCCGCCTCTGATTCCCCGCCTCTGATTCCCTTCATCTGATTCCCTTCATCTGATTACCTGCCTCTGATTCCCCGCCTCTGATTCCCCGCCTCTGATTCCTCGCCTCTGATTCCCCGCCTCTGATTCCCCGCCTCTTATTCCCTGCCTCTGATTCCCCGCCTCAGATTCCCTGCCTCAGATTTCCTGCCTCAGATTCCCTGCCTCTGATTCTCCGCATCTGATCCTCCGCCTCTGATTCCCTGCCTCAGATTCCCCGCCTCAGATTCCCCGCCTCAGATTCCCCGCCTCAGATTCCCTGCCTCAGATCCCCTTCATCTGATTCCCTTCATCTGATTCCCTGCCTCTTATTCCCCGCCTCTGATTCCCCGCCTCTGATTCCCCGCCTCTGATTCCCCGCCTCTGATTCCCCGCCTCTGATTCCCCACCTCAGATTCCCTGCCTCAGATTCCCTGCCTCAGATTCCCCGCCACAGATTCCCTGCCTCAGAATCCCTGCCTCAGATTCCCTGCCTCTGACTCCCCGCCTCTGATTCCCCGCCTCAGATTCCCCGCCTCAGATTCCCCGCCTCCGATTCCCTGCCTCAGATTCACTGCCTCAGATTCCCTTCATCTGATTCCCTGCCTCTTCTTCCCCACCTCTGATTCCCTGCCTCTGATTCCCCGCCTCTGATTCCCAGCCTCTGATTCCCCGCCTCTGATTCCCCGCCTCAGATTCCCCGGCTCTGATTCCCTGCCTCAGAGTCCCTTCCTCAGATTCACTGCCACAGATTCCCTTCATCTGATTCCCTTCATCTGATTCCGTGCCTCTTATTCCCCGCCTCTGATTCCCCACCACTGATTCCCCGCCTCTGATTCCCCGCCTCAGATTCCCTGCCTCAGATTCCCTGCCTCAGATTCCCTGCCTCAGATTCCCTGCCTCAGATTCCCTGCCTCTGATTCCCCGCCTCTGATTCCCTGCCTCTGATTCCCCGCCTCTGATTCCCCGCCTCAGATCCCCGCTTCAAATTCCCTGCCTCAGATTCCCTGCCTCAGATTCCCTTCATCTGATTCCCTTCATCTGATTCCCTGCCTCTAATTCCCCTCCTCTGATACCCCGCCTCTGATTCCCCGCCTCTGATTCCCTGCCTCCGATTCCCTGCCTCTGATTCCCCGCATCTGATTCCCCGCCTCAGATTCCCCGCCTCAGATTCCCCGCCTCAGATTCCCCGCCTCAGATACCCCGCCTCAGATTCCCCGCCTCAGATTCCCCGCCTCAGATTCCCCGCCTCAGATTCCCTGCCTCAGATTCCCTGCCTCAGATTCCCTTCCTCAGATTCCCTTCATCTGATTCCCTTCATCTGATTCCCTGCCTCTGATTCCCCGCCTCTGATTCCCTGCCTCTGATTCCCTGACTCTGATTCCCCACCTCTGATTCCCCGCCTCTGATTCCCCGCCTCTGATTCCCCGCCTCTGATTCCCCGCCTCTGATTCCCCGCCTCAGATTCCCCGGCTCTGATTCCCTGCCTCAGATTCCCTTCCTCTGATTCCCCGCCTCTGATTCCCCGCCTCTGATTCCCCGCCTCTGATTCCCCGCCTCTGATTCCCCGCCTCTGATTCCCCGCCTCCCTTTCCGCGCAACTTTCCCGGCCTCCGTTTCTCCACATCTCTTTCCCCGCCTCTGATTCCACGCCTCTGATTCCCCGCCTCTAATTCCCCGCCTCTGATATCCCACCTCTGATTCCCCGCCTCCCTTTCCGCGCAACTTTCCCGGCCTCCGTTTCTCCACATCTCTTTCCCCGCCTCTGATTCCACGCCTCTGATTCCCCGCCTCTAATTCCACGCCTCTGATTCCCCACCTCTGATTCCCCGCCTCTGATTCCCCGCAACTGATTCCCCGCCTCTGATTCCCCGCCTCTGATTCCCCACCTCTGTCTCTATGCCTCTTTTTCGCCTCCGCTCTTTCCCCTCCACTCTTTACGCGCCTCTCTTTCCGTCCCTCAATTTTAACAACTCTGTTTGATCTGTTCTGTGTACCTCATTTTCAACACACAATTCCCAACCACTATGTTTCACCCATCTCTTTCCCCGCCTCTATTTATCCGCCTATGTTTAGCCGCCTGTGATTCCCCACCTCTGATTCCCCGCCTCTGATTCCCTGCCTCTGATTCCCCGCCTCTGATTCCCCGCCTCTGATTCCCCGCCTCTGATTCCCCGCCTCTGATTCCCCGCCTCAGATTCCCTGCTTCAGATTCCCTGCCTTAGATTCCCCGCCTCTGATTCCCCGCATCAGATTCCCTGCCTCAGATTCCCTGCCTCTGATTCCCCGCCTCTGAATCCCCACCTCAGATTCCCCGCCTCAGATTCCCCGCCTCAGATTCCCCGCCTCAGATTCCCTGCCTCAGAGTCCCTGCCTCAGATTCCCTTCATCTGATTCCCTTCATCTGATTCCCTTCATCTGATTCCCTGCCTCTTATTCCCCGACTCTGATTCCCCGCCTCTGATTCCCCGCCTCTGATTCCCCGCCTCTGATTCCCCGCCTCAGATTCCCTGCCTCAGATTCCCTGCCTTAGATTCCCTGCCTCTGATTCCCCACCTCTGATTCCCCGCCTCTGATTCCCCGCCTCTGATTCCCCGCCTCTGATTCCCCGCCTCAGATTCCCCGGCTCTGATTCCCTGCCTCAGATTCCCTGCCTCAGATTCCCTGCCTCAGATTCCCTTCATCTGATTCCCTTCATCTGATTCCCGCCTCTTATTCCCCGCCTCAGATTCCCCGCCTCAGATACCCCGCCTCAGATTCCCCGCCTCAGGTTCCCTGCCTCAGGTTCCCTGCCTCAGATTCCCTGCCTCAGATTCCCTTCATCTGATTCCTTTCATCTGATTCCCCGCCTCTGATTCCCCGCATCTGATTCCCCGCCTCTGATTCCCTGCCTCTGATTCCCCACCTCTGATTCCCCGCCTCTGATTCCCCGCCTCTGATTCCCCGCCTCTGATTCCCCGCCTCAGATTCCCCGGCTCTGATTCCCTGCCTCAGATTCCCTGCCTCAGATTTCCCGCCTCTGATACCCCGCCTCTGATTCCCCGCCTCTGATTCCCCGCCTCTGATTCCCCGCCTCTGATTCCCCGCCTCTGATTTCCAGCCTCTGATTCCCCGCCTCTGATTCCCCGCCTCTGATATCCCGCCTTTGATTCCCCGCCTCCCTTTCCGCGCAACTTTTCCGGCCTCCGTTTCCCCACATCTCTTTCCCCGCCTCTGATTCCCCGCCTCTGATTCCCCGCCTCAGATTCACCGGCTCTGATTCCCCGCCTCTGATTCCATGCCTCTGATTCCCCACCTCTGATTCCCCGCCTCTGATTCCCTGGAACTGATTGCCTGCCTCTGATTCCCCGCCTCAGATTCCCCACCTCTGTCTCTATGCCTCTCTTTCACCTCCGCTCTTTCCCCTCCACTCTTTACGCGCCTCTCTTTCCCTTCCTCAATTTCAACAACTCTGTTTGATCTGTTCTGTGTACCTCATTTTCAACACACAAGTTCCAACCACTATGTTTTACCCATCTCTTTCCCCGCTTCTATTTATCCGCCTATGTTTACCCGCCTCTGTTTACCCACCTCAGATTCGCCGGCTCAGATTCCCCGCCTCTGATTCCCCGCCTCAGATTCGCCGGCTCAGATTCCCTGCCTCTGATTCCCCGCCTCTGATTCCCCGCCTCTGATTCCCCGCCTCTGATTCACCGGCTCTGATTCCCCGCCTCTGATTCCCCGCCTCTAATTCCCCGCCTCAGATTCCCCGGCTCTGATTCCCTGCCTCAGATTCCCTGCCTCAGATTCCCCGCCTCTGATTCCCCGCCTCTGATTCCCCGCCTCTGATTCCCCGCCTCTGATTCCCCGCCTCTGATTCCCCGCCTCTGATTTCCAGCCTCTGATTCCCCGCCTCCGATTCCCCGCCTCTGATATCCCGCCTCTGATTCCCCGCCTCCCTTTCCGCGCAACTTTTCCGGCCTCCGTTTCCCCACATCTCTTTCCCCGCCTCTGATTCCCAGCCTCTGATTCCCCGCCTCAGATTCACCGGCTCTGATTCCCCGCCTCTGATTCCATGCCTCTGATTCCATGCCTCTGATTCCCCACCTCTGATTCCCCGCCTCTGATTCCCTGCAACTGATTGCCTGCCTCTGATTCCCCGCCTCAGATTCCCCACCTCTGTCTCTCTGCCTCTCTTTCGCCTCCGCTCTTTCCCCTCCACTCTTTACGCGCCTCTCTTTCCCTCCCTCAATTTCAACAACTCTGTTTGATCTGTTCTGTGTACCTCATTTTCAACACACAAGTTCCAACCACTATGTTTTACCCATCTCTTTCCCCGCCTCTATTTATCCGCCTATGTTTACCCGCCTCTGTTTACCCACCTATTTCACCGCCTCTGATTCCCCACCTCAGATTCCCCGCCTCTGATTCCCCGCCTCAGATTCGCCGGCTCAGATTCCCTGCCTCTGATTCCCCGCCTCTGATTCCCCGCCTCTGATTCCCCGCCTCTGATTCCCCACCTCTAATACCCTGCCTCAGATTCGCCGGCTCTGATTCTCTGCCTCAGATTCGCCGCCTCAGATTCCCCGCCTCAGATACCCCGCCTCAGATTCCCGCCTCAGATACCCTGCCTCAGATTCCCTGCCTCAGATTCCCTGCCTCAGATTCCCTTCATCTGATTCCCTTCATCTGATTCCCCGCCTCTGATTCCCCGCCTCTGATTCCCTGCCTCTGATTCCCCGCCTCTGATTCCCCGCCTCTGATTCCCCGCCTCTGATTCCCCGCCTCTGATTCCCAGCCTCCGATTCCCCGCCTCTGATTCCCCGCCTCTGATTCCCCTCCTCAGATTCCCCGGCTCTGATTCCCTCCCTCAGATTCCCTGCCTCAGATTCCCCGCCTCTGATTCCCCGCCTCTGATTCCCTGCCTCTGATTTCCCGCCTCTGATTCCCTACCTCTGATTCCCCGCCTCTGATTCCCAGCCTCTGATTCCCCGCCTCTGATATCCCGCCTCTGAATCCCCGCCTCTGATTCCATGCCTCTGATTCCCCACCTCTGATTCCCCGCCTCTGATTCCCTGCAACTGATTGCCCGCCTCTGATTCCCCGCCTCTGATTCCCCACCTCTGTCTCTATGCCTCTCTTTCGCCTCCGCTCTTTCCCCTCCACTCTTTACGCGCCTCTCTTTCCCTCCCTCAATTTCAACAACTCTGTTTGATCTGTTCTGTGTACCTCATTTTCAACACACAAGTTCCAACGACTATGTTTTACCCATCTCTTTCCCCGACTCTATTTATCTGCCTATGTTTACCCGCCTCTGTTTACCCGCCTGTTTCACCGCCTCTGATTCCCCACCTCAGATTCCCCGCCTCAGATTCCCTGCCTCTGATTCCCTGCCTCTGATTCCCCGCCTCTGATTCCCCGCCTCTGATTCCCCGCCTCTGATTCCCCGCCTCTGATTCGCCGCCTCTGATTCCCCGCCTCTGATTCCCCGCCTCAGATTCCCCGGCTCTGATTCCCTGCCTCTGATTCCCCGCCTCAGATTCGCCGGCTCAGATTCCCTGCCTCTGATTCCCCGCCTCTGATTCCCCGCCTCTGATTCCCCACCTCTGATTCCCTGCCTCAGATTCGCCGGCTCTGATTCTCTGCCTCAGATTCCCTGCCTCAGATTCCCCGCCTCAGATTCCCCGCCTCAGATTCCCCGCCTCAGATTCCCCGCCTCAGATACCCCGCCTCAGATTCCCTGCCTCAGATTCCCCGCCTCAGATTCCCCGCCTCAGATACCCCGCCTCAGATTCCCGCCTCAGATACCCTGCCTCAGATTCCCTGCCTCAGATTCCCTTCATCTGATTCCCTTCATCTGATTCCCTGCCTCTGATTCCCCGCCTCTGATTCACTGCCTTTGATTCCCCACCTCTGATTCCCCTCCTCTGATTCCCCGCCTCTGATTCCCCGCCTCTGATTCCCCGCCTCTGATTCCCCGCCTCAGATTCCCCGGTTCTGATTCCCTCCCTCAGATTCCCCGCCTCAGATCCCCGCCTCAAATTCCCTGCCTCAGATTCCCTGCCTCAGATTCCCTTCATCTGATTCCCTTCATCTGATTCCCTGCCTCTAATTCCCCTCCACTGATACCCCGCCTCTGATTCCCCGCCTCTGATTCCCTGCCTCTGATTCCCTGCCTCTGATTCCCCGCATCTGATTCCCCACCTCAGATTCCCCGCCTCAGATTCCCCGCCTCAGATTCCCCGCCTCAGATTCCCCGCCTCAGATACCCCGCCTCAGATTCCCCGCCTCAGATTCCCCGCCTCAGATTCCCCGCCTCAGATTCCCCGCCTCAGATTCCCTGCCTCAGATTCCCTGCCTCAGATTCCCTTCATCTGATTCCCTTCACCTGATTCCCTGCCTCTGATTCCCCGCCTCTGATTCCCTGCCTCTGATTCCCTGACTCTGATTCCCCACCTCTGATTCCCCGCCTCTGATTCCCCGCCTCTGATTGCCCGCCTCTGATTCCCCGCCTCTGATTCCCCGCCTCTGATTCCCCGCCTCAGATTCCCCGCCTCTGATTCCCCGCCTCTGATTCCCCGCCTCAGATTCCCCGGCTCTGATTCGCTGCCTCAGATTCCCTTCCTCTGATTCCCCGCCTCTGATTCCCCGCCTCTGATTCCCCGCCTCTGATTCCCCGCCTCTGATTCCCCGCCTCTGATTCCCAGCCTTTGATTCCCCGCCTCTGATTCCCCGCCTCTGATATCCCACCTCTGATTCCCCGCCTCCCTTTCCGCGCAACTTTCCCGGCCTCCGTTTCTCCACATCTCTTTCCCCGCCTCTGATTCCACGCCTCTGATTCCCCGCCTCTAATTCCACGCCTCTGATTCCCCACCTCTGATTCCCCGCCTCTGATTCCCCGCAAATGATTCCCCGCCTCTGATTCCCCGCCTCTGATTCCCCACCTCTGTCTCTATGCCTCTTTTTCGCCTCCGCTCTTTCCCCTCCACTCTTTACGCGCCTCTCTTTCCGTCCCTCAATTTCAACAACTCTGTTTGATCTGTTCTGTGTACCTCATTTTCAACACACAAGTCCCAACCACTATGTTTCACCCATCTCTTTCCCCGCCTCTAATTATCCGCCTATGTTTAGCCGCCTCTGATTCCCCACCTCTGATTCCCCGCCTCTGATTCCCTGCCTCTGATTCCCCGCCTCTGATTCCCCGCCTCTGATTCCCCGCCTCTGATTCCCCGCCTCTGATTCCCCGCCTCAGATTCGCTGCCTCAGATTCCCTGCCTTAGATTCCCTGCCTCTGATTCCCCGCATCAGAATCCCTGCCTCAGATTCCCTGCCTCTGATTCCCCGCCTCTGAATCCCCACCTCAGATTCCCCGCCTCAGATTCCCCGCCTCAGATTCCCCGCCTCAGATTCCCTGCCTCAGATTCCCTGCCTCAGATTGCCTTCATCTGATTCCCTTCATCTGATTCCCTTCATCTGATTCCATTCATCTGATTCCCTGCCTCTTATTCCCCGCCTCTGATTCCCCGCCTCTGATTCCCCGCCTCTGATTCCCCGCCTCTGATTCCCCGCCTCAGATTCCCTGCCTCAGATTCCCTTCATCTGATTCCCTTCATCTGATTCCCGCCTCTTATTCCCCGCCTCAGATTCCCCGCCTCAGATACTCCGCCTCAGATTCCCCGACTCAGGTACCCTGCCTCAGGTTCCCTGCCTCAGATTCCCTGCCTCAGATTCCCTGCCTCAGATTCCCTTCATCTGATTCCTTTCATCTGATTCCCCGCCTCTGATTCCCCGCCTCTGATTCCCTGCCTCTGATTCCCCACCTCTGATTCCCCGCCTCTGCATCCCCGCCTCTGATTCCCCGCCTCTGATTCCCCGCCTCAGATTCCCCGGCTCTGATTCCCTGCCTCAGATTCCCTGCCTCAGATTCCCCGCCTCTGATTCCCCGCCTCTGATTCCCCGCCTCTGATTCCCCACCTCTGATTCCCCGCCTCTGATTCCCTGCAACTGATTCCCCGCCTCTGATTCCCCGCCTCTGATTCCCCACCTCTGTCTCTATGCCTCTCTTTCGCCTCCGCTCTTTCCCTTCCACTCTTTACGCGCCTCTCTTTCCCTCCCTCAATTTCAACAACTCTGTTTGATCTGTTCTGTGTACCTCATTTTCAACACACAAGTCCCAACCACTATGTTTCACCCATCTCTTTCCCCGCCTCTATTTATCCGCCTATGTTTACCCGCCTCTGATTCCCCACCTCTGATTCCCCGCCTCTGATTCCCCGCCTCTGATTCCCCGCCTCTGATTCCACGCCTCTGATTCCCCGCCTCAGATTGCCTGCCTCAGATTCCCTGCCTTAGATTCCCTGCCTCTGATTCCCCGCCTCAGATTCCCTGCCCCAGATTCCCTGCCTCTGATTCCCTGCCTCTGATTCCCCGCATCTGATACCCCTACTCTGATTCCCCGCCTCAGATTCCCTGCCTCTGATTCCCCGCCTCAGATTCCCCGCCTCAGATTCCCCGGCTCTGATTCCCTGCCTCAAATTCCCTGCCTCAGATTCCCTGCCTCAGATTCCCTGCCTCAGTTTCCCTTCATCTGATTCCCTTCATCTGATTCCCGCCTCTTATTCCCCGCCTCAGATTCCCCGCCTCAGATTCCCCGCCTCAGATTCCCTGCCTCAGGTTCCCTGCCTCAGGTTCCCTGCCTCAGATTCCCTGCCTCAGATTCCCTGCCTCAGATTCCCTTCATCTGATTCCTTTCATCTGATTCCCTGCCTCTGATTCCCGCCTCTGATTCCTCCTCTCTGATTCCCTGCCTCTGATTCCCCACCTCTGATTCCCCGCCTCTGATTCCCCGCCTCTGATATCCCGCCTCTGATTCCCCGCCTCCCTTTCCGCGCAACTTTTCCGGCCTCCGTTTCCCCACATCTCTTTCCCCGCCTCTGATTCCACGCCCCTGATTCCCCGCCTCTGATTCCATGCCTCTGATTCCCCACCTCTGATTCCCTGCCTCTGATTCCCTGCAACTGATTGCCCGCCTCAGATTCCCCGCCTCAGATTCCCTGCCTCAGATTCCCTGCCTCAGGTTCCCTGCCTCAGGTTCCCTGCCTCAGATTCCCTGCCTCAGATTCCCTGCCTCAGATTCCCTTCATCTGATTCCCTTCATCTGATTCCCTGTCTTTGATTCCCTGCCTCTGATTCCCCGCCTCTGATTCCCTGCCTCTGATTCCCTGCCTCTGATTCCCCACCTCTGATTCCCCTCCTCTGATTCCCCGCCTCTGATTCCCCGCCTTTGATTCCCCGCCTCAGATTCCCCGGTTCTGATTCCCCGGTTCTGATTCCCCGCCTCTGAATCCCCGCCTCTGATTCCCCGCCTCTGATTCCCCGCCTCTGATTCCCCGCCTCAGATTCCCCGGCTCTGATTCCCTGCCTCAGATTCCCTGCCTCAGATTCCCCGCCTCTGATTCCCCGCCTCTGATTCCCCGCCTCTGATTCCCCTCCTCTGATTCCCCGCCTCTGATTTCCAGCCTCTGATTCCCCGCCTCTGATTCCCCGCCTCTGATATCCCGCCTCTGATTCCCCGCCTCCCTTTCCGCGCAACTTTTCCGGCCTCCATTTCCCCACATCTCTTTCCCCGCCTCTGATTCCACGCCTCTGATTCCCCACCTCTGATTCCATGCCTCTGATTCCCCACCTCTGATTCCCTGCCTCTGATTCCCTGCAACTGATTGCCCGCCTCTGATTCCCCGCCTCTGATTCCCCACCTCTGTCTCTATGCCTCTCTTTCGCCTCCGCTCTTTCCCCATCCACTCTTTACGCGCCTCTCTTTCCCTCCCTCAATTTCAACAACTCTGTTTGATCTGTTCTGTGTACCTCATTTTCAACACACAAGTTCCAACCACTAAGTTTTACCCATCTCTTTCCCCGCCTCTATTTATCCGCCTATGTTTACCAGCCTCTGTTTACCCGCCTGTTTCACCGCCTCTGATTCCCCACCTCAGATTCCCCGCATCAGATTCCCTGCCTCTGATTCCCTGCCTCTGATTCCCCGCCTCTGATTCCCCGCCTGTGATTCCCCGCCTCTGATTCCCCGCCTCAGATTCGCTGGCTCAGATTCCCTGCCTCTGATTCCCCACCTCTGATTCCCTGCCTCAGATTCGCCGGCTCTGATTCTCTGTCTCAGATTCCCTGCCTCATATTCCATGCCTCTGATTCCCCGAATCTGATTCCCCGCCTCAGATTCCCCGCCTCAGATTCCCCGCCTCAGATTCCCCGCCTCAGATTCCCCGCCTCAGATACCCCGCCTCAGATTCCCGCCTCAGATTCCCGCCTCAGATACCCTGCCTCAGATTCCCTGCCTCAGATTCCCTTCATCTGATTCCCTTCATCTGATTCCCTGCCTCTGATTCCCCGCCTCTGATTCCCCGCCTCTGATTCCCTGCCTCTGATTCCCCACCTCTGATTCACCGCCTCTGATTCCCCGCCTCTCATTCCCCGCCTCTGATTCCCCGCCTCTGATTCCCCGCCTCAGATTCCCCGGCTCTGATTCCTTCCCTCAGATTCCCTGCCTCAGATTCCCCGCCTCTGATTCCCCGCCTCAGATTCGCCGGCTCAGATTCCCTGCCTCTGATTCCCCGCCTCTGATTCCCCGCCTCTGATTCCCCTCCTCTGATTCCCCGCCT
This sequence comes from Narcine bancroftii, assembly GCF_036971445.1. Classification (NCBI taxonomy): domain Eukaryota; kingdom Metazoa; phylum Chordata; class Chondrichthyes; order Torpediniformes; family Narcinidae; genus Narcine; species Narcine bancroftii. The sequence goes on from NC_091475.1 coordinate 216,417,161, forward strand.
CAGATTCGCCGGCTCTGATTCTCTGCCTCAGATTCCCTGCCTCAGATTCCATGCCTCTGATTCCCCGAATCTGATTCCCCGCCTCAGATTCCCTGCCTCAGATTCCCCGCCTCAGATTCCCCGCCTCAGATACCCCGCCTCAGATTACCGCCTCAGATACCCTGCCTCAGATTCCCTGCCTCAGATTCCCTTCATCTGATTCCCTGCCTCTGATTCCCTGCCTCTTATTCCCCGCCTCTGATTCCCCGCCTCTGATTCCCCGCCTCTGATTCCCCGCCTCTGATTGCCCGCCTCAGATTCCCCGGTTCTGTTTCCCTCCCTCAGATTCCCTGCCTGAGATTCCCCGCCTCTGATTCCCCGCCTCTGATTCCCCGCCTCTGATTCCCCGCCTCTGATTCCCCGCCTCTGATTCCCCGCCTCTGATTCCCAGCCTCTGATTCCCCGCCTCTGATATCCCGCCTCTGATTCCCCGCCTCCCTTTCCGCGCAACTTTTCCGGCCTCCGTTTCCCCACATCTCTTTCCCCGCCTCTGATTCCACACCTCTGATTCCCCGCCTCTGATTCCATGCCTCTGATTCCCCACCTCTGATTCCCCGCCTCTGATTCCCTGCAACTGATTGCCCGCCTCTGATTCCCCGCCTCTGATTCCCCACCTCTGTCTCTATGCCTCTCTTTCGCCTCCGCTCTTTACCCTCCACTCTTTACGCGCCTCTCTTTCCCTCCCTCAATTTCAACAACTCTGTTTGATCTGTTCTGTGTACCTCATTTTCAACACACAAGTTCCAACCACTATGTTTTACCCATCTCTTTCCCCGCCTCTATTTACCCGCCTGTTTCACCGCCTCTGATTCCCCGCCTCAGATTCCCCGCCTCAGATTCCCCGCCTCAGATTCCCCGCCTCAGATTCCCTGCCTCAGATTCCCTGCCTCAGATCCCCTTCATCTGATTCCCTTCATCTGATTCCCTGCCTCTTATTCCCCGCCTCTGATTCCCCGCCTCTGATTCCCCGCCTCTGATTCCCCGCCTCTGATTCCCCGCCTCTGATTCCCCACCTCAGATTCCCTGCCTCAGATTCCCTGCCTCAGATTCCCCGCCACAGATTCCCTGCCTCAGAATCCCTGCCTCAGATTCCCTGCCTCTGACTCCCCGCCTCTGATTCCCCGCCTCAGATTCCCCGCCTCAGATTCCCCGCCTCCGATTCCCTGCCTCAGATTCACTGCCTCAGATTCCCTTCATCTGATTCCCTGCCTCTTCTTCCCCACCTCTGATTCCCTGCCTCTGATTCCCCGCCTCTGATTCCCCGCTTCTGATTTCCCGCCTCTGATTCCCAGCCTCTGATTCCCCGCCTCTGATTCCCCGCCTCAGATTCCCCGGCTCTGATTCCCTGCCTCAGAGTCCCTTCCTCAGATTCACTGCCTCAGATTCCCTTCATCTGATTCCCTTCATCTGATTCCGTGCCTCTTATTCCCCGCCTCTGATTCCCCACCACTGATTCCCCGCCTCTGATTCCCCGCTTCAGATTCCCTGCCTCAGATTCCCTGCCTCAGATTCCCTGCCTCAGATTCCCTGCCTCAGATTCCCTGCCTCTGATTCCCCGCCTCTGATTCCCTGCCTCTGATTCCCCGCCTCTGATTCCCCGCCTCTGATTCCCCGCCTCAGATCCCCGCCTCAAATTCCCTGCCTCAGATTCCCTGCCTCAGATTCCCTTCATCTGATTCCCTTCATCTGATTCCCTGCCTCTAATTCCCCTCCTCTGATACCCCGCCTCTGATTCCCCGCCTCTGATTCCCTGCCTCCGATTCCCTGCCTCTGATTCCCCGCATCTGATTCCCCGCCTCAGATTCCCCGCCTCAGATTCCCCGCCTCAGATTCCCCGCCTCCGATACCCCGCCTCAGATTCCCCGCCTCAGATTCCCCGCCTCAGATTCCCCGCCTCAGATTCCCTGCCTCAGATTCCCTGCCTCAGATTCCCTTCCTCAGATTCCCTTCATCTGATTCCCTTCATCTGATTCCCTGCCTCTGATTCCCCGCCTCTGATTCCCTTCATCTGATTCCCTGCCTCTGATTCCCAGCCTCTGATTCCCTGCCTCAGATTCACCGGCTCTGATTCCCCGCCTCTGATTCCATGCCTCTGATTCCCCACCTCTGATTCCCCGCCTCTGATACCCTGCAACTGATTGCCTGCCTCTGATTCCCCGCCTCAGATTCCCCACCTCTGTCTCTCTGCCTCTCTTTCGCCTCCGCTCTTTCCCCTCCACAATTTACGCGCCTCTCTTTCCCTCCCTCAATTTCAACAACTCTGTTTGATCTGTTCTGTGTACCTCATTTTCAACACACAAGTTCCAACCACTATGTTTTACCCATCTCTTTCCCCGCCTCTATTTATCCGCCTATGTTTACCCGCCTCTGTTTACCCACCTGTTTCACCGCCTCTGATTCCCCACCTCAGATTCCCCGCCTCTGATTCCCCGCCTCAGATTCGCCGGCTCAGATTCCCTGCCTCTGATTCCCCGCCTCTGATTCCCCGCCTCTGATTCCCCGCCTCTGATTCCCCACCTCTAATTCCCTGCCTCAGATTCGCCGGCTCTGATTCTCTGCCTCAGATTCGCCGCCTCAGATTCCCCGCCTCAGATACCCCGCCTCAGATTCCCGCCTCAGATACCCTGCCTCAGATTCCCTGCCTCAGATTCCCTGCCTCAGATTCCCTTCATCTGATTCCCTTCATCTGATTCCCCGCCTCTGATTCCCCGCCTCTGATTCCCTGCCTCTGATTCCCCGCCTCTGATTCCCCGCCTCTGATTCCCCGCCTCTGATTCCCCGCCTCTGATTCCCCGCCTCCGATTCCCCGCCTCTGATTCCCCGCCTCTGATTCCCCTCCTCAGATTCCCCGGCTCTGATTCCCTCCCTCAGATTCCCTGCCTCAGATTCCCCGCCTCTGATTCCCCGCCTCTGATTCCCTGCCTCTGATTTCCCGCCTCTGATTCCCTACCTCTGATTCCCCGCCTCTGATTCCCAGCCTCTGATTCCCCGCCTCTGATTCCATGCCTCTGATTCCCCGCCTCTGATTCCATGCCTCTGATTCCCCACCTCTGATTCCCCGCCTCTGATTCCCTGCAACTGATTGCCCGCCTCTGATTCCCCGCCTCTGATTCCCCACCTCTGTTTCTATGCCTCTCTTTCGCCTCCGCTCTTTCCCCTCCACTCTTTACGCGCCTCTCTTTCCCTCCCTCAATTTCAACAACTCTGTTTGATCTGTTCTGTGTACCTCATTTTCAACACACAAGTTCCAACGACTATGTTTTACCCATCTCTTTCCCCGACTCTATTTATCTGCCTATGTTTACCCGCCTCTGTTTACCCGCCTGTTTCACCGCCTCTGATTCCCCACCTCAGATTCCCCGCCTCAGATTCCCTGCCTCTGATTCCCTGCCTCTGATTCCCCGCCTCTGATTCCCCGCCTCTGATTCCCCGCCTCTGATTCCCCGCCTCTGATTCCCCGCCTCTGATTCCCCGCCTCTGATTCCCCGCCTCTGATTCCCCGCCTCAGATTCCCCGGCTCTGATTCCCTGCCTCTGATTCCCTGCCTCAGATTCGCCGGCTCAGATTCCCTGCCTCTGATTCCCCGCCTCTGATTCCCCGCCTCTGATTCCCCACCTCTGATTCCCTGCCTCAGATTCGCCGGCTCTGATTCTCTGCCTCAGATTCCCTGCCTCAGATTCCCCGCCTCAGATTCCCCGCCTCAGATTCCCCGCCTCAGATTCCCCGCCTCAGATACCCCGCCTCAGATTCCCTGCCTCAGATTCCCCGCCTCAGATTCCCCGCCTCAGATACCCCGCCTCAGATTCCCGCCTCAGATACCCTGCCTCAGATTCCCTGCCTCAGATTCCCTTCATCTGATTCCCTTCATCTGATTCCCTGCCTCTGATTCCCCGCCTCTGATTCCCCGCCTCTGATTCACTGCCTTTGATTCCCCACCTCTGATTCCCCTCCTCTGATTCCCCGCCTCTGATTCCCCGCCTCTGATTCCCCGCCTCTGATTCCCCGCCTCTGATTCCCCGCCTCAGATTCCCCGGTTCTGATTCCCTCCCTCAGATTCCCCGCCTCAGATCCCCGCCTCAAATTCCCTGCCTCAGATTCCCTGCCTCAGATTCCCTTCATCTGATTCCCTTCATCTGATTCCCTGCCTCTAATTCCCCTCCTCTGATACCCCGCCTCTGATTCCCCGCCTCTGATTCCCTGCCTCTGATTCCCTGCCTCTGATTCCCCGCATCTGATTCCCCACCTCAGATTCCCCGCCTCAGATTCCCCGCCTCAGATTCCCCGCCTCAGATTCCCCGCCTCAGATACCCCGCCTCAGATTCCCCGCCTCAGATTCCCCGCCTCAGATTCCCCGCCTCAGATTCCCCGCCTCAGATTCCCTGCCTCAGATTCCCTGCCTCAGATTCCCTTCATCTGATTCCCTTCACCTGATTCCCTGCCTCTGATTCCCCGCCTCTGATTCCCTGCCTCTGATTCCCTGACTCTGATTCCCCACCTCTGATTCCCCGCCTCTGATTCCCCGCCTCTGATTCCCCGCCTCTGATTCCCCGCCTCAGATTCCCCGCCTCTGATTCCCCGCCTCTGATTCCCCGCCTCAGATTCCCCGGCTCTGATTCGCTGCCTCAGATTCCCTTCCTCTGATTCCCCGCCTCTGATTCCCCGCCTCTGATTCCCCGCCTCTGATTCCCCGCCTCTGATTCCCCGCCTCTGATTCCCAGCCTTTGATTCCCCGCCTCTGATTCCCCGCCTCTGATATCCCACCTCTGATTCCCCGCCTCCCTTTCCGCGCAACTTTCCCGGCCTCCGTTTCTCCACATCTCTCTCCCCGCCTCTGATTCCACGCCTCTGATTCCCCGCCTCTAATTCCACGCCTCTGATTCCCCACCTCTGATTCCCCGCCTCTGATTCCCCGCAAATGATTCCCCGCCTCTGATTCCCCGCCTCTGATTCCCCACCTCTGTCTCTATGCCTCTTTTTCGCCTCCGCTCTTTCCCCTCCACTCTTTACGCGCCTCTCTTTCCGTCCCTCAATTTCAACAACTCTGTTTGATCTGTTCTGTGTACCTCATTTTCAACACACAAGTCCCAACCACTATGTTTCACCCATCTCTTTCCCCGCCTCTATTTATCCGCCTATGTTTAGCCGCCTCTGATTCCCCACCTCTGATTCCCCGCCTCTGATTCCCCGCCTCTGATTCCCCGCCTCTGATTCCCCGCCTCTGATTCCCCGCCTCTGATTCCCCGCCTCTGATTCCCCGCCTCAGATTCGCTGCCTGATTCCCTGCCTTAGATTCCCTGTCTCTGATTCCCCGCATCAGAATCCCTGCCTCAGATTCCCTGCCTCTGATTCCCCGCCTCTGAATCCCCACCTCAGATTCCCCGCCTCAGATTCCCCGCCTCAGATTCCCCGCCTCAGATTCCCTGCCTCAGATTGCCTTCATCTGATTCCCTTCATCTGATTCCCTTCATCTGATTCCCTTCATCTGATTCCCTGCCTCTTATTCCCCGCCTCTGATTCCCCGCCTCTGATTCCCCGCCTCTGATTCCCCGCATCTGATTCCCCGCCTCAGATTCCCCGCCTCAGATTCCCTTCATCTGATTCCCTTCATCTGATTCCCGCCTCTTATTCCCCGCCTCAGATTCCCCTCCTCAGATACCCCGCCTCAGATTCCCCGACTCAGGTACCCTGCCTCAGGTTCCCTGCCTCAGATTCCCTGCCTCAGATTCCCTGCCTCAGATTCCCTTCATCTGATTCCTTTCATCTGATTCCCCGCCTCTGATTCCCCGCCTCTGATTCCCTGCCTCTGATTCCCCACCTCTGATTCCCCGCCTCTGCATCCCCGCCTCTGATTCCCCGCCTCTGATTCCCCGCCTCAGATTCCCCGGCTCTGATTCCCTGCCTCAGATTCCCTGCCTCAGATTCCCCGCCTCTGATTCCCCGCCTCTGATTCCCCGCCTCTGATTCCCCACCTCTGATTCCCCGCCTCTGATTCCCTGCAACTGATTCCCCGCCTCTGATTCCCCGCCTCTGATTCCCCACCTCTGTCTCTATGCCTCTCTTTCGCCTCCGCTCTTTCCCTTCCACTCTTTACGCGCCTCTCTTTCCCTCCCTCAATTTCAACAACTCTGTTTGATCTGTTCTGTGTACCTCATTTTCAACACACAAGTCCCAACCACTATGTTTCACCCATCTCTTTCCCCGCTTCTATTTATCCGCCTATGTTTACCCGCCTCTGATTCCCCACCTCTGATTCCCCGCCTCTGATTCCCCGCCTCTGATTCCCCGCCTCTGATTCCACGCCTCTGATTCCCCGCCTCAGATTGCCTGCCTCAGATTCCCTGCCTTAGATTCCCTGCCTCTGATTCCCCGCCTCAGATTCCATGCCTCAGATTCCCTGCCTCAGATTCCCTGCCTCTGATTCCCCGCATCTGATACCCCTACTCTGATTCCCCGCCTCAGATTCCCTGCCTCTGATTCCCCGCCTCAGATTCCCCGCCTCAGATTCCCCGGCTCTGATTCCCTGCCTCAAATTCCCTGCCTCAGATTCCCTGCCTCAGATTCCCTGCCTCAGATTCCCTTCATCTGATTCCCTTCATCTGATTCCCGCCTCTTATTCCCCGCTTCAGATTCCCCGCCTCAGATTCCCCGCCTCAGATTCCCCGCCTCAGATTCCCTGCCTCAGGTTCCCTGCCTCAGGTTCCCTGCCTCAGATTCCCTGCCTCAGATTCCCTGCCTCAGATTCCCTTCATCTGATTCCTTTCATCTGATTCCCTGCCTCTGATTCCCCGCCTCTGATTCCCCCTCTCTGATTCCCTGCCTCTGATTCCCCACCTCTGATTCCCCGCCTCTGATTCCCCGCCTCTGATATCCCGCCTCTGATTCCCCGCCTCCCTTTCCGCGCAACTTTTCCGGCCTCCGTTTCCCCACATCTCTTTCCCCGCCTCTGATTCCACGCCCCTGATTCCCCGCCTCTGATTCCATGCCTCTGATTCCCCACCTCTGATTCCCTGCCTCTGATTCCCTGCAACTGATTGCCCGCCTCAGATTCCCCGCCTCAGATTCCCTGCCTCAGATTCCCTGCCTCAGGTTCCCTGCCTCAGGTTCCCTTCCTCAGATTCCCTGCCTCTGATTCCCTGCCTCTGATTCCCTGCCTCTGATTCCCCACCTCTGATTCCCCGCCTCTGATTCCCTGCCTCTGATTCCCTGCCTCTGATTCCCCGCCTCTGATTCCCTGCCTCTGATTCCCTGCCTCTGATTCCCCACCTCTGATTCCCCTCCTCTGATTCCCCGCCTCTGATTCCCCGCCTTTGATTCCCCGCCTCAGATTCCCCAGTTCTGATTCCCCGGTTCTGATTCCCCGCCTCTGAATCCCCGCCTCTGATTCCCCGCCTCTGATTCCCCGCCTCTGATTCCCCGCCTCAGATTCCACGGCTCTGATTCCCCTCCTCTGATTCCCTGCCTGAGATTCCCCGCCTCTGATTCCCCGCCTCTGATTCCCCGCCTCTGATTCCCCGCCTCTGATTCCCCGCCTCTGATTCCCCGCCTCTGATTCCCAGCCTCTGATTCCCCGCCTCTGATATCCCGCCTCTGATTCCCCGCCTCCCTTTCCGCGCAACTTTTCCGGCCTCCGTTTCCCCACATCTCTTTCCCCGCCTCTGATTCCATGCCTCTGATTCCCCACCTCTGATTCCCCGCCTCTGATTCCCTGCAACTGATTGCCCGCCTCTGATTCCCCGCCTCTGATTCCCCACCTCTGTCTCTATGCCTCTCTTTCGCCTCCGCTCTTTACCCTCCACTCTTTACGCGCCTCTCTTTCCCTCCCTCAATTTCAACAACTCTGTTTGATCTGTTCTGTGTACCTCATTTTCAACACACAAGTTCCAACCACTATGTTTTACCCATCTCTTTCCCCGCCTCTATTTACCCGCCTGTTTCACCGCCTCTGATTCCCCGCATCAGATTCCCCGCCTCAGATTCCCCGCCTCAGATTCCCCGCCTCAGATTCCCTGCCTCAGATTCCCTGCCTCAGATCCCCTTCATCTGATTCCCTTCATCTGATTCCCTGCCTCTTATTCCCCGCCTCTGATTCCCCGCCTCTGATTCCCCGCCTCTGATTCCCCGCCTCTGATTCCCCGCCTCTGATTCCCCGCCTCTGATTCCCCACCTCAGATTCCCTGCCTCAGATTCCCTGCCTCAGATTCCCCGCCACAGATTCCCTGCCTCAGAATCCCTGCCTCAGATTCCCTGCCTCTGACTCCCCGCCTCTGATTCCCCGCCTCAGATTCCCCGCCTCAGATTCCCCGCCTCCGATTCCCTGCCTCAGATTCACTGCCTCAGATTCCCTTCATCTGATTCCCTGCCTCTTCTTCCCCACCTCTGATTCCCTGCCTCTGATTCCCCGCCTCTGATTCCCCGCTTCTGATTTCCCGCCTCTGATTCCCAGCCTCTGATTCCCCGCCTCTGATTCCCCGCCTCAGATTCCCCGGCTCTGATTCCCTGCCTCAGAGTCCCTTCCTCAGATTCACTGCCTCAGATTCCCTTCATCTGATTCCCTTCATCTGATTCCGTGCCTCTTATTCCCCGCCTCTGATTCCCCACCACTGATTCCCCGCCTCTGATTCCCCGCTTCAGATTCCCTGCCTCAGATTCCCTGCCTCAGATTCCCTGCCTCAGATTCCCTGCCTCAGATTCCCTGCCTCTGATTCCCCGCCTCTGATTCCCTGCCTCTGATTCCCCGCCTCTGATTCCCCGCCTCAGATCCCCGCCTCAAATTCCCTGCCTCAGATTCCCTGCCTCAGATTCCCTTCATCTGATTCCCTTCATCTGATTCCCTGCCTCTAATTCCCCTCCTCTGATACCCCGCCTCTGATTCCCCGCCTCAGATTCCCCGGCTCTGATTCCCTGCCTCAGATTCCCTTCCTCTGATTCCCCGCCTCTGATTCCCCGCCTCTGATTCCCCGCCTCTGATTCCCCGCCTCTGATTCCCCGCCTCTGATTCCCCGCCTCTGATTCCCAGCCTTTGATTCCCCGCCTCTGATTCCCCGCCTCTGATATCCCACCTCTGATTCCCCGCCTCCCTTTCCGCGCAACTTTCCCGGCCTCCGTTTCTCCACATCTCTTTCCCCGCCTCTGATTCCACGCCTCTGATTCCCCGCCTCTAATTCCACGCCTCTGATTCCCCACCTCTGATTCCCCGCCTCTGATTCCCCGCAACTGATTCCCCGCCTCAGATTCCCCGCCTCAGATTCCCTGCCTCAGATTCCCTGCCTTAGATTCCCTGCCTCTGATTCCCCACCTCTGATTCCCCGCCTCTGATTCCCCGCCTCTGATTCCCCGCCTCTGATTCCCCGCCTCTGATTCCCCGCCTCAGATTCCCTGCCTCAGATTCCCTGCCTTAGATTCCCTGCCTCTGATTCCCCACCTCTGATTCCCCGCCTCTGATTCCCCGCCTCTGATTCCCCGCCTCTGATTCCCCGCCTCTGATTCCCCGCCTCAGATTCCCCGGCTCTGATTCCCTGCCTCAGATTCCCTGCCTCAGATTCCCTGCCTCAGATTCCCTTCATCTGATTCCCTTCATCTGATTCCCGCCTCTTATTCCCCGCCTCAGATTCCCCGCCTCAGATACCCCGCCTCAGATTCCCCGGCTCTGATTCCCTGCCTCAGGTTCCCTGCCTCAGGTTCCCTGCCTCAGATTCCATGCCTCAGATTCCCTGCCTCAGATTCCCTTCATCTGATTCCTTTCATCTGATTCCCCGCCTCTGATTCCCCGCATCTGATTCCCCGCCTCTGATTCCCTGCCTCTGATTCCCCACCTCTGATTCCCCGCCTCGGATTCCCCGCCTCTGATTCCCCGCCTCTGATTCCCTGCCTCAGATTCCCCGGCTCTGATTCCCTGCCTCAGATTCCCTGCCTCAGATTTCCCGCCTCTGATACCCCGCCTCTGATTCCCCGCCTCTGATTCCCCGCCTCTGATTCCCCGCCTCTGATTCCCCGCCTCTGATTTCCAGCCTCTGATTCCCCGCCTCTGATTCCCCGCCTCTGATATCCCGCCTCTGATTCCCTGCCTCCCTTTCCGCGCAACTTTTCCGGCCTCCATTTCCCCACATCTCTTTCCCCGCCTCTGATTCCCCGCCTCTGATTCCCCGCCTCAGATTCACCGGCTCTGATTCCCCGCCTCTGATTCCATGCCTCTGATTCCCCACCTCTGATTCCCCGCCTCTGATTCCCTGGAACTGATTGCCTGCCTCTGATTCCCCGCCTCAGATTCCCCACCTCTGTCTCTATGCCTCTCTTTCACCTCCGCTCTTTCCCCTCCACTCTTTACGCGCCTCTCTTTCCCTTCCTCAATTTCAACAACTCTGTTTGATGTGTTCTGTGTACCTCATTTTCAACACACAAGTTCCAACCACTATGTTTTACCCATCTCTTTCCCCGCCTCTATTTATCCGCCTATGTTTACCCGCCGCTGTTTACCCACCTCTTTCACCGCCTCTGATTCCCCACCTCAGATTCCCCGCCTCTGATTCCCCGCCTCAGATTCGCCGGCTCAGATTCCCTGCCTCTGATTCCCCACCTCTGATTCCCCGCCTCTGATTCCCCGCCTCTGATTCACCGGCTCTGATTCCCCGCCTCTGATTCCCCGCCTCTGATTCCCCGCCTCAGATTCCCCGGCTCTGATTCCGTGCCTCAGATTCCCTGCCTCAGATTCCCCGCCTCTGATTCCCCGCCTCTGATTCCCCGCCTCTGATTCCCCGCCTCTGATTCCCCGCCTCTGATTCCCCGCCTCTGATTTCCAGCCTCTGATTCCCCGCCTCTGATTCCCCGCCTCTGATATCCCGCCTCTGATTCCCCGCCTCACTTTCCGCGCAACTTTTCCGGCCTCCGTTTCCCCACATCTCTTTCCCCGCCTCTGATTCCCAGCCTCTGATTCCCCGCCTCAGATTCACCGGCTCTGATTCCCCGCCTCTGATTCCATGCCTCTGATTCCCCACCTCTGATTCCCCGCCTCTGATACCCTGCAACTGATTGCCTGCCTCTGATTCCCCGCCTCAGATTCCCCACCTCTGTCTCTCTGCCTCTCTTTCGCCTCCGCTCTTTCCCCTCCACTCTTTACGCGCCTCTCTTTCCCTCCCTCAATTTCAACAACTCTGTTTGATCTGTTCTGTGTACCTCATTTTCAACACACAAGTTCCAACCACTATGTTTTACCCATCTCTTTCCCCGCCTCTATTTATCCGCCTATGTTTACCCGCCTCTGTTTACCCACCTGTTTCACCGCCTCTGATTCCCCACCTCAGATTCCCCGCCTCTGATTCCCCGCCTCAGATTCGCCGGCTCAGATTCCCTGCCTCTGATTCCCCGCCTCTGATTCCCCGCCTCTGATTCCCCGCCTCTGTTCCCCACCTCTAATTCCCTGCCTCAGATTCGCCGGCTCTGATTCTCTGCCTCAGATTCGCCGCCTCAGATTCCCCGCCTCAGATACCCCGCCTCAGATTCCCGCCTCAGATACCCTGCCTCAGATTCCCTGCCTCAGATTCCCTGCCTCAGATTCCCTTCATCTGATTCCCTTCATCTGATTCCCCGCCTCTGATTCCCCGCCTCTGATTCCCTGCCTCTGATTCCCCGCCTCTGATTCCCCGCCTCTGATTCCCCGCCTCTGATTCCCCGCCTCTGATTCCCCGCCTCCAATTCCCCGCCTCCGATTCCCCGCCTCTGATTCCCCTCCTCAGATTCCCCGGCTCTGATTCCCTCCCTCAGATTCCCTGCCTCAGATTCCCCGCCTCTGATTCCCCGCCTCTGATTCCCTGCCTCTGATTTCCCGCCTCTGATTCCCTACCTCTGATTCCCCGCCTCTGATTCCCAGCCTCTGATTCCCCGCCTCTGATATCCTGCCTCTGATTCCCCGCCTCTGATTCCATGCCTCTGATTCCCCACCTCTGATTCCCCGCCTCTGATTCCCTGCAACTGATTGCCCGCCTCTGATTCCCCGCCTCTGATTCCCCACCTCCGATTCCCTGCCTCAGATTCGCCGGCTTTGATTCTCTGCCTCAGATTCGCCGCCTCAGATTCCCCGCCTCAGATACCCGCCTCAGATACCCTGCCTCAGATTCCCTGCCTCAGATTCCCTGCCTCAGATTCCCTTCATCTGATTCCCTTCATCTGATTCCCTGCCTCTGATTCCCCGCCTCTGATTCCCCGCCTCTGATTACCCGCCTCTGATTCCCCGCCTCTGATTCCCCACCTCTGATTCCCCGCCTCTGATTCCCCGCCTCTGATTCCCCTCCTCAGATTCCCCGGCTCTGATTCCCTCCCTCAGATTCCCTGCCTCAGATTCCCCGCCTCTGATTCCCCGCCTCTGATTCCCTGCCTCTGATTTGGCGCCTCTGATTCCCTACCTCTGATTCCCCGCCTCTGATTCCCAGCCTCTGATTCCCCGCCTCTGATATCCCGCCTGTGATTCCCCGCCTCTGATTCCATGCCTCTGAATCCCCACCTCTGATTCCCCGCCTCTGATTCCCTGCAACTGATTGCCCTCCTCTGATTCCCCGCCTCTGATTCCCCACCTCTGTCTCTATGCCTCTCTTTCGCCTCCGCTCTTTCCCCTCCACTCTTTACGCGCCTCTCTTTCCCTCCCTCAATTTCAACAACTCTGTTTGATCTGTTCCATGTACCTCATTTTCAACACACAAGTTCCAACGACTATGTTTTACCCATCTCTTTCCCCGACTCTATTTATCCGCCTATGTTGACCCGCCTCTGTTTACCCGCCTGTTTCACAGCCTCTGATTCCCCACCTCAGATTCCCCGCCTCAGATTCCCTGCCTCTGATTCCCTGCCTCTGATTCCCCGCCTCTGATTCCCCGCCTCTGATTCCCCGACTCTGATTCCCTGCCTCTGATTCCCTGCCTCTGATTCCCCACCTCTGATTCCCCGCCTCTGATTCCCCGCCTCAGATTCCCCGCCTCTGATTCCCCGCCTCAGATTCGCCGGCTCAGATTCCCTGCCTCTGATTCCCCGCCTCTGATTCCCCGCCTCAGATTCCCCGCCTCAGATACCCCGCCTCTGATTCCCCGCCTCTGATTCCCCACCTCTGTCTCTATGCCTCTCTTTCGCCTCCGCTCTTTCCCCTCCACTCTTTACGCGCCTCTCTTTCCCTCCCTCAATTTCAACAACTCTGTTTGATCTGTTCTGTGTACCTCATTTTCAACACACAAGTTCCAACCACTATGTTTTACCCATCTCTTTCCCCGCCTCTATTTATCCGCCTATGTTTACCCGCCTCTGTTTACCCACCTGTTTCACCGCCTCTGATTCCCCACCTCAGATTCCCCGCCTCTGATTCCCCGCCTCTGATTCCCCGCCTCAGATTCCCCGGCTCATATTCCCTGCCTCTGATTCCCCGCCTCAGATTCGCCGGCTCAGATTCCCTGCCTCTGATTCCCCGCCTCTGATTCCCCGCCTCTGATTCCCCACCTCCGATTCCCTGCCTCAGATTCGCCGGCTCTGATTCTCTGCCTCAGATTCCCTGCCTCAGATTCCCCGCCTCAGATTCCCCGCCTCAGATTCCCCGCCTCAGATTCCCCGCCTCAGATACCCCGCCTCAGATTCCCTGCCTCAGATTCCCCGCCTCAGATTCCCCGCCTCAGATACCCCGCCTCAGATTCCCGCATCAGATACCCTGCCTCAGATTCCCTGCCTCAGATTCCCTTCATCTGATTCCCTTCATCTGATTCCCTGCCTCTGATACCCCGCCTCTGATTCCCCGCCTCAGATTCGCCGGCTCAGATTCCCTGCCTCTGATTCCCCGCCTCTGATTCCCCGCCTCTGATTCCCCGTCTCTGATTCCCCACCTCTAATTCCCTGCCTCAGATTCGCCTGCTTTGATTCTCTGCCTCAGATTCGCCGCCTCAGATTCCCCGCCTCAGATACCCCGCCTCAGATTCCCGCCTCAGATACCCTGCCTCAGATTCCCTGCCTCAGATTCCCTGCCTCAGATTCCCTTCATCTGATTCCCTTCATCTGATTCCCTGCCTCTGATTCCCCGCCTCTGATTCACCGCCTCTGATTCCCCGCCTCTGATTCCCCGCCTCTGATTCCCCGCCTCTGATTCCCCGCCTCTGATTCACCGCCTCTGATTCCCCGCCTCTGATTCCCCGCCTCTGATTCCCCGCCTCTGATTCCCCTCCTCAGATTCCCCGGCTCTGATTCCCTCCCTCAGATTCCCTGCCTCAGATTCCCCGCCTCTGATTCCCCGCCTCTGATTCCCTGCCTCTGATTTCCCGCCTCTGATTCCCTATCTCTGATTCCCCGCCTCTGATTCCCAGCCTCTGATTCCATGCCTCTGATTCCCCACCTCTGATTCCCCGCCTCTGATTCCCTGCAACTGATTGCCCGCCTCTGATTCCCCGCCTCTGATTCCCCACCTCTGTCTCTATGCCTCTCTATCGCCTCCGCTCTTTCCCCTCCACTCTTAACGCGCCTCTCTTTCCCTCCCTCAATTTCAACAACTCTGTTTGATCTGTTCTGTGTACCTCATTTTCAACACACAAGTTCCAACGACTATGTTTTACCCATCTCTTTCCTCGACTCTATTTATCCGCCTATGTTTACCCGCCTCTGTTTACCCGCCTGTTTCACAGCCCCTGATTCCCCACCTCAGATTCCCCACCTCAGATTCCCCGCCTCTGATTCCCCGCCTCTGATTCCCTGCCTCTGATTTCGCGCCTCTGATTCCCTACCTCTGATTCCCCGCCTCTGATTCCCCGCCTCTGATTCCCAGCCTCTGATTCCCCGCCTCTGATATCCCGCCTCTGATTCCCCGCCTCTGATTCCATGCCTCTGATTCCCCACCTCTGATTCCCCGCCTCTGATTCCCTGCAACTGATTGCCCGCCTCTGATTCCCCGCCTCTGATTCCCCACCTCTGTCTCTATGCCTCTCTTTCGCCTCCGCTCTTTCCCCTCCACTCTTTACGCGCCTCTCTTTCCCTCCCTCAATTTCAACAACTCTGTTTGATCTGTTCTGTGTACCTCATTTTCAACACACAAGTTCCAACGACTATGTTTTACCCATCTCTTTCCCCGACTCTATTTATCCGCCTATGTTTACCCGCCTCTGTTTACCCGCCTGTTTCACAGCCTCTGATTCCCCACCTCAGATTCCCCGCCTCAGATTCCCTGCCTCTGATTCCCTGCCTCTGATTCCCCGCCTCTGATTCCCCGCCTCTGATTCCCCGCCTCTGATTCCCCACCTCTGATTCCCCGCCTCTGATTCCCTGCCTCTGATTCCCTGCCTCTGATTCCCCACCTCTGATTCCCCGCCTCTGATTCCCCGCCTCTGATTCCCCGCCTCAGATTCCCCGGCTCTGATTCCCTGCCTCTGATTCCCCGCCTCAGATTCCCGCCTCAGATACCCTGCCTCAGATTCCCTGCCTCAGATTCCCTGCCTCAGATTCCCTTCATCTGATTCCCTTCATCTGATTCCCTGCCTCTGATTCCCCGCCTCTGATTCCCTGCCTCTGATTCCCCGCCTCTGATTCCCCGCCTCTGATTCCCCGCCTCTGATTCACCGCCTCTGATTCCCCGCCTCTGATTCCCCGCCTCTGATTCCCCGCCTCTGATTCCCCTCCTCAGATTCCCCGGCTCTGATTCCCTGCCTCTGATTTCCCGCCTCTGATTCCCTATCTCTGATTCCCCGCCTCTGATTCCCAGCCTCTGATTCCATGCCTCTGATTCCCCACCTCTGATTCCCCGCCTCTGATTCCCTGCAACTGATTGCCCGCCTCTGATTCCCCGCCTCTGATTCCCCACCTCTGTCTCTATGCCTCTCTATCGCCTCCGCTCTTTCCCCTCCACTCTTAACGCGCCTCTCTTTCCCTCCCTCAATTTCAACAACTCTGTTTGATCTGTTCTGTGTACCTCATTTTCAACACACAAGTTCCAACGACTATGTTTTACCCATCTCTTTCCTCGACTCTATTTATCCGCCTATGTTTACCCGCCTCTGTTTACCCGCCTGTTTCACAGCCCCTGATTCCCCACCTCAGATTCCCCACCTCAGATTCCCCGCCTCTGATTCCCCGCCTCTGATTCCCTGCCTCTGATTTCGCGCCTCTGATTCCCTACCTCTGATTCCCCGCCTCTGATTCCCCGCCTCTGATTCCCAGCCTCTGATTCCCCGCCTCTGATATCCCGCCTCTGATTCCCCGCCTCTGATTCCATGCCTCTGATTCCCCACCTCTGATTCCCCGCCTCTGATTCCCTGCAACTGATTGCCCGCCTCTGATTCCCCGCCTCTGATTCCCCACCTCTGTCTCTATGCCTCTCTTTCGCCTCCGCTCTTTCCCCTCCACTCTTTACGCGCCTCTCTTTCCCTCCCTCAATTTCAACAACTCTGTTTGATCTGTTCTGTGTACCTCATTTTCAACACACAAGTTCCAACGACTATGTTTTACCCATCTCTTTCCCCGACTCTATTTATCCGCCTATGTTTACCCGCCTCTGTTTACCCGCCTGTTTCACAGCCTCTGATTCCCCACCTCAGATTCCCCGCCTCAGATTCCCTGCCTCTGATTCCCTGCCTCTGATTCCCCGCCTCTGATTCCCCGCCTCTGATTCCCCGCCTCTGATTCCCCACCTCTGAGTCCCCGCCTCTGATTCCCTGCCTCTGATTCCCTGCCTCTGATTCCCCACCTCTGATTCCCCGCCTCTGATTCCCCGCCTCTGATTCCCCGCCTCAGATTCCCCGGCTCTGATTCCCTGCCTCTGATTCCCCGCCTCAGATTCGCCGGCTCAGATTCCCTGCCTCTGATTCCCCGCCTCTGATTCCCCGCCTCAGATTCCCCGCCTCAGATACCCCGCCTCTGATTCCCCGCCTCTGATTCCCCACCTCTGTCTCTATGCCTCTCTTTCGCCTCCGCTCTTTCCCCTCCACTCTTTACGCGTCTCTCTTTCCCTCCCTCAATTTCAACAAATCTGTTTGATCTGTTCTGTGTACCTCATTTTCAACACACAAGTTCCAACCACTATGTTTTACCCATCTCTTTCCTCGCCTCTATTTATCCGCCTATGTTTACCCGCCTCTGTTTACCCACCTGTTTCACCGCCTCTGATTCCCCACCTCAGATTCCCCGCCTCTGATTCCCCGCCTCAGATTCCCCGGCTCATATTCCCTGCCTCTGATTCCCCGCCTCAGATTCGCCGGCTCAGATTCCCTGCCTCTGATTCCCCGCCTCTGATTCCCCGCCTCTGATTCCCCGCCTCTGATTCCCCACCTCTAATTCCCTGCCTCAGATTCGCCTGCTTTGATTCTCTGCCTCAGATTCGCCGCCTCAGATTCCCCGCCTCAGATACCCCGCCTCAGATTCCCGCCTCAGATACCCTGCCTCAGATTCCCTGCCTCAGATTCCCTGCCTCAGATTCCCTTCATCTGATTCCCTTCATCTGATTTCCTGCCTCTGATTCCCCGCCTCTGATTCCCTGCCTCTGATTCCCCGCCTCTGATTCCCCGCCTCTGATTCCCCGCCTCTGATTCCCGGCCTCTGATTCCCCGCCTCTGATTGCCCGCCTCTGATTCCCCTCCTCAGATTCCCCGGCTCTGATTCCCTCCCTCAGATTCCCTGCCTCAGATTCCCCGCCTCTGATTCCCCGCCTCTGATTCCCTGCCTCTGATTTCCCGCCTCTGATTCCCTATCTCTGATTCCCCGCCTCTGATTCCCAGCCTCTGATTCCCCGCCTCTGATATCCCGCCTCTGATTCCCCGCCTCTGATTCCATGCCTCTGATTCCCCACCTCTGATTCCCCGCCTCTGATTCCCTGCAAATGATTGCCCGCCTCTGATTCCCCACCTCTGATTCCCCACCTCTGTCTCTATGCCTCTCTTTCGCCTCCGCTCTTTTCCCTCCACTCTTAACGCGCCTCTCTTTCCCTCCCTCAATTTCAACAACTCTGTTTGATCTGTTCTGTGTACCTCATTTTCAACACACAAGTTCCAACGACTATGTTTTACCCATCTCTTTCCTCGACTCTATTTATCCGCCTATGTTTACCCGCCTCTGTTTACCCGCCTGTTTCACAGCCCCTGATTCCCCACCTCAGATTCCCCACCTCAGATTCCCTGCCTCTGATTCCCTGCCTCTGATTCCCCGCCTCTGATTCACCGCCTCTGATTCCCCGCCTCTGATTCCCCGCCTCTGATTCCCAGCCTCTGATTCCCTGCCTCTGATTCCCTGCCTCTGATTCCCCACCTCTGATTCCCCGCCTCTGATTCCCCGCCTCTGATTCCCCGCCTCAGATTCCCCGGCTCTGATTCCCTGCCTCTGATTCCCCGCCTCAGATTCGCCGGCTCAGATTCCCTGCCTCTGATTCCCCGCCTCTGATTCCCCGCCTCAGATTCCCCGCCTCAGATACCCCGCCTCTGATTCCCCGCCTCTGATTCCCCACCTCTGTCTCTATGCCTCTCTTTCGCCTCCGCTCTTTCCCCTCCACTCTTTACGCGCCTCTCTTTCCCTCCCTCAATTTCAACAACTCTGTTTGATCTGTTCTGTGTACCTCATTTTCAACACACAAGTTCCAACCACTATGTTTTACCCATCTCTTTCCCCGCCTCTATTTATCCGCCTATGTTTACCCGCCTCTGTTTACCCACCTGTTTCACCGCCTCTGATTCCCCACCTCAGATTCCCAGCCTCTGATTCCCCGCCTCAGATTCGCCGGCTCAGATTCCCTGCCTCTGATTCCCCGCCTCTGATTCCCCGCCTCTGATTCCCCGCCTCTGATTCCCCACCTCTAATTCCCTGCCTCTGATTCCCCGCCTCTGATTCCATGCCTCTGATTCCCCACCTCTGATTCCCCGCCTCTGATTCCCTGCAACTGATTGCCCGCCTCTGATTCCCCGCCTCTGATTCCCCACCTCTGTCTCTATGCCTCTCTTTCGCCTCCGCTCTTTCCCCTCCACTCTTTACGCGCCTCTCTTTCCCTCCCTCAATTTCAACAACTCTGTTTGATCTGTTCTGTGTACCTCATTTTCAACACACAAGTTCCAACGACTATGTTTTATCCATCTCTTTCCCCGACTCTATTTATCCGCCTATGTTTACCCGCCTCTGTTTACCCGCCTGTTTCACAGCCTCTGATTCCCCACCTCAGATTCCCCGCCTCAGATTCCCTGCCTCTGATTCCCTGCCTCTGATTCCCCACCTCTGATTCCCCGCCTCTGATTCCCTGCCTCTGATTCCCTGCCTCTGATTCTCCACCTCTGATTCCCCGCCTCTGATTCCCCGCCTCTGATTCCCCGCCTCAGATTCCCCGGCTCTGATTCCCTGCCTCTGATTCCCCGCCTCAGATTCGCCGGCTCAGATTCCCTGCCTCTGATTCCCCGCCTCTGATTCCCCGCCTCTGATTCCCCACCTCTGATTCCCTGCCTCAGATTTGCCGGCTCTGATTCTCTGCCTCAGATTCCCTGCCTCAGATTCCCCGCCTCAGATTCCCCGCCTCAGATTCCCCGCCTCAGATTCCCCGCCTCAGATACCCAGCCTCAGATTCCCTGCCTCAGATTCCCCGCCTCAGATTCCCCGCCTCACATACCCCGCCTCAGATTCCCGCCTCAGATACCCTGCCTCAGATTCCCTGCCTCAGATTCCCTTCATCTGATTCCCTTCATCTGATTCCCTGCCTCTGATTCCCCGCCTCTGATTCCCCGCCTCTGATTCACTGCCTTTGATTCCCCACCTCTGATTCCCCGCCTCTGATTCCCCGCCTCAGATTCGCCGGTTCTGATTCCCTCCCTCAGATTCCCCGCCTCAGATTCCCCGCCTCAGATTCCCCGCCTCAGATACCCCGCCTCAGATTCCCCGCCTCAGATTCCCCGCCTCAGATTCCCCGCTTCAGATTTCCTGCCTCAGATTCCCTGCCTCAGATTCCCTGCCTCAGATTCCCTTCATCTGATTCCCTTCATCTGATTCCCTGCCTCTGATTCCCCGCCTCTGATTCCCTGCCTCTGATTCCCCGCCTCTGATTCCCCGCCTCTGATTCCCCGCCTCTGATTCCCAGCCTTTGATTCCCCGCCTCTGATTCCCCGCCTCTGATATCCCACCTCTGATTCCCCTCCTCCCTTTCCGCGCAACTTTCCCGGCCTCCGTTTCTCCACATCTCTTTCCCCGCCTCTGATTCCACGCCTCTGATTCCCCGCCTCTGATTCCACGCCTCTGATTCCCCACCTCTGATTCCCCGCCTCTGATTCCCCGCCTCTGATTCCCCGCCTCTGATTCCCCGGCTCTGATTCCCTGCCTCTGATTCCCCGCCTCAGATTCCCCGGCTCTGATTCCCCGCCTCTGATTCCCCGCCTCTGATTCCCCGCCTCTGATTCCCAGCCTTTGATTCCACGCCTCTGATTCCCCGCCTCTGATTCCACGCCTCTGATTCCCCACCTCTGATTCCCCGCCTCTGATTCCCCGCCTCTGATTCCCCGCCTCAGATTCCCCGGCTCTGATTCCCTGCCTCTGATTCCCCGCCTCAGATTCGCCGGCTCAGATTCCCTGCCTCTGATTCCCCGCCTCTGATTCCCCGCCTCAGATTCCCCGCCTCAGATACCCCGCCTCTGATTCCCCGCCTCTGATTCCCCACCTCTGTCTCTATGCCTCTCTTTCGCCTCCGCTCTTTCCCCTCCACTCTTTACGCGCCTCTCTTTCCCTCCCTCAATTTCAACAACTCTGTTTGATCTGTTCTGTGTACCTCATTTTCAACACACAAGTTCCAACCACTATGTTTTACCCATCTCTTTCCCCGCCTCTATTTATCCGCCTATGTTTACCCGCCTCTGTTTACCCACCTGTTTCACCGCCTCTGATTCCCCACCTCAGATTCCCCGCCTCTGATTCCCCGCCTCAGATTCGCCGGCTCAGATTCCCTGCCTCTGATTCCCCGCCTCTGATTCCCCGCCTCTGATTCCCCGCCTCTGATTCCCCACCTCTAATTCCCTGCCTCAGATTCGCCAGCTCTGATTCTCTGCCTCAGATTCGCCGCCTCAGATTCCCCGCCTCAGATACCCCTCCTCAGATTCCCGCCTCAGATACCCTGCCTCAGATTCCCTGCCTCAGATTCCCTGCCTCAGATTCCCTTCATCTGATTCCCTTCATCTGATTCCCTGCCTCTGATTCCCCGCCTCTGAATCCCTGCCTCTGATTCCCCGCCTCTGATTCCCCACCTCTGAATCCCCGCCTCTGATTCCACGCCTCTGATTCCCCGCCTCTGATTCCCCGCCTCTGATTCCCCGCCTCTGATTCCCCTCCTCAGATTCCCCGGCTCTGATTCCCTCCCTCAGATTCCCTGCCTCAGATTCCCCGCCTCTGATTCCCCGCCTCTGATTCCCCGCCTCTGATTCCCTGCCTCTGATTTCCCGCCTCTGATTCCCTACCTCTGATTCCCTGCCTCTGATTCCCCACCTCTGTCTCTATGCCTCTCTTTCGCCTCCGCTCTTTCCCCTCCACTCTTTACGCGCCTCTCTTTCCCTCCCTCAATTTCAACAACTCTGTTTGATCTGTTCTGTGTACCTCATTTTCAACACACAAGTTCCAACGACTATGTTTTACCCATCTCTTTCCCCGACTCTATTTATCCGCCTATGTTTACCCGCCTCTGTTTACCCGCCTGTTTCACAGCCTCTGATTCCCCACCTCAGATTCCCCGCCTCAGATTCCCTGCCTCTGATTCCCGCCTCTGATTCCCCGCCTCTGATTCCCCGCCTCTGATTCCCCGCCTCTGATTCCCCGCCTCTGATTCCCCGCCTCTGATTCCCCGCCTCTGATTCCCCGCCTCTGATTCCCCGCCTCAGATTCCCCGGCTCATATTCCCTGCCTCTGATTCCCCGCCTCAGATTCGCCGGCTCAGATTCCCTGCCTCTGATTCCCCGCCTCTGATTCCCCGCCTCTGATTCCCCACCTCTGATTCCCTGCCTCAGATTCGCCGGCTGTGATTCTCTGCCTCAGATTCCCTGCCTCAGATTCCCCGCCTCAGATTCCCCGCCTCAGATTCCCCGCCTCAGATTCCCCGCCTCAGATACCCCGCCTCAGATTCCCTGCCTCAGATTCCCCACCTCAGATTCCCCGCCTCAGATACCCCGCCTTAGATTCCCGCCTCAGATACCCTGCCTCAGATTCCCTGCCTCAGATTCCCTTCATCTGATTCCCTTCATCTGATTCCCTGCCTCTGATTCCCCGCCTCTGATTCCCCGCCTCTGATTCACTGCCTTTGATTCCCCACCTCTGATTCCCCTCCTCTGATTCCCCGCCTCTGATTCCCCGCCTCTGATTCCCCGCCTCTGATTCCCCGCCTCAGATTCCCCGGTTCTGATTCCCTCCCTCAGATTCCCCGCCAAAGATCCCAGCCTCAAATTCCCTGCCTCAGATTCCCTGCCTCAGATTCCCTTCATCTGATTCCCTTCATCTGATTCCCTGCCTCTAATTCCCCTCCTCTGATACCCCGCCTCTGATTCCCCGCCTCTGATTCCCTGCCTCTGATTCCCTGCCTCTGATTCCCCGCATCTGATTCCCCGCCTCAGATTCCCCGCCTCAGATTCCCCGCCTCAGATTCCCCGCCTCAGATTCCCCGCCTCAGATTCCCCGCCTCAGATTCCCCGCCTCAGATTCCCCGCCTCAGATTCCCTGCCTCAGATTCCCTGCCTCAGATTCCCTGCCTCAGATTCCCTTCATCTGATTCCCTTCATCTGATTCCCTGCCTCTGATTCCCCGCCTCTGATTCCCTGCCTCTGATTCCCTGACTCTGATTACCCACCTCTGATTCCCCGCCTCTGATTCCCCGCCTCTGATTCCCCGCCTCTGATTCCCCGCCTCTGATTCCCCGCCTCAGATTCCCCGGCTCTGATTCCCTGCCTCAGATTCCCTTCCTCAGATTCCCCGCCTCTGATTCCCCGCCTCTGATTCCCCGCCTTTGATTCCCCGCCTCTGATTCCCCGCCTCTGATTCCCCGCCTCTGATTCCCAGCCTTTGATTCCCCGCCTCTGATTCCCCGCCTCTGATATCCCACCTCTGATTCCCCGCCTCCCTTTCCGCGCAACTTACCCGGCCTCCGTTTCTCCACATCTCTTTCCCCGCCTCTGATTCCACGCCTCTGATTCCCCGCCTCTGATTCCACGCCTCTGATTCCCCTCCTCTGATTCCCCGCCTCTGATTCCCCGCAACTGATTCCCCGCCTCTTATTCCCCGCCTCTGATTCCCCACCTCTGTCTCTATGCCTCTTTTTCACCTCCTCTCTTTCCCCTCCACTCTTTACGCGCCTCTCTTTCCGTCCCTCAATTTCAACAACTCTGTTTGATCTGTTCTGTGTACCTCATTTTCAACACACAAGTCCCAACCACTATGTTTCACCCATCTCTTTCCCCGCCTCTATTTATCCGCCTATGTTTAGCCGCCTCTGATTCCCCACCTCTGAATCCCCGCCTCTGATTCCCCGCCTCTGATTCCCCGCCTCTGAAACCCCGCCTCTGATTCCCCGCCTCTGATTCCCCGCCTCTGATTCCCAGCCTCTGATTCCCCGCCTCTGATATCCCGCCTCTGATTCCCCGCCTCTGATTCCCCGCCTCTGATTCCCAGCCTCTGATTCCCCACCTCTGAATCCCCGCCTCTGATTCCCCGCCTCTGATTCCCCGCCTCTGATTCCCCGCCTCTGAAACCCCGCCTCTGATTCCCCGCCTCAGATTCCCTGCCTCAGATTCCCTGCCTTAGATTCCCTGCCTCTGATTCCCCGCATCAGATTCCCTGCGTCAGATTCCCTGCCTCAGATTCCCTGCCTCAGATTTCCTTCATCTGATTCCCTTCATCTGATTCCCTGCCTCTGATTCCCCGCCTCTGATTCCCCACCTCTAATTCCCTGCCTCAGATTCGCCGGCTCAGATTCCCTGCCTCTGATTCCCCGCCTCTGATTCCCCACCTCTGATTACCCGCCTCTGATTCCCCACCTCTAATTCCCTGCCTCAGATTCGCCGGCTCTGATTCTCTGCCTCAGATTCACCGCCTCAGATTCCCCGCCTCAGATACCCCGCCTCAGATTCCCGCCTCAGATACCCTGCCTCAGATTCCCTGCCTCAGATTCCCTTCATCTGATTCCCTTCATCTGATTCCCTGCCTCTGATTCCCCGCCTCTGATTCCCCGCCTCTGATTCCCTGCCTCTGATTCCCCGCCTCAGATTCCCGCCTCAGATACCCTGCCTCAGATTCCCTGCCTCAGATTCCCTGCCTCAGATTCCCTTCATCTGATTCCCTTCATCTGATTCCCTGCCTCTGATTCCCCGCCTCTGATTCCCTGCCTCTGATTCCCCGCCTCTGATTCCCCGCCTCTGATTCCCCGCCTCTGATTCACCGCCTCTGATTCCCCGCCTCTGATTCCCCGCCTCTGATTCCCCGCCTCTGATTCCCCTCCTCAGATTCCCCGGCTCTGATTCCCTGCCTCTGATTTCCCGCCTCTGATTCCCTATCTCTGATTCCCCGCCTCTGATTCCCAGCCTCTGATTCCATGCCTCTGATTCCCCACCTCTGATTCCCCGCCTCTGATTCCCTGCAACTGATTGCCCGCCTCTGATTCCCCGCCTCTGATTCCCCACCTCTGTCTCTATGCCTCTCTATCGCCTCCGCTCTTTCCCCTCCACTCTTAACGCGCCTCTCTTTCCCTCCCTCAATTTCAACAACTCTGTTTGATCTGTTCTGTGTACCTCATTTTCAACACACAAGTTCCAACGACTATGTTTTACCCATCTCTTTCCTCGACTCTATTTATCCGCCTATGTTTACCCGCCTCTGTTTACCCGCCTGTTTCACAGCCCCTGATTCCCCACCTCAGATTCCCCACCTCAGATTCCCCGCCTCTGATTCCCCGCCTCTGATTCCCTGCCTCTGATTTCGCGCCTCTGATTCCCTACCTCTGATTCCCCGCCTCTGATTCCCCGCCTCTGATTCCCAGCCTCTGATTCCCCGCCTCTGATATCCCGCCTCTGATTCCCCGCCTCTGATTCCATGCCTCTGATTCCCCACCTCTGATTCCCCGCCTCTGATTCCCTGCAACTGATTGCCCGCCTCTGATTCCCCGCCTCTGATTCCCCACCTCTGTCTCTATGCCTCTCTTTCGCCTCCGCTCTTTCCCCTCCACTCTTTACGCGCCTCTCTTTCCCTCCCTCAATTTCAACAACTCTGTTTGATCTGTTCTGTGTACCTCATTTTCAACACACAAGTTCCAACGACTATGTTTTACCCATCTCTTTCCCCGACTCTATTTATCCGCCTATGTTTACCCGCCTCTGTTTACCCGCCTGTTTCACAGCCTCTGATTCCCCACCTCAGATTCCCCGCCTCAGATTCCCTGCCTCTGATTCCCTGCCTCTGATTCCCCGCCTCTGATTCCCCGCCTCTGATTCCCCGCCTCTGATTCCCCACCTCTGAGTCCCCGCCTCTGATTCCCTGCCTCTGATTCCCTGCCTCTGATTCCCCACCTCTGATTCCCCGCCTCTGATTCCCCGCCTCTGATTCCCCGCCTCAGATTCCCCGGCTCTGATTCCCTGCCTCTGATTCCCCGCCTCAGATTCGCCGGCTCAGATTCCCTGCCTCTGATTCCCCGCCTCTGATTCCCCGCCTCAGATTCCCCGCCTCAGATACCCCGCCTCTGATTCCCCGCCTCTGATTCCCCACCTCTGTCTCTATGCCTCTCTTTCGCCTCCGCTCTTTCCCCTCCACTCTTTACGCGTCTCTCTTTCCCTCCCTCAATTTCAACAAATCTGTTTGATCTGTTCTGTGTACCTCATTTTCAACACACAAGTTCCAACCACTATGTTTTACCCATCTCTTTCCTCGCCTCTATTTATCCGCCTATGTTTACCCGCCTCTGTTTACCCACCTGTTTCACCGCCTCTGATTCCCCACCTCAGATTCCCCGCCTCTGATTCCCCGCCTCAGATTCCCCGGCTCATATTCCCTGCCTCTGATTCCCCGCCTCAGATTCGCCGGCTCAGATTCCCTGCCTCTGATTCCCCGCCTCTGATTCCCCGCCTCTGATTCCCCGCCTCTGATTCCCCACCTCTAATTCCCTGCCTCAGATTCGCCTGCTTTGATTCTCTGCCTCAGATTCGCCGCCTCAGATTCCCCGCCTCAGATACCCCGCCTCAGATTCCCGCCTCAGATACCCTGCCTCAGATTCCCTGCCTCAGATTCCCTGCCTCAGATTCCCTTCATCTGATTCCCTTCATCTGATTTCCTGCCTCTGATTCCCCGCCTCTGATTCCCTGCCTCTGATTCCCCGCCTCTGATTCCCCGCCTCTGATTCCCCGCCTCTGATTCCCGGCCTCTGATTCCCCGCCTCTGATTGCCCGCCTCTGATTCCCCTCCTCAGATTCCCCGGCTCTGATTCCCTCCCTCAGATTCCCTGCCTCAGATTCCCCGCCTCTGATTCCCCGCCTCTGATTCCCTGCCTCTGATTTCCCGCCTCTGATTCCCTATCTCTGATTCCCCGCCTCTGATTCCCAGCCTCTGATTCCCCGCCTCTGATATCCCGCCTCTGATTCCCCGCCTCTGATTCCATGCCTCTGATTCCCCACCTCTGATTCCCCGCCTCTGATTCCCTGCAAATGATTGCCCGCCTCTGATTCCCCACCTCTGATTCCCCACCTCTGTCTCTATGCCTCTCTTTCGCCTCCGCTCTTTTCCCTCCACTCTTAACGCGCCTCTCTTTCCCTCCCTCAATTTCAACAACTCTGTTTGATCTGTTCTGTGTACCTCATTTTCAACACACAAGTTCCAACGACTATGTTTTACCCATCTCTTTCCTCGACTCTATTTATCCGCCTATGTTTACCCGCCTCTGTTTACCCGCCTGTTTCACAGCCCCTGATTCCCCACCTCAGATTCCCCACCTCAGATTCCCTGCCTCTGATTCCCTGCCTCTGATTCCCCGCCTCTGATTCACCGCCTCTGATTCCCCGCCTCTGATTCCCCGCCTCTGATTCCCAGCCTCTGATTCCCTGCCTCTGATTCCCTGCCTCTGATTCCCCACCTCTGATTCCCCGCCTCTGATTCCCCGCCTCTGATTCCCCGCCTCAGATTCCCCGGCTCTGATTCCCTGCCTCTGATTCCCCGCCTCAGATTCGCCGGCTCAGATTCCCTGCCTCTGATTCCCCGCCTCTGATTCCCCGCCTCAGATTCCCCGCCTCAGATACCCCGCCTCTGATTCCCCGCCTCTGATTCCCCACCTCTGTCTCTATGCCTCTCTTTCGCCTCCGCTCTTTCCCCTCCACTCTTTACGCGCCTCTCTTTCCCTCCCTCAATTTCAACAACTCTGTTTGATCTGTTCTGTGTACCTCATTTTCAACACACAAGTTCCAACCACTATGTTTTACCCATCTCTTTCCCCGCCTCTATTTATCCGCCTATGTTTACCCGCCTCTGTTTACCCACCTGTTTCACCGCCTCTGATTCCCCACCTCAGATTCCCAGCCTCTGATTCCCCGCCTCAGATTCGCCGGCTCAGATTCCCTGCCTCTGATTCCCCGCCTCTGATTCCCCGCCTCTGATTCCCCGCCTCTGATTCCCCACCTCTAATTCCCTGCCTCTGATTCCCCGCCTCTGATTCCATGCCTCTGATTCCCCACCTCTGATTCCCCGCCTCTGATTCCCTGCAACTGATTGCCCGCCTCTGATTCCCCGCCTCTGATTCCCCACCTCTGTCTCTATGCCTCTCTTTCGCCTCCGCTCTTTCCCCTCCACTCTTTACGCGCCTCTCTTTCCCTCCCTCAATTTCAACAACTCTGTTTGATCTGTTCTGTGTACCTCATTTTCAACACACAAGTTCCAACGACTATGTTTTATCCATCTCTTTCCCCGACTCTATTTATCCGCCTATGTTTACCCGCCTCTGTTTACCCGCCTGTTTCACAGCCTCTGATTCCCCACCTCAGATTCCCCGCCTCAGATTCCCTGCCTCTGATTCCCTGCCTCTGATTCCCCACCTCTGATTCCCCGCCTCTGATTCCCTGCCTCTGATTCCCTGCCTCTGATTCTCCACCTCTGATTCCCCGCCTCTGATTCCCCGCCTCTGATTCCCCGCCTCAGATTCCCCGGCTCTGATTCCCTGCCTCTGATTCCCCGCCTCAGATTCGCCGGCTCAGATTCCCTGCCTCTGATTCCCCGCCTCTGATTCCCCGCCTCTGATTCCCCACCTCTGATTCCCTGCCTCAGATTTGCCGGCTCTGATTCTCTGCCTCAGATTCCCTGCCTCAGATTCCCCGCCTCAGATTCCCCGCCTCAGATTCCCCGCCTCAGATTCCCCGCCTCAGATACCCAGCCTCAGATTCCCTGCCTCAGATTCCCCGCCTCAGATTCCCCGCCTCACATACCCCGCCTCAGATTCCCGCCTCAGATACCCTGCCTCAGATTCCCTGCCTCAGATTCCCTTCATCTGATTCCCTTCATCTGATTCCCTGCCTCTGATTCCCCGCCTCTGATTCCCCGCCTCTGATTCACTGCCTTTGATTCCCCACCTCTGATTCCCCGCCTCTGATTCCCCGCCTCAGATTCGCCGGTTCTGATTCCCTCCCTCAGATTCCCCGCCTCAGATTCCCCGCCTCAGATTCCCCGCCTCAGATACCCCGCCTCAGATTCCCCGCCTCAGATTCCCCGCCTCAGATTCCCCGCTTCAGATTTCCTGCCTCAGATTCCCTGCCTCAGATTCCCTGCCTCAGATTCCCTTCATCTGATTCCCTTCATCTGATTCCCTGCCTCTGATTCCCCGCCTCTGATTCCCTGCCTCTGATTCCCCGCCTCTGATTCCCCGCCTCTGATTCCCCGCCTCTGATTCCCAGCCTTTGATTCCCCGCCTCTGATTCCCCGCCTCTGATATCCCACCTCTGATTCCCCTCCTCCCTTTCCGCGCAACTTTCCCGGCCTCCGTTTCTCCACATCTCTTTCCCCGCCTCTGATTCCACGCCTCTGATTCCCCGCCTCTGATTCCACGCCTCTGATTCCCCACCTCTGATTCCCCGCCTCTGATTCCCCGCCTCTGATTCCCCGCCTCTGATTCCCCGGCTCTGATTCCCTGCCTCTGATTCCCCGCCTCAGATTCCCCGGCTCTGATTCCCCGCCTCTGATTCCCCGCCTCTGATTCCCCGCCTCTGATTCCCAGCCTTTGATTCCACGCCTCTGATTCCCCGCCTCTGATTCCACGCCTCTGATTCCCCACCTCTGATTCCCCGCCTCTGATTCCCCGCCTCTGATTCCCCGCCTCAGATTCCCCGGCTCTGATTCCCTGCCTCTGATTCCCCGCCTCAGATTCGCCGGCTCAGATTCCCTGCCTCTGATTCCCCGCCTCTGATTCCCCGCCTCAGATTCCCCGCCTCAGATACCCCGCCTCTGATTCCCCGCCTCTGATTCCCCACCTCTGTCTCTATGCCTCTCTTTCGCCTCCGCTCTTTCCCCTCCACTCTTTACGCGCCTCTCTTTCCCTCCCTCAATTTCAACAACTCTGTTTGATCTGTTCTGTGTACCTCATTTTCAACACACAAGTTCCAACCACTATGTTTTACCCATCTCTTTCCCCGCCTCTATTTATCCGCCTATGTTTACCCGCCTCTGTTTACCCACCTGTTTCACCGCCTCTGATTCCCCACCTCAGATTCCCCGCCTCTGATTCCCCGCCTCAGATTCGCCGGCTCAGATTCCCTGCCTCTGATTCCCCGCCTCTGATTCCCCGCCTCTGATTCCCCGCCTCTGATTCCCCACCTCTAATTCCCTGCCTCAGATTCGCCAGCTCTGATTCTCTGCCTCAGATTCGCCGCCTCAGATTCCCCGCCTCAGATACCCCTCCTCAGATTCCCGCCTCAGATACCCTGCCTCAGATTCCCTGCCTCAGATTC